>NC_132918.1:18966059-19303559 GCF_047675955.1 Chlorocebus sabaeus
ATGAAACAGAAATGTCCTGGAGAATGAGAAAGAAAGTAGTGCGTCCATATTGGGAACAAAGTGGTAATGAAGAGGATAGCAGCTGATAAGAGCAGTGATGCAAAAAGTAGAGGGGATGGAAATGAGATCAGGAGTGGAGGTTTGGAGTGAGAGGTGACAGGTGAGTGTGAAAATACTATAAAAATTGTAGAAAGCACTGGGTTTCTTACAGGCTATAGTAGTTTTTTTACCATTAAACATAAAGTTGATTCCAAAAGCTGGAGAATAGTGGTACCTCTTAATGCTGGAGAAGAGAGTTGGATCCTTTACGTAATTTTTATCAGCTCTTATAACGTATTTAAATGTACATGTGAACTGTCTTGAAACAAGAGAGCTATTAAGAGTCAAGTCATCAGGAGGTGACTTCAGGATATCATGAAGAAAGATATGCAATAAAAACATCATAAGAGAGGCTGCATTTTGTAATGTTCCTAGGTGGATTCACCTTGATCAAAGAGATTTGAACAAGGAGTTAAACATCTGGATTACAGGAAATATTTAAACAGTGTTGGTATTTTCAAAGGACCACAAAGTCTGATTTAACTTAACCAGTTGGTTTTTAGACTAAAAATCACCTGCTTGCCTCTGAAATACTTAGACAGCACTTTTAGCATTCAAATGCATAGCAACCTGACACACGATCAATAATTTCTTTATTTTTTGAGGTTCACTTTTCTATAATTTTAGGTATGCTGCCCTCATTGAATCCTACCTTTCCAGACTGTAGAATTGAAGTATGTGTCCTATTTTTATGATATATCATACTTGTCATAGTATTATTCTCTATTATATCACTATCATATATATCATTACTATATGGCATATCATGTATATATCATAAAAATAGCCTGAATCAACAGCCCAATAAGCCTGCAATGAGCAGGCCTGGAAGATAGATACCCATGTCTGTGGCGTGAATTGAAAAATAGTTCTGCTAAGGTGCCCAACTTCTTTCTTAGGACAAAGGCTATTTTACTCAGGAAGGTAATACATTAGACAATTTAAGTGGGTTACATTGTAAGAGGTCTCTGATGTCACAAAATCCCAGTTCTACCATTTACTAGCTTTATA
The DNA here is from genome assembly GCF_047675955.1 of Chlorocebus sabaeus. NCBI lineage: Eukaryota > Metazoa > Chordata > Mammalia > Primates > Cercopithecidae > Chlorocebus > Chlorocebus sabaeus. Next base: position 18,967,170 of record NC_132918.1, read on the forward strand.
TCTCCAGCCTCAGTGTTCTCATCTGTAAAATGGAGATAACTGTAGCTATTTCACAGCACGGTGCCTGGCATCCAGTGCAGGTTCAGTAAATGTTAATGTCCTTCTCCCTTTGGTGTCTTTCTGGGTTACTCATAAGCTAACAAAGAGGAGCAGGATAGGAACACAAGGACTGATCTCATTTCCAGACTGTGAGAGAGTAGGCTAGATAGAGATGAAGGTGCTACGCAGGTAGAGCACTGACCTGTCTTTGAAACCTTTTAAATGCCAAGCATTGTCTATAGGCTACGTGAAAAAAATGTCTCACCTATTTCATTTATCAAAAGTCTGTGGATGCTGTTATGATTCCTAAAATGTACTTTTAAAAATATCCATTTTGAATATATGGTAGCTTTGGTCATTCTATATGTTCTCAATCACTGGATGATAAAAGTATGACTACGCTAATAGATGGCATCCTCCCTCTCCACCTCCCCCGTCTTTTTAAACAAAAAAGCCACCTCTGATTGGATTAGGCTAGGACTGTCTGACCTGGACCTGGAGTCTTGTCCTAAGCTAAGGAGGCAGGCAGGATCTAGGTGGCCAGAAGACTGGGAAAGCCTTGGCTTTGGGATCGGGGATGAGAAAAAGAAAGGAGAATGTGCCCCCTTCTTCCCCCGCCCACAATACAAATGTGTGGGGTTAGTTTGGCCTAGGCTCCCCCTAGGACAGTGAAGCAAAGTGACAGCAAATGAGCAACAACCCCAAAGCAAAGCTGGCTGTGTGAGCAAAAACCAGATTCTGCCGTAGACTGGGAGATTTGGAATCCTTCCACAGGCGGAATTGTAATTCTATTTGCTTTACCCCCTCCCACATTCTCCACTTCCTTTTGGTTTCCCCTCTGCTCATCTTTCCTTCTTTCTCAGTTCTTCATCTTTTCACACCCATGGAGAAACCTGACTCCAGTGGTGAGAAAAACTTGTGAAACAAATATTTTGCTTGTATTATAAATTGGATGTCATTTGTTTTCCATTTCCACTGACTATTTACATCTGCCTCCCTGCCTGGCTTTATTTGGAGGCAGGGTAATGTGTAGTCAAGCCTTAGTACACGAACTAAAACAGGGGTGACTCCAGAGCAGTACAACATGATCAATTAAGACGATTGCTATTTTAAAAACTTTCATTTTGGCTATATACCTTTTTTTTTTTTTTTTTTTTTTTTGAGACGGCGTCTTGCTCTGTCATCCAAGCTGGAGAGCTACAGTGCAATCGCAGCTCACTGCAACCTCCACCTCCTGGGTTCAAGCAATTCTCCTGCCTAAGCCTCCCAAGTAGCTGGGACTACAGGCACCCACCACCACGCCTGGCTAATTTTTTTGTATTTTTAGTAGAGATAGAGCTTCACCAAGTTGGCCAGGCTGGTCCCGAACTCCTGACCTCAGGTCATCCACCCACCTTGGCCTCCCACGTGCTGGGATTACAGACAGGCGTGAGCCACAGCACCTGGCTGGCAATATACTTTTTAACCATTTGAAGGGTGTTTTCTGAAGACCACATGGATACAAATGGAGTCTTGCCAGCTGCAACCAACTTTGTAATGTAACAAGTTTTACAGATATATGCCATTCTCGGAACTTTGAATCCCACTGTAGATACTACTTTCTGTCTTGCTTTATTTTACTTAATATTTTGTTATGTAAATTTTCCTTGTCATAAAATTTATTCATAGAGGAAAACATGTTTTATGTTCACATTCTGTGCTCCAGTGTATAAAGTAGTAACATGTATGTAATCACCCTTCATTTGTTGGATATTTAGATTAGTCCCAGTTCTTACTAACATAATCCATGCTGCGATGGCCATCTTTGTGAACAAAAGCACCACCTGCATTTGTGGCCCTTTCCATGGGACAGTCACTTGAAGTACAATTCCTTGGCCAAAGAATATGAACATTTTGTGGGCTCTTGACCCATGTTGCCAAATGGTTTTCCAGAAAAGTTGCACTGTCTCTCTACTCCACACCTACTACCCCTGCCCTGTCTCCAGTCTCCACATGAGTATTGTAAGAATAAAACATGAAATGCTTGGTATACAGTACTTGGCAACTACTAGTGACTCCATAAATGGTAGTTGATGGTGACGTTGCTGATGGACGAGTTTATTATCACTGTTACCTCTTCCTTTTCTCACTGACTTGGTGTAGGGCCACAGTGCTTCCATAGTGCTCTAGGGTTTCCTCTGTTGTACATCATCTGCCTGTCCCGAATCACCCATTTATGTCCGTGTGGTGCACTGCCAAGGAACTGACAGGCTAAACTGATACATTTCTTGAAACAAGGGCCATTTTAAGATAAATGACTTACAGGTTTACCAGCTGTGGATTTTCAATTAGTGTCTTAAAACCAAACTCTGTGGTTCTGAGCTCAGGCCATATAATAAGGTCACCTGAGGAATTTGTACACAATACTAAAGCATGGCCTTTGTTGAAGGGAGGGCCTGGACATTGGCATTTAAAACATTCTTCCCAGGCAATTTATTTATTTATTTATTTTTATTTTATTTTATTTATTTATTTATTTATTTATTTATTTATTATTTATTTTTTGAGACAGAGTCTTGCTCTGTTGCCCAGGCTGGAGTGCAGTGGTGTGATCTCGGCTCACTGCAACCTGCAACCCCCGCCTCCCGGGTTCAAGCAATTCTCCTGCCTCAGCCTCTCAAGTAGCCCAAGCAATTCTTATGTAAGTGAGGGATGAGAACTGCTCCCTTAACCCAAAAGGCAAGTCATTTGGGAATTCCAGTTGCCATATGGGACCTAGTGGGAGACTTGTTTAGAAGCTAGGTGTCCTTCATGGTGCTTCCCAAAGATTCAACCGTGAATACTGGATGAAACCTTAAGGGTCCATGATAATACCTCGACATGTTGGCAAGTATTAACTAACATTCTGCCTGCTTGAGAGGCCAGATACATCAATGAACTCTTTCTAGAAAAGCTCTGATTCTCTCCGTGTTTATAATAACTTTCATAATACCCCCCCTAGGAAGAAACTGAAGCTCAAAGTGGTGAATTAACTTGCTCTGAGTCTCTAGCAGTGAGAGACCAATTTGAGAACCACATCTAGGACTCTAAATTCCATGCTCTTTCTGCCACATCATTTTGCCTTAAAAAAATTATATTCATCTTTTTGTTCTCATGTAACTGATTTTGATTTTATTGGTTTGCTATGTGGGGCTGACTTGGCTCCTCATTTTCAAAGAAGCTTGCCAATAAAAGTGCTCCCCGAACCACCAAACAATAGTTGTATTTTGATCAGATATTACGGGTGTGTCTGAGACATAGCCCAGGAGGAATGTGGCTGTATCTATTCATCACTTTATAAATATTGATGAAGAATGGTAAAAAAATGTTTTAAGGGAAACTTTATCTGAAGGAGTGTCTTGGAACGCAGCTGTTTCTTTTCATGTCTTTCATATTTCTTACCCCTGGCACTGAAATCCAAACACCCAAGGGTGGGCCACATCCTAGGGTTTGTTTATGACTGTGGAATCAGCAGTTCTGTATTGGGTTGGCTTTGGGGGAGGGTGGCTCCAGAAATTGCCATTGGCACACCTGGTCATTGTCCCTGAGCTGTGACAAAAAATAACACGGTAGCTCCACAGAGGGAGTTCTGAGTTGCAGATCATTTTATGAACTCCTTTTATTTCAAGGATATGAGAAAAGAAAAAAAATCCCATTTTGTAGCAAAGAAAACTGAGGTGAAGAAACATTGCTTAGCTTGTTTGAGGACATAGGAACACTGGCATGTGTTGGAAGGGAAGTCAGTCAGGCCTTTGGTGGTGGTTACACTGGGGACTGCTCCGCTACTCATCATTTGCCTTTATTAGTTTCTCATTTAAAAGCTGAGGACAAAGAGTATGCACAAAGAGGTTTCTCACTTCCTTAGTTACAACAGCAAAATTGAAAACAATTTAAATGGCAAACAGTAGGAGATGGTTAAGAGAAAACATACAGTCTATTTATTCTATGAAATATCTAAATATTAAAAGCAATCGTTAAAAAATGGTTTGTTATGACTTGGAAAATGCTTTAGTAGAAATTATCTTTCTGCTGCTTTTTCATCTTTGGGACCTCTGAGCCCATGGTACTCAAAATGCGGTCCTCCCACTGGCCAGCAACATCAACTTCGAGCTTGTGAGAAATGTAGACTCTCGGGCCCCAGCCCTGCTGAATCAGCATCTGCATTTTAGCACCGTCCCCAGGTGATTCACATCACATTGATATTTGTACCTATCTGAGTAAGGAGTCTCAAAGATTCAGTCCTCCATCTGTGCCTTAAGTTAGTGATTCTGGTGGCATGTTAAGTTTCTTATTTCTTTTTTTTTTTTTTTTTTAATTATACTTTAAGTTCTAGGGTACATGTGCGTAACGTGCAGGTTTGTTACATATGTATACTTGTGCCACGTTGGTGTGCTGCACCCATCAACTTGTCAGCACCCATCAACTCGTCATTTACATCAGGTATAACTCCCAGTGCAATCCCTCCCCCCTCCCCCCTCCCCATGATAGGCCCCGGTGTGTGATGTTCCCCTTCCCGAGTCCAAGTGATCTCATTGTTCAGTTCCCACCTATGAGTGAGAACATGCGGTGTTTGGTTTTCTGTTCTTGTGATAGTTTGCTGAGAATGATGGTTTCCAGCTGCATCCATGTCCCTGCAAAGGACACAAACTCATCCTGTTTTATGGCTGCATAGTATTCCATGGTGTATATGTGCCACATTTTCTTAATCCAGTCTGTCACTGATGGACATTTGGGTTGATTCCAAGTCTTTGCTATTGTGAATAGTGCCGCAATAAACATACGTGTGCATGTGTCTTTATAGCAGCATGATTTATAATCCTTTGGGTATATACCCAGTAATGGGATGGCTGGGTCATATGATACTTCTAGTTCTAGATCCTTGAAGATTTGCCATACTGTTTTCCATAATGGTTGAACTAGTTTACAATCCCACCAACAGTGTAAAAGTGTTCCTATTTCTCCACATCGTCTCCAGCACCTGTTGTTTCCTGACTTTTTAATGATTGCCATTCTAACTGGTGTGAGATGGTATCTCATTGTGGTTTTGATTTGCATTTCTCTGATGGCCAGTGATGATGAGCATTTTCTCATGTGTCTGTTGGCTGTATGAATGTCCTCTTTTGAGAAATGTCTGTTCATATCCTTTGCCCACTTTTTGATGGGGTTGTTTGTTTTTTTCTTGTAAATTTGTTTGAGTTCTTTGTAGGTTCTGGATATTAGCCCTTTGTCTGATGAGTAGATTGCAAAAATTTTCTCCCAATCTGTAGATTGCCTGTTCACTCTGATGGTAGTTTCTTTTGCTGTGCAGAAGCTCTTTAGTTTAATGAGATCCCATTTGTCAATTTTGGCTTTTGTTGCCGTTGCTTTTGGTGTTTTAGACATGAAGTCCTTGCCCATGCCTATGTCCTGAATGGTATTCCCTAGGTTTTCTTCTAGGGTTTTTGTGGTATTAGGTCATTACTCTGGGATGTGGCCATAGGGCATGCCACTTGTGTAAGTACCTCAGATGTTTCAAAAATACAGATGAGGTCAAGATCTACCATCTATGTCAGTGGTCCCCAAACTTTTTGGCACCGGGAACTGGTTTCATGGAAGATAATTTTTCCACGGATGGAGAGGCAGATGGGGGATTGTTTTAGGATGAAACTGTTCCACCTCAGATCATGAAGTATTAGATTCTCATAAGGAGCACACTGCCTAGATCCCTCCCATGCACAGTTCACAATAGAGTTCCTGCTCTGTGAAAATCTAATGCCGCTGCTGATCTGACAGAAGGTGGAACCCGGGTGGTAATGTGAGCTGTGGGAGTGGCTGTAAATACAGATGAAGCTTGTTTGCCGCTCACCTCCTGCCGTGCGGCTCGGTTCCTAACAGGCCACAGACTGGTAAATGTCCTTGGCCCGGGGATTGCGGACCCCTGATCTACATGATTTCCCCTGTGATACAGTTTTAAGCAGAAAATTCGTCATACCAAGTTGTTAGTTGTATGTGTTATTAATTATGGAAAAATGCATACAGAAAAAGACTGGAATATACCAAAATATTAATCATTATAAAAATGGAGCTGGGCCCAATGGCTCAGGCCTGTAATCCCAGCACTTTGGAAAGTGAAGCAGGTGGATGGCTTGAGTCCGGGAATTCAAGACCAAGGCAACATGGCAAAACCCCGTCTGTACAAAACAAGTTAGCCAGATGTGGTACCGTGTCTGTAGTCCCAGCTACTCGGGAGGCTGGGATTTGGGAGGACTGCTTGAACCCAGGAGGTTAAGACTGCAGTGAGCTGTGATTACGCCACTGCACTCCAGCCTGGGCAACAGAGTGAGGCCATCCAAACAGAGAGAGAGGGAGAGAGAGAGAGAAAGAGAGAGAGAGAGAGAGAGAGAGAGAGAGAGAGAGAGAGAGAGAGAGACAGTCTTTTGAGAAGGAGTTGGTTTCTTTATATTTTTCTTTATAGTGGTCATAAATCTCAGGCCACAGACTCAGATGTGCAAGAGATATTAACTTTATTCTTTCATACCCCAACTTAATTTCTACTTAATTCCTCAATCTGCTTGTAGTGAAAACTTTTCAGTCAGTTAAGAGGGACCTCTGTCAAATCAAGTTTTGTTCAGTCAAGCTGCTACTAACCTATGGCATCATTCTGCAAATTAGAAAAAGATCCCCCTCCAGGAGGGTGCAGGCCCACACCAACACAAACTGGATTTCTGCCTACACCTGCTTCTTAAGCTGGGGGTCCCTGTGCAGTGAATAGTCTGCATTTCTGTGTACGGTGGTTCCGGGGACAGCTAATGTAGGACCCCGCTTCTTTATCCAGTGTTTCAGGTAAATTCCAGAAAGCTTTCAGGTGGCACTGGACTGAGTGGAGGGAGGCCACGGAGGGAGTAAAGTCCCTGTAGTCTTCATCACTGACATTGTCCTTACTAGTGTGCTCTGATTCCCATTAGGTCACCAAGGGAATTGGTTGAACAGACTAAGCTTGTTTAGGCTGGGCTCTCTCTCAAGACTTCTAAGCCCTTCTGGGAAATAACTGGCTGCTCCATGAGCCTCCCAGGGAACAGAGAACTCCATGAGATCATCTCAGCCCCATCTGCCGGCATAGTCTTTGCAGCCATTCCTCAAGTTGCATGGAACTTGAGGGAAGCTGCATAATGGCTGCTGCCCTCTTGAACTTCAGTCAAGCGCCCCAAAGTTTCTGTTCTTAGATATCTCAAACTTTCCTATGAGTTTTTTTTTTTTTTGCCACCTCTCCCTTCTTTAAGAATGGCTGGGGGCTAGAGCAGGAATGGGTGGGACATAAAGCCCTTCCTTATTGCTATTCTTTTCTACCCAGGGAATCTTCTGTTTCTCTGGGGCGGGCAAACTGCCTCTTATATCATTTTGTAGTCTTCCAGTCTATTGCTTATCCATGGGCTTCATGTCCTGGTCTAAGATTTACAAATCAAAACTTTGACTTAAGGCATTTCCTCTACTTGTTTCTAGTTTCAGTCTTACCTGGCTTAGTGAGACATAATGGTTTTGCAGGTGGTCCGATGTATGTTATTAAAGGGAAATGCAAGGTTCACAGTGAGAACCCGACACTGGTTTTAGCTTATTCCTTGCAGGAAGCCTGATTTTCTCACTCAATTTTGTTGGTCAAAATGTAATGAATGCTATAAAATCCAGTGCAGGATGAGAAACACGACATTCATTCCTGGGTACTCGTAGACATTCATGGAGACATTTAGGAGCAACACCTGGGGAGACAGGAGCACTTTCTTCTGCCTGACTACATCTTCCCTACTGAAATGCTGGTTTCAAGTTCACATACCCAGAGATCACTGAAAGCCAGCCACTGGGGAAGGGCTGGGGGGTGGTATAGTACAGCGGGAAACACTTCACCCGCGGGTATTCACGAGCTTCCCCAGGAGTGTTTTTAGATCAGAAGACAACAGGTGAATTTCCAGGAACAGATGCTTCAGTGCTGCCACATCCGTCAACTCTCAATACCTGTTAAGTGTCTGTCCTTCCTCCTTCTTTGGAATTTAGAACTGTGTCATGGTCTGGTTGCAGGAATCTCGTTAAAGAACTTCCCTTTCTGTATTAGTTTGCTAGGGTTGCCATTAACAAAACACCGGAGACTGGATGGCTTAAACAACAGAAATGTGTTTTCTCACAGTTCTGGAGGCTGGAAATCCAAGATCATGGTGTGATCAGGTTGGTTTCTGGTAAGGCCTCTCTTCCTGTCTTTGTAAACAGCCACTTTATTCCTGTGTCCTCACATAACCCTTTCTCTGTGCGCACACAAGGAAAGAACTTTCTGGTGTCTCTGCTCCTTCCTATGAGGACCCCAGTCCTTCAGATGAGAGCCCAACCCCTAGGACCTCACTTAATCTTAATTACCTCCCTAAAGGCTTGAACTCCAAGTACAGTCACATTGGGAATTAGGAGTTTAACATCAGAATGGGCGTGGGGACTGGGAGTGCAGTTCGGTACATTAACACTTTGCCTGACAAAAAATTTTGTGATCACCTACTACGCTTTGGGCCCTGTGCCGCATGCTGGGGATAATAATTTTTTTTTTTTTTTTTTTTTTGAGGCGGAGTTTCGCTCTGTCGCCCAGGCTGGAGTGCAGTGGCCGGATCTCAGCCCACTGCAAGCTCCGCCTCCCGGGTTCACGCCATTCTCCTGCCTCTGCCTCCCGAGTAGCTGGGACTACAGGCGCCCGCCACCTCGCCCGGCTAGATTTTTGTATTTTTTAGTAGAGACGGGGTTTCACCGGGTTAGCCAGGATGGTCTTGATCTCCTGACCTCGTGATCCGCCCGTCTCGGCCTCCCAAAGTGCTGGGATTACAGGCTTGAGCCACCGCGCCCGGCGGGGATAATAATTTATAAAAATGTTTCAACCCCTACCTCAAGGAGCTCCTCCTCTAGGGACTGAGTCTGCAGCCATCGGAGGAGTGGGGTGCACAATGAGATGTCTGGAAATGGACCTCTGTGGCTGTGTGGAACCAAGGAAAACCTTAGAAGATTCACCAAACAGAAAATGCCGAGATTATGCTTCACAGACCCAAAGACTGTTAAGCTCTTTATTAGCTGCAACAGAATCACTACATACATGGCAGTACAAAAATGATCTTGAACTTGACACTTGAACTTGCTACATCCCTGCTGGTAATACTTCGTAATTAGGCAAACAGAAAGCTGGGGAGTGCAATTATGGCCATTGAACCACTAGGGGGCACTCATGGTTTCTCACTCAGAAGAGGAGAGGCGAGGAGGAGGTTATGGGGCTATGGCATAGGGTGGGGCATTCAGTGTGGTATTGGAGAGGGATGAAAGTTGAAGCTATTTTGTGTGTTTGTTTTTTGGAGGGAGAGGTGTTAAAGACCTAGTTATTTCGCTAATAATATAGTATGTATTAACCTGGCCTTGACCTCTGTGAAGCTAGCAGGTCCAATAGGCTAGCTGGTGGAGAGTTCTGGAGTGTGATATCCCAAACAAATGATTGTTCAGTTTAAGATAACTTTCTTTCATGGGCATTAGAAAAAGGGCATGTTTTGCATCACGAGGGAGAGTGTTTTATGCACACGCACACACGTACTAAACAGACACACCTACTGACTTGAATACATCAACACACTGTCTGAATATTGCTTCAGGTTGGAAAACAAGGTTGCATCCAAATTGTGTCATCTTTTCAAAATACAGTTGGAGAGAAAATGCTGCCTATATTTCAGGGAGCTTTTAAGTTTCAGTGACATACCAGTCTAGGCTGCCAAAAGCTAGAACATGAGTCATCAAGCTAGGCACACTGATCATAGGAAACACCAGGTCTCAGGCTCCAGCCATCCCCTATCCTCTTCCCTACCCCTACACAGATTTGTGACTTGTGGCCAGTACCGGAATTTGCTGTTAGTCCCCATGCTCCCAGGGCCTCCTTTCCTCTAAGGTCTTCCAGCCATTGTAACTGGCTTTCTTCCTTTTATACCTAATAGAGAACCACTGAGGGCCTTCATCTTTGTATTTGGAATTATCGGATAAGAAGATTGAAAGTATGATTGCCAGGTTCTCCCAGAGCTTCCTCCATCCAGATTTGCCACCCTCACCTCATCTGCAGGAGGTGACATTCAGAAGCAGAAGTTAGACCAAGGGCAAGGGCCCTAAAACGTTCACTGGGCAAAAGCAAGAAAGCTTGCCTGTCATTGGGGCAGGTGTTGGACTTGAAACATTCAGTGTCATTATCTCATTTAATTTTTACAACAATCTGCCAGTTTCTATTACCACCTCCATTTTACAGATAAGGAAACCGAGGACCAGAGAAGTTAAGTACCTTCATACAGATCTAGGATTTAAATTCAGGCATTCCGAGTTAAAATCGAATGTATTTTTTAGTCCTAACTGCAAAGCCACTGTCTGCCAGAACTAGTTGAAATCTCCTTCCCTATTCTCTGGCTTCTCCTTGTAATTAAGGATCTTACATTGGCAATGGTTATATGAATGATGAAGATGATAATTACAATACCAGCTAACTTTTATTGGTTACTTACTATAGGCCAAGCAATGTGCTCAACACCAAACCTTTATATCTTCAATTCTCACAGGAAATCTACCATGAAGTTAGTATTTTTACTGCCATTTCATAGATGAGGCACCTGAAGCTTAGGAATGTTAAGAAATTTTCGCAATATTACACATCCAAGTAGAGCCTGGATTGGAACCTAGGTCTAACTGCCCCCAAACCACTATGCTATACTGTGCATAGGGAGATAATTGAATTTATGGAGAAATACTCAGGGCTCTAGTAGTACTGATCAGATCTTTACAAACTGAAATAATAGCAAAAAGGGGTATAGTCATGTCTTTATGTGGCATGGTATAATGATGAAGCTGGAAAGGAGTGCTTACACTCTAAAACAGGAAGCTTTCTGACCTTCTCTGCTTAGAAAAATAATGAACTCTGATTATTTCCATGTATTCTGTTCTTGAATTGGAAATTCCAGGAGTCTGGCTTTAATTGCATAGGAAGTCAACCTGGACTGTTAATGTTTGTCAGGAGTCCGTTTTATCATTTTAATGGCCAAGCAATGGACTTATCACTAGGGATTTAATTTATGGGTGTTTCTGTTTCAATGGATACTATCAAGTAATTAAGGTTGAGGGAATGAATGGCTACTTTATTGCTAAACGCTAGCATCTGGCTATACAACGAGGAAAGAGGGAGTGGTCAGGGGAAAGTGGAAGTATGACTAACATTGAACTTCAGTTAATAGATTTGGACACATTGAACCTGAGTAAACAGGTCTGATATATTCTCCTACTTGCAATGCTAGGGATGAAGTAGATGAGCTCCTTCTCACCAGCACCTTGAAAAGAATCAGATATTAAACTAGAACTCAGCAACTAGTCCGTAATATTGGTGTAATATTTTTAAACCCAAAGCGTTTGAGTAGTTCCCTAACAATATTTCAAAGAACAAACAAAAAGATGTGTTCATCAACAAAGGTCAGATGTGTATCATCTGAATTCCTGCATTGCGAATAGCTCTGCTAATTGGTGAGCTGAGCATGAAGTGACTTGGATGATTAATTAAGGAGATAGGACTTGAATAGGACAGAGGTGCATGACCCTTGTTGTGCACCTAAGGCAGCAGCCTAAGGAGGAAAACTCACTTTAATTCCCTAGGTGGCAGCAGCGAACAAGGCGTTAGAAGGCCCTGAGGCTGTGACAGCTCGGAGAAGGAGTATCTTCCAGGGGTCCAGGAGAAGCTGGATTTGCCATCTGGTTTAAGATTCTGAGGTGGGTGGTGATGGGTGTGGGAATGGGAGACAGCGTAGCATAGTGAAGAGTTAGAATCAGTAAGTTTTCTCAGTCCAGCTCTGCCGATCCCTGGCTGTGTGGCCTCAGGACAACTGTTCTGTCAGCAACCTCCACCCACCCCCATTTCCTCCTCCCACAAATGGGGCTATGTGAGGTCATCCCTGAGTACCTTTTGGCATTATATGATTCACAATCTGATGATGCCTCTGGCATTTTCATTGCACTCTTTACAAGGAAAGAACTTGATTACCTTGGTTGGGATGTGGAGGAGAGGGTTGTATGTGCATATTCCAGAGAGATGCATTATGCTACTGTCTTTTTAACAGTGTTTTCTGTCCAGATAATATGCTGACCTTTACAAACTAGAACAATATTGTTGTCCTACATTAGCAAAGGTAGGTTTTATATGGTTGACATAAAAGTCTTGCCTATCGCGCACTCTTAAGCTTACGCCCTTGCAGTCCTGCAGCTGTGCTCATAAGGGACAGAGCTTTTTAGCACTCTCTTCCCGCCAACTGAGTTTTTGGCTATGTTATAGTAGTTATAATATCTTTGTTCTTTTTACTTGGTGCCAGGCACTTTGTTAAGCCCATAATATCTCACAAACATATAGCTCTTTTATTCTACCTTCAAGTAGCTTTTAATTATCTTTGTTTAAACAAAGCAATCTCTTAAACCCAATTCACCTTAATAATAACTAATATGTACAGGGTTTATTGAGTACCAGGCATATATGTCTGTCCTGAATATGTTATTCTATTTAACCCTCAAAATAAGTCTATGGATTAATACTAGTACTTTACATTATTTGTAGATGGAAATTGAGGCCTAGAGAGTTTAAATAACTTGCCCAAGGCCACAAGACTGATACATAACAGAGCCAGGGTTTGAACCCAGGAAGTCTGTCTCTAGGATCCTCCAAGACACTGCACTTGAAAAAGAGCTAGTGATTTATGCACATGGTTTCTTTTCTTCCCTACTAGATAAAATATAGGTTTTTTGTTTGTTTGTTTTTTGCTTTTTCAATTTGTTAATTTGCTACAGAGACACTGTATTAGTTCGTTCTCACACTGCTATGAAGACATACCTGAGACTGGGTAGTTTATAAAGACATAAGGTTTAATTGATTCGCAGTTCCATATGGCTGGGGAGGCCTCAGAAAACTTATAATCATGGTGGAAGGCACCTCTTCACAGGGCAGCAAGAGAGAGAATGAGTGCTAGCAGGGGAAATTCCAGACACTTGTAAAACCATCAGATTTCATGAGAACTCACTCACTATTATGAGAACAGCGTGGAGGAAATCACCGCCATGATTCAATTGCCTCCCACCAGGTCACTCCTACAACTTGTGGGGATTATGGGAATTACAATTCAGGATGAGAACTGGGTGGAGTCACAGCCAAACCCTATCAGACACTCTGATTCAATTTTGTTCTCTTCCTAGGATCTATAGTTTGGGAATGTCATCACAATAAGAAATACCACCACCACCTAAGACAATGTATCTCCCCACCAATGTTTATTGTTAAAGTTTTTTTTTTTTCTTTTTTTTGAAATGGAGTCTCGCTGTCTCCCAGGCTGGAGTGCAGTGGCACAATCTCGGCTCACTGCAAGCTCCTCCTCCCAGGTTCACGCCATTCTCCTGCCTCAGCCTCCCAAGTAGCTGGGACTACAGGTGCCCGCCACCACGCCCAGCTAATATTTTTATATTTTTAGTAGAGATGGGATTTTACCATGTTAGCCAGGATGGTCTCGATCTCCTGACCTCCTGATCCGCCTGCCTCAGCCTCCCAAAGTGCTGGGATTACAGGCGTGAGCCAGGATGTCCAGCCAAAAGTTATTTTCAAACGTATAATAGAGGTTGGAAAGTTATTTTTTGTGTGAGTTTGTGTGTATGTGTGTGTGCATGTGATTGGAAAGGAAATAGTCACTGAAAAATGGAGAAACACCTTGATGAAAAAGAGGCAGATGCCTTTGGCAACACATTGCAGGGTATCTGCCAGGGGAAGGTATAAGGATACAAGAAAAGAGATCCATGGCTTGAATGAGTTATTTGCAACAGGGCACAGAGATGAGAAACAGTGAAGAAGACACTGAATGGCAGGAAAGTCAACTGTGGAGTCAAAGGTACCCTCTTGAAAGAATACAGCTGGAGTCCAAGGTCACACTGCAGGAGCCCCAGTGAATTTTTCATGGCTAACTGGAGGACACTGACTGTATTTCTAAACTTTTTTCTATCTTGACTATAGGATAATTGGTCTACTTTATAGATGTCACTTATTTAATATTCTTTGGAGAATTTCTCTGTGGAGTTAGACTGGTATCACAAATTAGTGTCTCCATTTTTGAAATGGAGTAAATGAGGTTTGGAATGATTAAGCTACTGGTCTGCAGCTCACCACAGCCTGATGTAACCAGGAAAATAGCTCTTCATTCTGGTGGAGTTTCCTCTCCTCTCTATTCCATCTTCCTCCCTGAGTTTTAGAGCAGACTCAAGTGTTTATGTGATGTCTGTCTGGGGCCAAGGTGAGCATGGAATATGGTTTCTGCATATTTTGTTCAGTATTTATGCATCTCAGAGGTGTTCCAAATTCAGTCTCAGCCAAATTGGCCACTGGCCATTGGTTTCAGTTTCTCCAGAGGAGGAATTAACTGAATAGCCAAAGGTTTTTATTCCTCAGGAATGTAAATCAAAATCTATCTTTGTTCATCAGGAAAGAAAGAAGCAAAGACTAATCTCTTAGCTGTGGGAGTTTATTACTTATATGTCACCATGTGGCGCATGTAGACGACTACATGCTCGCAAACGAGGCGTTCCCGACAAGTCCTGCTCTTGCAAACGAAGCAGGGTGTTCCTTTCCTGTAAACAGGGAGGACAAAGGAGCCAGCTGCTAACAGCAGACCCTGGGGGCTTGTTTATATGTAAATATCTTGAAAATCCAGAAAGTCAGGGAAAGGTCAGAAAAACAACAATGTGTCTTGTAACTTGGCAACATTCCACAAACGACTGTATAAAATAAAGCAGAGCGTGCCATTTGAGGTGGCTGCCATGTTTGTCTTGTCTTGTGTTGTCTTGTGTGTTCATTCCTTTGTTTAGGAAACACGCGGACCCCAACATCTGGCACAGTGAGCAGGATCCGTGGCTCCATGAGAGCAAGGAACTGAAGGGGGAACACCACAGGCAGGTAAATAAAGAAAGGGGGACCCACGGGAAAATTATGGGAAATTCCACCTCTCTGGCCTCTGAATATTTGCGGTTACTCCAGGGACTGTTGATGTCTATAGGAGTAGAAGTTAGTTAAGAAACATAAGACTTTGAAGCGATTGTTTGCCCATGTTGAACAACATTGTTATTGGTTTCAATATCAAACCAAAGTGCAGTTAAATCAAAAGGAATTGTTACAAGTCGTTAAAGTCCTGCGTCGAGCTCATCAGCGAGGGCAAACGATGCCTCTGACTTTGTGGACTTTGTGTAGTTCCATTACTCAGGCATCAGAGTTACTTGAAACTGACTCAGAGCATGGCGATACTGCCACAGGAGGTGAGGCATCTGAAGCTTTAGAGAGGAATGATCCTAGAGAGGAACATATTTATGCCCCAGTTGTTGAGGACAAGGAATTGGAAAAAGAGCTAATTACTCCTTCATCCGAAGGAAATTCTGATTTGCAGTGCATTTTAGAGATGTTACAACAGTTGTTAAAATTGCAAGGTACCGCTGCTCCTGTTTCTCCTATCTCTCCGCCCTGAGCCTTCCCTGTTACCTTCCCTTCTGCTCCTTTGGAAAAGGATTTCCCTTTGCCTCCACCTCCAACCTCTTTGCCTATATCAGGTCAGGTTTTCTCTGTGCCTCTTCCTCCTGTAGGAGAAAAGAAGGAATCGAAGGAAAAGGATGATTTCGAGGAATTAGATCTATTCCCAATAACACGGGCTGCTTTCGGCCCCAAAGCTCAGTTCCCAAATGGTGGCCAGAATGTGACTTTTACAGCCCTACAATTTAAATTTTTGAAAGAAATGCTAATTATGGACCTCAGTCGCCGTTTGTTCTTGGCCTTCTCGATTCCTTCTCTTCAGAACATATGATGATTCCTATTGACTGGGAAACGTTGGGACAGGCTGTCCTTGATCATTCGCAATGGCTTCAATTAAAAAGTCGGTGGTGGGAGGAAGCAAGAGTACAAGCTAGAAAAAAATGCTACCCGAAATCCCCCAGGACCTACTGAAGAGCAGCTTACGGGTTCAGGACAATACGCCACTCTTAATGCTCAGGCAGGCCTAGATGATATTGCTCTCACTCAGATTAAAGCCTTGTTTATAAAAGCGTGGACTAAGGTAGAAATAGTGGGTAAAACTTTTTTATCTTTTGTAAAGATCCTACAAACAGCCACTGAGCGGGATCCAGATTTTGTAGCCCGTCTTCAAGATGCTGTATTAAAGACTGTAGGTTCAGGCCCTGCTGCTAAAATTCTTTTGGATACTCTAGCTTTTGAGAGTGCTAATCCCGAGTGCCAAAAATTGCTGCATCCTCTAAAAGCTACTGGAGCTGATTTAGATGAATACATTCGGGCTTGTGCAGGTGTTGGAGGAGCTATTTACAATGGTCAATTGTTTGCTGGGGCACTTTCTAAGGCTTTAAAAGGCAATTCTAAACAAGGTATATGCTATCAATGTGGGAAACCCGGTCATTTTAAAAAGGAATGCCGGGAAAAATTAGGCTCTTCTGCTCTAAAAGAAAAAAGGTTACCATCTGATATGTGTAAACGATGTGGCAAGGGTCGACATTGGACCAATGAATGTCGTTCAAAAACTGATAAGAGTGGGAATGTATTGTCACCCCTCTTGGGAAATGGGAGCCGGGGCCCGCAGGCTTGGGGCCCCAACAACTACAATGCAGGCCTACCCCAGTACCCAGTGAGCAGTGGCTTACAACATCAAGGAATGACCTCAAGTCCTCCT
This sequence comes from Chlorocebus sabaeus, assembly GCF_047675955.1. Lineage (NCBI taxonomy): Eukaryota > Metazoa > Chordata > Mammalia > Primates > Cercopithecidae > Chlorocebus > Chlorocebus sabaeus. The sequence continues at coordinate 18,983,978 of NC_132918.1, forward strand.
TAAAGGCATCTTACCCTACCCCAGTTTCTCAGCTTTATGCTGCCACTAAGCAGAGTGCCACTGCTGACCTAGCTATTGTCCAACCTTATACTTTATCTCCTAATGGAGGAATACCAGAGTGTGTGGTCCTTTGCCAAAGGGACATGTAGGACTTTTACCAGGTTGAAGTAGCAGCGCTATGCAGGGGTTAATGGTGGTCCCAGGAATTATTGATCCTGATTTTACTGATGAAATCCTTATTATGGTACAAGTCTCACAATTTATGCACCTAGAGGCAGGGGAACGTATTGCACAATTGCTTTTATTGCCTTTTTTTTCCTTCTTATCTAGAGATGTGTCTCGTCAAGGAGGTTTCGGTAGTACTGGGAAAACGGTTTTCTGGGAAACTTTAGTTTCTGATCAAAAACCTTTATGTTCATTGCAAATTAATGAGATACTTTTTGAGGGATTAGTCGACACAGGAGCGGATGTATATAATAATGTTTGGCTCAATGGCCTGATCATTGGAAAAAGAAACAAGTATCGGTTACTCTATCTGGCCTAGGTACTGCTTCTATAGTCTACCAAAGTGTCGAGCCCCTGAGCTGTGTAGGACCTGAAGGACAACAAGGAAAAGTGTTCTTTTATATTGTTCCCATTAATATTAACCTTTGGGGCTGTGATCTTTTACAACAATTTGGTGCCTTTTAAAGAATTCCTCATATTTCTTGAGCTGCCAAAAATATGATGTTCAAAATGGGCTACAATCCTTTAAACTTTTAGCCAATTTCCACAAGCCTCAAACTTTACAATTGAAGTGGAAAACTACAACTCCTGTTTGGGTGGAACAGTGGCCATTATCTAAAGAAAAACTTAAGGCTTTAAAGAATTTAGTTAAGGAACAATTGGCCGAGGGGCATATTGAACCAAGTACTTCTGCATGGAATTCCCCTGTGTTTGTCTTGTCAAAAAAAAAAAAAAAAAAAGGAAAATAGCACTTATTAACTGATCTTAGAGCTGTAAATACTTGTATTCAACCTATGGGGACTTTATCCCCTGTAGCAGAAGAAGAATTGTCATTTGTAGAGAATAGAATTAGTGAAGCTCACCTTGATTATATTGCATCCAATCTTCCACTTTCATTGTGTCTTTTTCATACTCCCCATTTGCCAACAGCCATTTTACACCAAGATAATAATATTCTGGAGTGGCTGTTTTTGGCTAATAAAGCCATTAAGAAAATTCACCCATATATTGATAAATTGGCTGAATTAATTATTAAAGGATGACATCGAGCTCGTCAGTTGCTTGGTGCTGACCCTATAAAAATTATTACCCAATTATCTAATCAATACATTGAATCGCTATTGGAAACTCATGAAGGTTGGCAAGTGGCTTGCGCTGAGTATACTGGTTCTTTTTCTCAGCATTATCCTAGTCGTTTAAAATATGTTCATCATACTATTGATACGTGGTCACATTTTCAGTGGGCTACGCCATTACCCTCTGAAAAGGCTGACTGTTATTACTCATTTACTTACTTGCTTTGCAGTTATGGGAGTCCCTGCTGAATTAAAAACTGATAATGCCCCTGCTTATTGCTCTCGCAAATTGGCTGCCTTCCTCTCTTTATACCATATTCATCATTCCACTGGTATTCCATTTAACAGTCAAGGTCAAGCAATTATTGAAAGAGCCAATGCTACCTTAAAATTACAACTTTAAAAAAAAAAAGGGGGGGTAGATGGACGAGATTCCCCAAAACATCAAATTCTGAAAGCCCTTTTTACTTTAAATTTTCTCAACAATTGGCGCCAATTACAGCAGTCTGCAGCGGTGAAACATTTTCAACAGCCTTTAGAAAAGACGCAAAACAGTAATCTGTGGGTGTATCATCCTTCATTACAAGGGAAATATTTAAAAGGAAAAGTTTTACAATGGGGCCGAGGCTATGCTCTTGTCCGTACAGGTGCCGGAGATGAGTGGTTTCCATCTCGACGGTTGAAACAGTGCCATGGTGAAGAGGAGCCGATCTGAAGAGTTCCTGAAGAAATTCCAGGAGCTAAATCTGAGCGCTCAGAGAACATTCACCTTCAGAACTCGACATGCGGAGCCCCTGACATGGGGACAACTGAAAAGGTTAAGAAGCTGAAGGGGTTGTTCAACAAGCTGGGCAGCCCAAAACCCCACTGACTTTATTCCTGGCTATGCTGGCCATAGTAAATTGTCAGGTAACAGCTGGAGAATTTACATAATGGGCTTATAATCCTTTTCCACCCTTATATCAAGGTGTGGCCTGGGGAGACAGAGAAGTCCCAGTATTTACTAATGATACTGCTTGGATGCCATCACCTTTTTTAAACCAGGATCCTGAATTAAACACTGGCACAGTAAATAGTTCATATCAATTTGGGGTTGAAGGGTTACCTATATGTCTTGGGAGTAGTCCACATTGTCTGCATCTTTCTTATGAGGCTTGGGCTATTTGCTATAACCATAGTCATATCTCTGCCTTTACTATGATTATTGTGGCTCAAAGTTTTAAGTATAATCATACTGTAGTACTTAATGAAACTCTGCCAAGTACATTATATTTATGCCCCATCCCTGATGTGTCTGGAGGTGTTTCCCAACTAGAGTGGACTAGATGTAGAAGTAGTGGGCCACGATTGTTGTTAGAAGTAAAAGGGAAGAGTCATAAATACCTTGTTACAGATTGGAACGTACATGGAGATTTTCAGACTAAATTCAGCCATGTCAACCTGCGTTGGCATAAAGGTAATCACAGCATTTCTGCAGATGACAATGAAACTATTATTTGGCATGATGGTGGTCTATCACCCCCTATGCCACATTTGGCTAATACCTCACAAATACAAGGTCATATTTGGAAGTTGCTAGCTGCTGGTAAACCAATGTTCACTTTCACGGGAAACATGTCCTTAAATCTTACTAATATTGCTAACCCTTTCCATATATCTTTGCATCGAAATAGTTCTAGATACGTTATTGCATGTGTAAGAAAGCCTTACTTGTTGTTGACAGGAATTTTTAAATGGGATAATAATACAGGGGTAGTTAACTGTACAAATAATTGTACATTCTTAAGTTGTATAAATACTACTTGGTGGAATAATAATTGGAATGAGTCTCATTCTGATTTATATATACTAAGAGCCAGAAAAGAAACCTGGCTACCTGTAAACTTAACACGTACTTGGAGTGAATCTGCTGGGGTTACTCAAATTTACAAGGTTATGCAAGATCTTGTCCACTGCAGTCGGAGGATGGTTGGAATCGTCGTGACCGCGGTGATAGGACTTGTAGCAATTGCTTCCACCGCCGCTGTTGCTGGATTAGCTCTACACCAGAGTATACAAAATGCAGAATTTGTGCAACAATGGCATGAACAATCACATTTGTTGTGGCAGCAGCAACGAGACATAGATGCTTATTTGACTGAACAAGTGGATAATCTGGAGCAAGTGGCTTCTTGGTTGGGAGATCAGCTAACAGTGTTGAATACCCAAGCTTTGTTGAAATGTGATTGGAACACTACCCAATTTTGTATCACTCCTGTTCCTTTTAACAGCACTGTACATAATTGGACTGAGATAAAGAGACTTTTAATTGGTCATAATAATCTTTCCCTAGAAATACAAGAATTAACACAGAACATTTCTGAAACATTTTGCAATCAGTTACTGTTGCTGACTGGTGCAGATTTGATGACTGGTATTGCACAAAGTTTGACGTCTTTGAACCCTATGAGCCCTGTAAAAACTTTACTGACCTCTGTTTCTAGTAATGTATTGATTGTTATTCTTGTCTTTGTCATTTTCACAGTCTGCTGGAGACGGTACCAAAGGGCAAACACTGAATCCCAGCGAACCCAACATGTAATGATGGTTTTAAAAGAAATTCAAACTTGTAAATAAGGAAAGGGGAAATGTAGAGGACTATGTGCTCGCAAACTAGGCGTTCCTGATAAGTCCTGCTCTTGCAAACGAAGCAGCTCTTGCAAACGAAGCAGGGTGTTCCTTTCCTGTAAACAGGGAGGACAAAGGAGCCAGCTGCTAACAGCAGACCCTGGGGGCTTGTTTATGTGTAAACATCTTGAAAATCCAGAAAGTCAGGGAAAGGTCAGAAAAACAACAATGTGTCTTGTAACTTGGCAACACTCCACAAACGACTGTATAAAATAAAGCAGAGCGTGCCATTTGAGGTGGCCGCCATGTTTGTCTTGTCTTGTGTTGTCTTGTGTGTTCATTCCTTTGTTTAGGAAACATGCGGACCCCAACAGGAGCACCCTGTCCTGAGCTCAGTGATTCTTGGCAAGTCAACATAGTTTTTCTCCAGCATTGAACTGTTGAGGTTGCACCTATTTTGACTGAAGGCTCATGCTATATGCTTCCTCCATAGAGCCTCTTCCAGAGTTGTTCCTTGAAGGACGTTGGTAAAAAGTACATATTAATCACAGGAACTCCTGCAGTGCCAGAAAGGACTATAATTGGGGAAAAGTGCCATTTTGAGGTCTGTCCTTGCCTTCCCCAGTGTCTTATCAATACTCTAAGCCTTTGCTTGGGAGAGAGAGATTGCAGGTTTTCTGTTGATTTACTGTCACCTAAATGCTTGAGGGAAAACTCTTCAGTTCTAGGGGCAATTGACCCAGCTAGGAGACATCACTTGACCTTCATCCTATATAAGATCTCTTGACTTATTCAGGGTGCTTTGAAATACTTGACAAAAGGCTGGGCACGGTGGCTCATGCCTGTAATCCCAGCACTTTGGGAGGCCGAGGCGGGTGGATCACAAGGTCAGGAGATCAAGACCATCCTGGCCAACATGGTGAAACCCTGTCTCTACTAAAAATACAAAATTCAGCTGGGCGTGGCAGCACACACCTGTAGCCCCAGCTACTCAGGAGGCTGAGACAGGAGAATTGCTTGACCCTGGGAGGCAGAAGCTGAGCTGAGATCACACCACTGCACTCTAGCCTGGACAACAGAGTGAGACTCCGTCTCAAAAATAAAAATAAAGAAAAAAAGAAAAAAAAAATACTTGGCAATAAACCTCATCATTTTATCATTCATTATTCTGAAGTCATTGGGCTATCTCTTTCAGAAATGTACATTTCACTGGTATTATTTAAATAGGTAATAATAGGCAACACTGTTGATATTTCTCCAGTATTTACAGTACTACAAAGCTCTTTTTATTTTTATTTTATTTTTCTATAAGTTATTGGGGTAGAGGTGGTATTTGGTTACATAAGTTCTTTAGTGGTGATTTGTGAGATTTTGGTGCACCCATCACCCAGGCAGTATACACTTCACCATATTTGTAGTCTTCTATCCCTCATCCCCTCCCACTCTTCCCCTAAGTCCCCAAAGTTCACTGCATCATTCTTATGCCTTTGCATCCTCATAGCTTAGCTCCCACATATTAGTGAGAACATATGATATTTGGTTTTCCATTTCTGAGTTACTCCACTTAGAATAATAGTCTCCAGTCTCATCCAGGTAACTGCAAATGCTGTTAATTCATTCCTTTTTATGTCTGCATAATATTTCATCATATATATATCATAGTTTTTATATATATATATATCATAGTTTCTTTATCCACTTGTTGATTGATGGGCATTTGGGCTGTTTCCATATTTTTGCAATTGTGAATTGTGCTGCTATAAACATGCATGTGCAAGTATCTTTTTCAAATAATGACTTCTTTTCCTCTGGGTAGCTACACAGTAGTGGGATTGCTGGATCAAATGGTAGTTCTACTTTTAGTTCTTTAAGGAATCTCCACACTGTTTTCCATAGTGGCTGTACTAGTTTACATTCCCACTAGCAGTGTAGAAGTGTTCCCTGTTCACCGCATCCATGCCAACATCTACTACTGCTTTTTGATTTTTTGATTATGATAATTTTTGCAAGAGTAAGGTAGTATCACATTGTGGTTTTGATTTACATTTCCCTGATTATTAGTGATGTTGAACATTTTTTCATATGTTTGTTGGCCATTTGTATATCTTCTTTTGAGAATTGTCTAGTCATGTCCTCCACCCACTTTTTGATGAGATTGTTTTTTTCTTACTGATTTGTTTGAGTTTGTGGTAAATTCTGGATATTAGTCCTTTGTCAAATGTATAGAATGTGAAGATTTTCTCCCACTCTGGGTTGTCTGTTTACTCTGCTGACTGTTCCTTTTGCCGTGTAAAAGCTCTTTAGTTTAATTAGGTCCAAGCTATTTATCTTTGTTTTTATTGCATTTGCTTTTAGGTTCTTGGTCATGAAATCCTTGCCTAAGCCAGTGTCTAGAAAGATTTTTCCAATGTTATCTTCTGGAATTTGTAATAGTTTCAGGTCTTAGGTTTAAGTCCTTAATCCATCTGCATAAGGTGAGAGATACAAGAATCCCGTTTCATTCTCCTATATGTAGTGAAATGATCTTGTTCTACAGGCATCTCATTCTGCTTTTACTTCTCGCTGGCAGAGCAAAAAGGAGGAAAATTGCTGCTTCTATGATAGAAGCACTGCAGACTGAGCCTTCATGGAACTTTCTGTAGATTTCCTCCAGGATGAAGGGCTTAGCATATGGAGTTATAGATCTTCTGGGCTGAAGGTAACCTTAGACAAGTCTGGCTCCCTCTCATGCTGAGGAGGAGGCTGGAACCCAGAAGGTCACATGGCTGATTGATGTCTGAGCCATCTCCTGACTCCTAATCTAGTGCTCTGGCTTTGATCTACAGACCATAGGCATGGCACCCTTTTTCAGCTCAAAGGACCAAACAGCTTTCTTGTTCCTCAGTAAATCATCACATTTGCACTGCAAAGCTTGTTTAAAATAGAGTGGGTGATTGTCATAACAACATGTAGTTAAACAAATGAAGTAGAAAGAAAAAGATGATGACTTTTGGGGAAGTTAGTTCAATTTTTGATAAAGAGGCCATTTTAAGTACTTTTAAAAGAAGTAGGGAAAATATTCTGTGCATTAAGCCTTTAAAGCAGAAAAGGAAAATTTAAATGCGATTTATTTGTTTATTTATGTACCTACCTTCAAGACGGTCAAAGGTTGAACTAATTTACATTTAGCTTTAGCTAAATGTAAAGAAAAAAGTCCTCTGAGATGGAATTTGAATTGAAATGGACTTTTCTGGTCACTGGGTAAAGTCTTAAAGGAAGGAAGAAAATTGTTCCCCATTCCCATTCTCTAACAGAAATGTTAGCAAGCTCTGGGTTATTCATTTGAGAAATTTTTCTTAGCACCATGAAAACACATCAATGAGTAGACTTTAAATCTCTACTGTAATGTATGAGAGATGAAAGGAATCATGTTTGGCATGCAGCTGTTTTATCAAAAATAAGGAACATGTAGTTCATTTGTGAACAAAAGACTTTAGTTTTTGCAAATTGGGATGTGAGGCAGAGATTTAAAGGGCAGAGGCATAGCTGACTCCCAAGAAAACCCTGCAAAACCTGCAAACCTTCAAAAAGTCACAAGACCCTCAGTATAAATGTGAGGGCATTTGTCCATGTAATGTAGAAAAGAGTTCTCCTTCAGGAAACAGAATTTAAACTACAGATAGGTCACACAGAGTGAGGGCAGTGATTATTTCCCTGAGTCTTGTGATCTGCTTTTTTCTTTAAGCTGCACTCAGACTAGCAAAATGGTGGGAGAGCAGTTCCACCTTTTTTTTTTTTTTTTTTTTTTTTTAAATGGAGTCTCGCTCTGTCACCCAGGATGGAGTGCAGTGGCACGATCTCAGCTCACTACAACCTCTGCCTTCCAGATTCAAGCAATTCTTTACCTAGCCTCCCGAGTAGCTGGGATTGCAGGCACCTGTCACCACACCCGGCAATTTTTTGTATTTTTAGTAGAGACGAGGTTTCACCATCTTGTCCAGGCTGGTCTTGAACTCCTGACCTCGTGATCCACCCTCCTCAACCTCCCAAAGTGCTGGGATTACAGATGTGAGCCACCACGCTGGGCCTCCCCAGTATTTCCTGACAGGAATAGCTCACAGTGCCTAAACTATTTATGCAAACAATGTGGTTTACACTGAAAACCTGCTTTCCTTCTGGGAGTCTGGAATTTTGGCATGTGAAAACCCTGGGTGCTAAGTTTCAATGAACTTTTCGGGAAGACAACATTTTATGCATGTTGTCACAACTCATTGCTGGGGGAATTAAGCATGTGCTGTGCAGTTCCACTGGTAGAAGATTCTTGGAGCTTGTGCCCGGCTTTCCCCAACATCACCCCATGTGTCTTTTATCTTTGCTGATTTTACTGTGTATCTTATCACTGTAATCAATTTTAGCCATAAGTACAACAATATGTTAAGTCATGTGAGTCCTCTTAGCGAATCATCTAAGGTGGGGGTGATCTTTGGGACACCACCCCCATAAACAGAGGATTAAGGGAAATAATAAAAGAGGGTAAGGCTTCCAGTGATTGGTAAGAGAGGAATGCTAGGAAGGGGCAGGAGAAGGAAGCCATTACTAGACTTCTGTGAGAGCTGGAGCTGCAGAAAAGGGACAGTTTACAAGAACTAAAGCCCTGTGGAGAAACACAGCCACTCACCGAACACATCCCTCCCTCTCTTCCGGAACTCCAGTATCCTGCTGGTGCCTCCCAACAGCCACTCTACTGGAAGGCAGAGGCCAAGGGAGCCTGGATGAAGTAAGCCTCCTATGGCACAGAGTAAGAGAGAGAAGGTGAAGAATGGATCTGAGGGGGAAAATAGAGAAAAACTAGGACAAGTTTAGAAATGAATCACTTAAAAATATTGCTAAGCCAAGTTGATAAGTCAGTTTATTAATAAAAGGTAATATTTCATAACATTGCATTACTCAACAACCCTGGATAGATCCTCATTTCACATACAGAATAAAGTCCAAATTATGTTGCATGGCATTCCAAAGCCCTTCTTAATCTGGCCCAAGATGCCAGCTTTAGCTCCCTCTCCACTGTCTCCTCACCCCACAGTCGTGTGCATTTTACACTCCTCATCAACCAACACTAGCATTTCTTTAATACAGCAGTATCTGCCCACCTTCGTATTTTGTTACCTCTTCTTTGTACTTTGTATGTTACCTCTAGTAACCTCAGATTAGTGAAGTCTTACCAGTCCTTAGAACCCAGCTCAACTGCCATACTGCTTACAAAGTGTTTTTAAACTCCACCCTTTCCCCCAGAAAATAAACCTGCCCCATGATACTAATCAGCCTACCGCAGGTCAGGTTTGGGTTGATGTCCGCCTTTACGAGCCCTCTGCAGTGTCCAGGGCAGAGACCATAGGCACTACCTAGGAATGCCCAACTGAGCCCCAACCTATGAATTCTCTCACACATTGTCTTTCTTCGTGTGGTAACCACTTCGGGTGCTAATCTGGTACCCTACTGGATGCTGCATATTGTTCACACTCAACCAATGCAGGCTCTAAACCTGTGTTTCTGCAGACCCCAGAGTAAGTGCTGGGACCCTACCCACTGGGCCTGGAGTAACTTAGTTCCCTGTTCCCTTGGAGACTGGTACCGGGTATTGTCCATTTCCTCACTAGGTTATGACCATCTTGAAGACAGTGACTGTCACACATTCATCTTAACACTCTCAACATTGATTGATTAGTAGAGTGAATTATGCATAGAGGGTGTTTCATACACATTACTGAATTAATTGGAATAAAAATAAATAGAATAATATCAACTTTTTAAATACTCTAATCTCTGTAACTTTTAGAAGTCAGGAAAATAGACTATTCCAGTTTCTAGTTTTAAACTTGAGAGCCCTGAGAAATAAGGGCTATGGAGATGAATCCTCTCTGAAGGAAGACCTTTTCTGTACCTTGGAGGCTTTGTCTTTGACAGACAAAATGAATCAGTCATTTTAGAAGGAAGGAAAAGTTTCTGTGATATGACCTCCCCTTCCACTTAGACAAATTAATACACAAAGTAAAAACTGGCAATTTTAATTATGAAGTCAGTTTTTCAATTACTAAATTAAAAAAAGAATACTTTAGAATTACTACCAAAGATTGAAAGTCATTCTGGAAACTGTTTTATGTGTGCATGGACCTTGCTTTTTTCCTTTTCCTAAGGCCATGTAGAATAAAAACTTGATTAAAAATAAATTTTTAATATTCCAGTAAGTGGTATCCTAGCAACAAGAAGTGAGAGAGTGGAGTGAATAGATACAAACTATGGATAGACATTCCATCTGGAATTGTTTTTAAAGGCAGTTGATAAAGAATGACCATAATCAAAACTGCTGGTGGGAATGTAAACTAGTACAACCACTGTGGAAAACCATGTGGAGATTCCTTAAAGAACTAAAAGTAGAACTACCATTTGATCCAGCAATCCCACTACTGGGTATCTACCCAAAGGAAAAGAAGTCATTATACGAAAAACATACTTGCACATGCATGTTTATAGCAGCACAATTCACAACTGCAAAAATACGGAAGCAGCCCAATGCCCATCAATCAACGAGTGAATAAAAAACTTACGGTATACCGTGGAATACTACTTAGCCATAAAAAGGAATGAAATAATGGCATTTGCAGTAACCCGATGGAAATGGAGACCCTTATTCTAAGTAGAGTAACTCAGGAACGTAAAACTAAACATCATATGTTCTCATTCATAAGTGGGAGCTCAGCTGTGAGGATACAAAAGCACAAGAAGGATACAATGGACTTTGGGGACTCAGGGGAAAGGGTAGGAAGGGGCTGATGAGTAAAAGGCTACACATTGGGTACAGTGTACACTGCTCAGGTAATGGGTGCACCAAAATCTCAGAAATCACCACTGAAGAATTTAGTTATGTAACCAAACACCACCCGTTATCCAAAAACCTATTGAATAAAATAAATAAAAATAAAGGCAGTTGATAAGGTGATCAGATCATAAACATGGCTTATCAGGCAATAAATTATGTTCCTGAATAAAAGATACAGTGGGGAGGAAATTTTCACTTAATTTGCCTGTGTTTTATGGCTTTATGCTCAGTTCAGATTAAGAAGTTTTTAAATTAGCTATTCTGCAAGCTGGTCATTTAAATATCCCATAGGATTTTAGGAAATAAACCACAATTTATTTCTTCTGCCCATTTAGCTCTATAGTATCTGTCTAAAGAACTTCTTCTATAAGGAAAATGTATGTAAACTTTGCCAAACAACAGACCTAATAATCTTTGTGTAGTAGTTGGGGAATAGGGCAGTTGACTCAATTTGTTTGCTTTAAACACAAATCAAGCATTTATCTGATTTACTTATCTTGAAATATTCCTAGAAATGGAAAGTGGGTTTATAATCCCATGGAACCCTAGGAATAGTTTACTAAGCTATCATCACACTCTAGCTATCGAATTTTTGTGAGCCAAAATACATCATTTTTATAATAGCCTTATTGAGACAAAATTCATATATCACAAGATTCACCCTTTTATAATGTAAAAGTCAGAGGTTTTCAGTATATATACAGAGTTGTGCAACCTTCAACATTATCTAATTTCAGAACACTTTGATCTTCCTTCAAAGAAACTGCACATTAGCCATCAGTCCCTATTCTCCCCTCCACCTAATTCCTCACAACCACTAATCTATTTTCTGTTTCTTTAGATTTTCCTATTCTGGACATTTCATATCAGTGGAATTAAACAATATGTGGCCTTTGTGCCTGGCATCTTTCAATCAGCATAATGTTTTCAAGGTTTATCCATATTGTAGCATGTGTCAGTATTTTGTCTCTTTATTGCTGAATAATGTTTTATTGTATGGATATACCATGTTTTGTTTTTCCACTCATCAGTTAATGGACACTTGGGTTGTTTTTACCTTTTGCTTTTGTGAATAGTGTTTCTATGAACATTAGTACATACTTTTTTGTTTGAACACCTATTTTTAATTATATTGGGTATATACCCAGGTGTGGAATTTCTAGGTCATATGGTAATTTTCTGTTTAACATTTGAGGAATTGCCAAACTATTGTCCAAAATTGTTGCACCATTTTACAGCAAGGTATGAGGGTTTCAATTTTTCCACATTCTCACCAACACTTGTTATTGTCTGTCCTTTTCAGTATAGCCATCCTAGTGGATGTGAAGTGGTTTCTTATTATGGTTTAGATTTGTATTTACCTAATGACTAACGATGATGAGCATCTTTGCATATACGTCGTGGCCACTTGTGGGTCTTCTTTGGAAAGATGTCTATTCAAATTACTTGTCTACTTTTAAATAGGTCATTTGTCTCTATTATTTAGTTGTAACAGTTCTTTATATATTTTAGAAATAAGTTTCTTGTTGGATATATGATTTTCAAATATTTCCTCCCATTCTTGGGTTGATCTTCATTAAAAAATAGACTATTGCTTATAGCTTTTTTAGGTTCAGAGGAAAATTGTGCAGAAATTACAGAGATGTCCCATATAACCCTTGTGCCCACACATCCACAGCTTTCCTTACTATCAACATCCCATACCAAGTGGTACATTTGTTACAATTTATGAATCTACATTGACACATTATCACCCAAAGTCTATAGTTTACGTTAGGGTTCACTCTTGATGTTGTGCATTCTATGGGTTTGGACGAATGTATAATGACATGTATCCACCAATGTAGAATATTTTCACTGACTTGAAAATCCTCTGTGCTTCACTTATTCATCCCTTCTCCCTCTCAACCCCTAGCAACCACTGATTTTGTTTTTACTGCCATCATAGTTTTCCTTTTTCAGAATATAATACAGCTGGAATCATACAGTCTGTAGCCTTTTAAGTTTTGTTTCTTTTGCCTAAAGGCATGCATTTAAGTTTCCTCTATGTCTTTTCATGGCTAATAGCTCATTTCTTTTTAGCACTGAGTAATATTTCATTGTCTGTACCGCCGTTTATTTGTCCATTTACATACTGAAAATCATCTTAGTTTCTTCCAAGTTTTGACGATTATGAATAAAGCTGCTATAAACATCCATCTGGGTTTGTCTTTTTTTGTGTGTGTATTGACATAAGTTTTCAACTCTGATGTGGTTTGTCTGTGTCCCCACCCAAATCTTATCTTGAATTGTAGTTCCCATAATCCCCACATGTCAAGGGAGGGAACCAGGGGGAGGTAATTTAATCATGGTGGGGGTTACCCTCACACTGTTCTTGTGATAGTCAGTGAGTTCTCATGAGATATGATGGTTTTATAAAGGGGCTTTCCCTTATTTTGCTCAGCACTTCTTCCTGCCACCATGTGAAGAAGGACGTGTTTGCTTCTGCTTCGGCCATGATTGTAAGTTTCTTGAGGCCTCCCCAACCATGCTGAACTATGAGTCAATTAAACCTCCTTCCTTTATAAAATACTCAGTCTTGGGTATTTCTTTTTAGCAGCATGAGAATGGACCAATACAAACCCTTTGGATAAACACCAAGAGCACAATTGTTGGTAAAAGTATGTCTCATTATGTAAAATACTAGAAAACTGTCTTTCAAACTGACTGTACTATTTTGCATTCCAATAAGCAATGAATGAGAATTCCTGTTGCTTCACATCCTTGCCAACATTTAATGTTGTCCGTGTTTTGAGTTTTTGCCTGAATTGACTTTTCACTTTCTTGATGTCGTCCATTGAAACACAAACATTTTTAATTTTGATGAAGTGCAATTTATCTATTTTATTGTTACTTGTGCTTTTGGTCTCATATTTAACAAACCATTGCCTAACCTAAGATCATGAAATGTAAATTTACTTCTACATTTTCCTCTAAGGCTTTTATTGTTTTAGTGGTTACATTTTTGTCTATTATCCATTTTGAGTTATTTTGTATATATTGTGAGGTAGGGGTCTGACTTTACTGTTTTGTGTGTAGATATCCAGTTTTCCCAGCACCATTTATTGAAAAGACTAGTTTTTCTTTATTGAATGGTCTTGGCATCCTTATTTAAAATCAATTGATCATAAATGCAAAGATTATTTCTGAACTCTCAATTTCATCCTTATTCCAACAATGTCTTGATTATTGTACCTTTGTATTAAGTTTTACAATGATGAAGTGTGAATACTTCAACTTTGTTCTTCTTTTTCAAGATTGTTTTGGATATCCTAGGTTCTTGACATTTCCATATAAATTTTAGACTAAGGTGGTCACCCTCAACACAAGAGTACACTGGTATTTTGATTAGGTATGCATTGAATCTTTACATCAATTTAGAAAAATTTGACATAATAACAATAATTGTGTTATCCAATCCATGAATATGTTATATGTCTCTACTGATTTAGGTCTTATCCAGAATATTCAGGTGTGTGTAGTGTGGCGGGTGTTGGGGTTTAAGTAAGCAAAGTACAAGTAATTTATTAGGGAGGCAAAATTATTCTGTAGGATATTGCAATAGTGAATGCAAATTGCCAAAACTCATAGAACTTTACTACACAAAACGTAAAGGTTGTGGACATATTTTGTTACATTTATTTCTCAATATTTTGATTTTTTGGCATGGTATTAGCAAAAGAATAGACCCATGGATCAGTCAAACAGACTGCAGGACCCAGAAATAGAGCCACACAAACATAGTCAACTGATTTTTGACAAAGAAGCAAAGGCAATACAATGGAAAAAAATAGTCTTTCCAACAAATGGTGCCGGGACAATTGAGTGTTCATATGCAAGCAAGGAACTCAAGCACACACCTTATACTTTTCACAAACATCAACTCAAAATTCATCATAAACATAAATGCAAAATGCTAGGTATAAAACTCCTTGAAAAAAATAGGAGACAATTTATACAGCCTTGGGTTTGGTGGTGAAGTTTTAGATACAACACCAATAATAATGCAAAAAAAAAAGAAAAAAGAAAAAAGGAAAAAAGATGAACTTTCTTAAAAAAAAATTTCTGCTCTGCAAAATACCCCTTAAGAAAATAAAAAGACAAGTCTCAGACTCATATGATATGCACAGTACATATCAGATAAAAGATCTGCATCCAAAATATATAATAAAAAAATAACAATCCAATTTAAAAATAGACAAAAGGCCTCATCAGACACCTCACCAGAGAAGATACATAGGTGGAAAATATGTATATATTAGTTGTTATTATATGCTTCACATTATTTGTTATTAAGGAATTTCAAATTAAACAACAATGAGAAGTCACTGCATACCAATCAGAATAGTTTAAAAAAAAAACAAAAAACAAAAAACAAAAACAGAAAAAAACAACAAAAACCTACTAATTGCTGGTGAGGATGCAGAGTAACGAGCTCTCACTCATTGCTGAGAGTGCAAATTGATACGGCAACCTTAGAAGGCAGGTTGGCTGTTGCCTACAAACTAAAATTGTCCTACCATATGATCCAGTAACCATGCTATTAGGTTTTTACTCAATGATTTGAAAATGTATGTCCATACAAAAACCTTCATGAGAATGTTTATACTAGCTTTACTTATAATTCCCCCCAAACCGATGTCTTTCAGTAGGCAAATGAACAAACTGTGGTACATCTATTCAATGAAATATCATTTAGTGATTAAAAGGGACAAGCTAGCAAGCTACGCAAAAACATAGATAATTCTTCGATGAATATTGCTAAGTGAAAAAAGCCAGTCTGAAAAGGCTGTATATTATTTCAATTTTATGACATTATGGAAAAGGAAAATGCTGTAGCAATGGTAAAAAGTCAGTGGTTTCCAGGGGTTCAGCAGAGGGTGGGTGGGTAGGGCTGGGGTGTTTGAATAGGTAAAGTATAGGTAAATTTTTGGGAAGGCAAAACTATTCTATGTAATACTGTAATGGTGAATGAAGGTTATAAAGCATTTATTATTCCAATTTTAGCATATGTGCTGCCAAGGTGAGCATGAGCATTTATCAAAACTCATGGAAGTTTGTAACACAAAAAGTAAACCTTAATGTATACAAGTTTTTAAAACTTTAGAAAGTCAGAGGATCCCAGGATGGAATATAGAGTGTAACAAAACAATCTAACTCTATTTAAGTGTAGGAAGCTACCTCATTTAAGGAGACTACTTAGAGTGCTGATCTAAGTAACTTTGGAAATGAGTAGAGTCTGTAAAACTAAGGGTAAAATTAGCTATACATAAGGATGGTATGCTAGTTGATAACACTTTTCTCCCTACAGGGTTAGAGGTTAACAATTCTGAAACCAGTCTACATGTATACTGAAACTGAATAATTAAGCAAATGAATGGAAGATGATGGGATCCAGGTTTCTCACTGCTGCAATGAGAGGTTAAAAGGGAAGGAGGCGAAGATGGTCCTTGTGATAATAGATTAAGTTGGAGATATCAGTATGAACTTATGTCTAGCTTAACATAGATACCCATGATTGCATATAGGAATATGTGTAGATGTGTACATATACACAAGGCAGAATATACACAAGGAAATATATACACACATATATGTCTTTGATCTGTCAGCTGAGAAGGCCTAAAAGCAATGACACCCCAATAGCAATGAACATACCTTACACCCAGATATTGGTTTCCAATAGCGGGAAAAGGAACTAGTTCTCCTTGGAGAAATGGCTGCTTCTAGGATTAAAGCCAGAAATACACAATATGTGCCTGGAGCATCTTGTAATGCCAGAAAGCCAAAAAACACTCAAATATAGAAACCCACAATGATGATAATATGTTAAAGGGACGCAGAAGTCAACTAAAAGAGCTCCAGTGGCCAAAGTTGGAAAAATCTGAGCAACATAAATAAAGTAGTATTGAATTATAACCCAAAGTATAAATGAATATCCGTGAGTGCACACTGACATAAATAAATGATTGAACAAATAGTCTGGGAGCAGTGGCTCACACCTGCAATCCCAGCACTTTGGGAGGCCGAGGTGGGCAGATCACTTGAGGTCAGGAGTTCAAGACCAGCCTGGCCAATATGATGAAACCTCATCTCTACTAAAAATACAAAAATTAGCTGGGCGTGCTGGTGCACGCCTGTAGTCCCAGCTACTTATGAGGCTGAGGCAGGAGAATCACTTGAACCCAGGAGTTGGAGGTTGCAGTAAGACGAGGTTGCACCACAACACTCCAGCCTGGGTGACAGAGCAAGACTCCATCTCCAAAAAATAAAAAATAAAATAAATGATTGAACAAATAATTAATTAGGGAAAAATTAGATAAATCACATCTGCAGAAGAATTGCAAATAATTCATGTACATTTTTAGTACCTAAGGAGATAGAGTAAAACTCCTTACTCCTTAAGTGCAGGTTATGTATACACATGGCCTTCCAAAGAGTACAGTATGGACAGGAGCTGCGGCAGTGTGGTGAGTAACTTTACAGTGGTGAAACCAGACTAATACTGCTGCAAGCCAAGTGATCAAAGTTAACATCAACAGTGATAAGTTTTATTGATATTATGTACTCTGGATATGATATAGTGAAAATGGCACTTCATGGTCTTCCCCCAAACCCATAATCCCAGTCTAATCATAAGAAAAACATTAGGCAAATTCTAACTGAGGGACATCTACAACATGCCTCACCAGTATTCCTATAAAGGTCATCAAAAACAAGAAGTGTTTGAGAAACCATCATAATTGAGGTGTTTATGGAGACATGACTACTAAATGCAATGTATCCTGGATAGGATCCTGGAAGAGGAAAGAGGATATTAAAGAAAAACTGGGAAAATCTGAACAAAGCATGGACATTAGTAATATATCAATATGTGTGCATTAATTGTGATACATGTCCCATGGACATGGAAGTTGTCTATAATAGGAGAAATTGGATTTGGTGTATGTGGAGAATCTCTACCATCCTTACAATAATTCTGTAACTCCACAGTTGTTCTAAAATGAAAAGTTTACATCAAAATACTCCAGAGATTAAGTATATATAGGTACTGAACAAATAATATTAGGATAAAATTGCTAGATTGATTATAAAAGTGGTTAATATTCTACAAGGAAATAAAACGAATTCTAGGGTTATCTTTTTTACCAGACAGAAATCATCTGCAACATATTAATCTGCATATTAACACATAGTTTCACAGAATCTGCCCTCTAATCAACAGCAAATACTAAGTCAAGCAAAAGTACATTCTCCTAGAGCAGAGGTTGGCAAGTTTTCCTTAATGGCTTAGACAGTAAATATTTTAGACCTCCAGGCCATTCAGTCTGTGTTGTAACTACTCAACTGTCATGTAATAGCCCCAAAGCAGCTATAGATAATATACAAACAAATGAATGTGGCTGTGTTTCTATAAAGTTTTATTTACAAAAACATGTGGCCAGACTATGAGCCAGAATTTCCTGACCTCTGCACGAGAGTATTAAATAAGCCTCAATGGGGCTGTTAGACAATACTCCAATATGACATTGAAAAGACTTGCAGGCCGGGCGCGGTGGCTCAAGCCTGTAATCCCAGCACTTTGGGAGGCCGAGACGGGCGGATCACGAGGTCAGGAGATCGAGACCATCCTGGCTGACACGGTGAAACCCCGTCTCTACTAAAAAATACAAAAAACTAGCCGGGCGAGGTGGCCGGCGCCTGTAGTCCCAGCTACTCGGGAGGCTGAGGCAGGAGAATGGCGTGAACCCGGGAGGCGGAGCTTGCAGTGAGCTGAGATCTGGCCACTGCACTCCAGCCTGGGCCACAGAGCAAGACTCCATCTCAAAAAAAAAAAAAAAAAAAAAAAAAAAAAAAAAAAAAGAAAAGAAAAGACTTGCAGTCACCTGTTTGCCTTTTCCGTAGGCTTGGATCCATTTTCCTACCAGTCCCTAGTTGATGGTCTTCAGCTTGCTACTGCTGAAACAACTTCCTTTGCTCCAGCATGTTTTATAAACATTGGTCAGACCTTTATAAATGATGCTTTATACATTTAGTGAGACTCTATTTCTGGCCACTGTCATCCATTTGAGACTATGTCTGCGGCGAATGCTGTGTGCCTTTCCTGTGCTTCAGAGAATCCTGCCCCTAGACACAGTGATTGGGCTGTCCTTGCTCGGCCTCCCCTGCTTGGGCCTCCCCTTTACTGTACTGTCCTGCTACTAAGGTCAAGTGGGACTTCACTTTTGTTCCCATCTATCTTCCATCAGGGATGTATTAGAAATCTGTCAGCAATGGTTCTGATTTTTCACCTTTGGGAAGAGCATACTCCTGCACACGTTCTTCAATCTGTCCTTCTGGAGGGAGAAGTGGTTGCACTAAGTCTTTAAGATTTAATAGGACTTAGAGGACTTTTAGTTATGTGACATTCTTTATCCCTAACCCACCCTAACCTCTCCTTCTCAAGACAGACTGTCCAAAGTTCTCACTATATGTCTTAATAAGGTTTTAAGTAGTTCTTGGTCCTAGAGTTAAAAATACAAGCATTGTTTCCCGAATCCATATTGGTTTTAAGGAACAGTTTTTGACTCTTGAACCCTCACTCAGAATCATTATTAGAACACAAACCCCCTCTTGTCTTTCAGTACCCAAGGGTTTCCTGGTCTGCCTTGGGGTTCTTGGCAATTCTTTGAGGTAGTTGTCCCCACTCTCCAAGACTTGAATTTTCCCCCTTACTGTTCTCTGATCCATAGAATGGTGCTGCATTCTAATTCTGCCTAGTCTTTGCCTAGTCTTCTGATGGCAAAGAAACCCTTCTAGTTAATGTTTCTATTTGCTTATTCTATATCGTGCTACTTTCAGAGTATAACAAAATAGCTGAACAACTTATGTCGAAAAATGACTTGTCAAGTCTTCAAACTGATAGTCTTTAAACATTTGTCCAATATTTGAAAGAGGGACCAAGTGTTTGATGGAAGAAAGGAAAGTAGAGAGGGACAGCCTGAGAGATAGAGAGCACATGGTTGAGATTCTATTGTCTGCAGCAACTCAGCTCTGGCCCTGAGCTTGCAAACTCCATTCAGCAAAATAAAATCTCCACAATTAGACAGAACCACCATTTTAAAAAGGCAGTCAGAAACACATCCTGCCCATCCGGGTCCCTTTTCCCTAAATAACTTCTGTACATTCTTCAAGACTCAATTCAGATGTTGTATGCTCCAGCTTGTACACCTCTAGAACCCTGCATATATATACCTGACTCTTGAAATGAATGATTTATGTGTCTGTTCTCCTACACTGTGAACTCCTCAAGGACTGGGCCCAGTCTTCATTATTATTGTATCTCCTGCACTTACAATATTGTATGTGACATGTAGTTGAAGTTTAATAAGTTTTGGTTGAACTCAGTTGAATTGAACACTCATTACATTATTGAGAACTTATACATAACATTATAGTGGATCAAAATAGTTATTTCTGACTTAATTAGCATCTTTAAGACTCACTTATGTTATTATTAAATATGAATGATGATGGTAACTATGAATCCACACACTTTATGGACTGAATTAATCTCTAGCTGCAGTGTTTACAGCTCAACTTTTTATTGAGGAGCTAGCTTACTTTGGCTATGCCTTTAAAAAAAATGACAAAGGAAGAACATCTGTTTAGAGTTTGACTGATTCATCTAAGTTTCCATTTAGTGTTCTCATGCAGAAAATTACTAAATGCTACCCTGGGATTTTGAAGGCATAAATAGAGCTTACAAAGAGCCCTGTGAATTTCCCTGGAAGAAACTCATTGTTTTAGGAAAATGTGCTTCATTAACTATGATAATAGGTCAAAGAGAGACGGATATGAAAGCATTTTCATAGCAAGAGCCCTGAATTTGTGCAGATGATGCATAGATTAGGTGTGGGTATAAAACTGTTGGTGGAAGGGAAAAGGTGAGATGATGGGAAACCTGTGAGACTAAGGTAGATCTTCTAAAATAGTTTTGACTTGGTCCTTGGTAAAAAAATAATTTTACATCATGATCCAGTACATACATACATGCATATGTATTATGTATAATTAAAATTTAACTTTCATTCAACAACACTTTCATTTTACGTGTTCTGTTTTAGTCTATTCTATCCCATTTTTTTAAAAAATGCTTATTTACTCTGTAAATTTATTTTACCTCCCATTAGGTTGTCAAGGTTTGCAATTATTTCCCCAATATTTTATTATGAAAACAATCAAATATATAGAAAAGCTAAAAGAATTACACATTAAACACTCATATACCCACCATTTAGTTTCAACAATTCAAACTAAATTTCAGACACTTGACTACTAAATGCTTCACATACATATTATAAACTAGAGTTCAATTTTTATGGTTCTTTTTTTATAGGTAAAATGTGTAGGTAGTGAAATGCACAAGTTTAAGTGTGTATTATAATAATTTCCTAGGGCTGCCATAACTAATTACCACAAACTGGGTGGCTTAAAACAACAGAAACTTGGCCTTGCATGGTGGCTCACACCTGTAATACTAGCACTTTGGAAGGCCGAGGCAGGTGGATCACCTGAGGTCAGGAGTCTGAGACCAGTCTGGCCAACATGGTGAAACCCTGTCTCTACTAAAAATACAAAAATTAGCTGGGCGTCATGGTGGGCACCTGTAATCCCAGCTACCTGGGAGGCTGAGGCAGGAGAATTGCTTGAACCTGGGAGGTGGAGTTTGGGGTGAGCTGATATTGCGCCATTGCACTCCAGCTTGGGTGACAAGAGTGAAACTCTGTCTCAAAAAAAACAAAATCAAAACAAACGGAAAAACAAATTTATTCTCTCCCAGTTGTGCAGGCCAGAAGTCTGAAACCAAGGTGTTGGCAAGGCTGGTTTCTCCTGGAGACTCTGAGGGATAATCTGTTCTATGCCTGTTCTCTCTCCTGGCTTCTAGTGGCTGCCCATAATTCTTAGTGATCCTTGGCTTGCAGCTGGATCACTCCAATATCTGTCTCTGTCATCACATGGTATTCCCCTTCAGTGTCTGTATCCCTGGGGCTTTACATGGCCTCCTTGTAATGTCACCAGTCATTGGAGCTAGGGCTCACCCTAGTCCAGTATGTCCTTATCTGAATTTGATTACATCTGCAAAGATTGTGTTTCTAAATAAGATCATAGTTACAGGTACCAGAAGTTAGGATTTTAAATAACTTTTGGGAGAACATAATTCTATCCTTAACAAAGTGCAAAACTCATTCCATGAGCTTCACAAGTACATATACCTATGTACCTGAAATTTTAAGATATAGAATATTACCTCCATCCCAGAAAGTTCCCTAGGTTACTTTCCAGTTAATCCCCATTCACTCCCTCCCAGACAACCGCTATCTTTATTTTTTTCACCCTAGAGTGGCTTTGCCTGTTCCAGAGCTCCATATAAAAAGAATCATACAATATGTATTCACTGTTTTTATTCAGAATGTTTGTGAGTTCACCCATGTTGTTGCATGTATAGTAGTTTAGTCCTTCTTATTGGGGAGCAATGTTTCGTTATATGAACATACCATAGTTTGTTTATCCATTATCCTATTAATGGAGATTCAGACTATTTCCAGGTTTGGGCTGTAAGAATAAAACTGCTAAGAGCACTTTTGAACAATTTTTTGGGGGGGATGTATGTTTCCATTTCTCTTTGGTTTTGATTTGTTTGTTGTTTGTTTTTGTTTGGTTGGTTTTGTTTTGTTTTGAGACACAGTCTCTGTTACCCAGGCTAGAGTGCACTGATGCGATCTAGGCACACTGCAACCTCTGCCTCCCAGGCTCAAGTGATCCTCCTGCCTCAGCCTCCTGAATAGCTGGGACTACAGGCGTGTGCCACCATGCCTGGCTAATTTTTATATTTTTTATAGAAACGGGATTTTGCCATGTTGGCCAGGCTGGTTTCAAACTCCTGGACCCAAGCGACCCGCCTGCCTCAGCCTCCCAAAATGCTGGGGTTACACGTGTGAGCCACCATGCCAGGCCTTCTCTTTGTTACTGTATTAGCTTAGCTTTCTATTGCTGGTGCAACAAATTACCACATACTTAGCAGTTTAAATCACACAAATGTATTAACTCACAATTCTGCAGGTTAGAAATTCAACAGGGCTCTCACTGGGCTAAGACCAAGGTGTTGGTAGGGCTGTGCTCCTTTCTGGAAGCCCTGGGGGAGAATCCATTCCCTTGTCTTTCCCAGCTTCCAGAGGATGCCCACATCTTGGCTAGTGGCCTCCTTTCTCCATCTTCAAAGAATCTCTCTGATGTTTCTTCTGTAATTACATTGCCCTCATACCCTAATACTTTTGCCTCCCTCTTCCACTTTTAAGGACCTTGTGATTACACTGGGTCCACCCGAATAATCCAGGATAATCTCCCTAATTTAAGGTCATCTGATTAGCAAACTTAACTCCCCTTTGCTATACAACAGAGGTCTTAGGGATTAGTACATAGGCATCTTGGGATGGAGTGGGGGTGAAGGGGGCACGTGGTGGCATTATGCTGCCTACCACAGATAAATAGTCAAGAGTGGAATTAATTGCTAATCATAGGGAAGATATATGTTTAACTTCTAAAAAAATTGCCCAAACTTCCCCCAAAGTGATTGTAAAATTTTATATTCTCATCAACAATGTGTGAGAGTTCTGGTTGTGTTATGCCACGTCCTTGTCAACATTTGCAACTGTCTGTTTTAGACACTCTAGTGAATATTAGTGATGTTTTATTGTGACTTTAATCTGCATTTCCATGATGACTGGTGACTTTCAGCCCTATTGATTTGCATATTTTTCTTCTGCAATTTTTTTTTCAAATGTTTTGCCCAATGACAAACAACCCAGTAAAAAATTAGGGATTAGTACATAATGCCATCATATTCCCCCTCCCCTAACCCCCGACTGCATCCCAAAATGCCTATGTACTAATCCCTAATTTTTTACTGGGTTGTCATTTTATTCCTGAATTGTGTGACTTCTTTTAATATTCCCGATAATAGTCTCCTTTTTTATATGTTTTGCTAATATCCTCTTTCAGTCTATGATTTGTCTATTCATTTTATTAGTATCTTTTGATAAACAGAAGTTTAAACTTTTTTAATGATTTTTGCTGCCTGTGACCTTTTAGAAGTTTTATAATTTTAGCTTTGATGTTTAGGGGAATGATCCACCTTGAGTTATTTTTCTGTGAATAGTGTGAGGTAGAAGTTGAACTTTCTTTCCATATGCATATTCAGTTATTCAATAATCATTTGCTGAAGAGATTTTCCTTTTCCCATTGGATTTCTTTGGTGGTTTTGTTGAAAATCCAATGACTATATATGTATGGGTTTATTTTTGAATTCTTTCTCTGTTCTATTTATCTAGTTATCTTTCCTTACGTATATGAGTAATGAACTTTTGATTACTGTGGTATATAGTAAGTCTTGAAGTCAAGTAGTGTGAGTCCTCCAACTTCATTCTTCTTATTCCATTTGGCATCAGTCTTCTTTGCACTTCCATACAAACTTAAATATCAGTTTATTCATTTCTACCTAAAATCTGGTGCAATTATGATTCAAGATGCATGAGTCCATAAATTAATTTAGGGATGATTAACATCTCAAAATATTGAGTCTTATAACCCATGAACCTGGCATTTTTGCATTTATTTAAATCTTTAATTCCTCACATCAATGGCTTGAGTTTTTAGTGTAAAGATTATGTCCATGTTTTGTTACATTTATTTCCAAATATTACATGTATGTTTCTATATTATTGTAAATAGTATTGTTTGAAATTTTATTTTCAAATTGTTTGCCATTGTTTTGTAAAAATACAATTTATTTTTGTATATTGACTTTGTGTCCTGTGATATGGCTAAATTAACTTGTTACTTCTATTAATGTTTCTGCAGATCCTGAGTATTTTCTACATAGCAGTCACGTTATCTGTAAATAAAGATCACTCTCTTCATTCTGTTATAATTTCTATGCCTTTAAAATTTTTTTTTGCTTATTTTATTGCATTGCCCAGGATTGCCAGGAGAGTATGGAACAGAAGTGGATGAATATACATGCTTATTCCTGATTTTAAAGGGAAAAGATATACTATCTCAATATTAAGTATAATATTAGTTGTAGATTTTTCTTAGATGTTCTTTATTAGATTGAAAGGTGTCTACTCCTTATTTGCTAGGTTTTAAAAAAATTATCATGAAGGAGTGGTGAACTCTGTCAAATGTTTTCTCTGTGTCTATTTAGATGACTGTGTTCTCCTTTCTCCTGTTGATATACTGAATTTGTTGATTGACTTTTGAGTGTTTAACCAAACTTAATTTCTTATAAAGCCAACTTTATCATAATGTGTCATCCTTTTCATATATCACTAGATTCTATTTGCTAAATTTTGTTAAGGATTTTTGTGCTATGAACAAATGATTTTGGCTTGCTTTTTTTGTGTGTGTGTGATTTCTTTTTCAGGTGTTAATTACCATTATGCTGAACTCATAAAATCAGTTTGAAAGTATTCTCTTTCCTGAATATCTGAGGTCCTATACAGCATGATTTTCTTTTAGCTTAAAGAATTTCCTCCTTAAACTACTGGGTGGGAAAAAAAAGAATTTCTTTTAGAATTTTTTTGTGATACAGGTATGCTGGCAACTAATTCGCTTTGTATTCATTTATCTTTAACAATTCTACCTTCCTCATTTCTGAAGGATCCTTCCTTTCTCTCTCTCCCTTCCTTCCTTCCTTTCTTTCTTCCTTCATTCCTTCCTCTCTTTCTTTCTTTTTCTTTCCCTCCCTCCCTCCCTCCCTCCCTTCCTTCCTTCCTTCCTTCCTTTCCTTCTTCTCTTTCTTTCTCTCTCTCTCTCTCTTTCTCTTCTTTTCTTTATTTCTTTTCCCAGGGTCTCACTCTGTCAACCAGCCTGGAGTGGTATCTTGATCATGGCTCACTGCGACCTCAACCTTTCAGGCTCAAATGATTTACTCACTTCAGCCTCCCGAATAGCTGGGGCTACAGCACTCCTGGCTAATTATTTAAAATTTTTTTTTGTAGAGACAGGGTCTTCCTATGTTGCCCAGGCTGGTCTGAAACTCTTGGCTCAAGCAACCCTTCCACCTTGGTCTCCTAAAGTGCTGGGATTACATGTGTGAGCCACCATGCCCGGTTCTATTTTTCTTAAACATAAAATTCTAGGTTTACAGTTCCATTCTGTCACACTTTTACAGATATTCTACTGTCTACTGGCCTCCACTGTTTCCAATGAGAAGTCAATGGTAATTCATATCATTGTTTCTCTGTGCATAATGAGTTGTTTTCCCTGGCTGCTTTCAAGATAATTCTCCTTACTTCGCTTTCTACATTTTGACTTTGATGTGCTTAAATGTAGTATATTTTGCAACAATCCTGCTTGGATTCATTGAGCTTCTTGAATCTGTAAACTTATGCCTTTTGCCAAAATTAGAAAACAAAATAGGCCTTTGTTTCTACTAATACTTTTTTGTTCCTTTCTTTTGTTTTGGGATTCCACATGCACATAGGTCAAATCAGTAATGTCATCAGGGACCTAGCTTCCTTATACTTTTCTACTCTGCTATTCTGGCATATTCTTCACATTAACTTTCTTCATGTCTCTAAGATGTTCACCATAGGACCAGACCACATGAAGATGCAACACTCCATAAAATAAGAAGGTGTATTTCTTTTTGTAGGCATGTTTTTAAGAGCTAAAAGAAAAACTTTCCCAGATGCTCTTTAGTAACATTCCACACACAAACATCTCATTGGCCAGGACAAGCACAACAGTAAGTTAATCAGTTACAAGGGAAATGGGACCCCTCTGATTAGCTTAATCAATATCTATCCTTGGGAGGTCATGGAACAGAATATGATTCTCCCAGTATGGGAAAAGGATATTGGGTATGAGTTACCAGGAGACAACAAATATTGCCACCTACACTGGAGAACTCCTCAGGTGTTTTTATTACCAAGTCCTAGAGTCATGTTTCAGGAACAGGCTGTCTATATCTCTTCTCTTTAGGAGTTTTGAAGCTGCCACCCTTCACTCTTCCCTGTAGTATTCCTGACTTTGGGTTTCCCAAAACCCTCAGGATGCTTGGCTTTGTATCCCTCCTGCAAATGCACAGTTTGTTTCATTATAACATCCTTGTCTTTAGGAGATTGTAAGAAACAAAGGGGGTTAAAAATGAACTATGAAGAGGCTATGAAACTTTAAAAAAACATTCACAGTGTTTACTCTCATGGTCTCTGAGCCACAGTTCCCAAGTTCCTTCTGACACAACAGCTAAATATCTGCTAGATTATTGTTTTCAGCTTTTTATCTATTCCAAAATGTCCCCTGGCTGAATCCACAGGACATTGTTCTTCAGATTCAAAGCAATGCTAAACCCTTTTTTCATGAGGGCATTATATTTGGCTAATACTTGTAGAGATGCCTCGGTTGGAAAATAGCATTGGGAGGATCCTTTGACTGATAATAGTGATATGTCCCCCCACAGAGCAGCCACTTTGGGCACCTCTGCCAGTCCATGCTGGGCTTCTTCTGATTCTCTAATGCTGTAAAGAGAAAGGCTGCTGTATTCAGACTGCCATTTAGGAATTTTCTAGAGTCCTTCTTTGCCATTGAACAGTATCTCTGAAACTTTGGGCCATTTCTTGATACTCCATCCCTAAAAATCCTCATCTCAAAATCTTCAAAATAGGCTCCCCAAACTCAGATAGATTTTGCATCCCAAACACACATATAACAAGAAGTACATGCTTGTAGGTGTGTGTCATTATTTCTGGGTTCTGTATTCTGTTTCACTGGTCTATGTGTTTGTTTTGTATGGTGTTTTGGTTACTGTAGCCTTGTAGTATAGTTTGAAGTTGGGTAATGTGATGCCTCCAGCTCTGTTGTTTTTATTTAGGATTGTCTTGACTTTTGGGCTATTTTTTGGTTCCACATGAATTTTAAAATAGGTTTTTTCTAGTTCTTTGAAGAATGTTATAGTAGTTTGATAGAAATAGCACTGAATCTGTAAATTGCTTTGGGCAATATGTCCAAAATATGCATTCTTTCTATCCATGAGTATGGAATATTTTTCCATTTGTTTGTCTTGCCTCTGATTTCCTTGAACAGTGTTTTATAATTGTCATTATAGTAACCTTTCACCTTCCTGGTCAGTTGCATTCCTAGGTATTTTATTATTTTGGTGGCTATTGTAAACGGGATTGCATTCTTGATTTGGTTCTCAGCTTGGATGTTGTTGATATATAGAAATGCTACTGATTTTTGTACATTAATTTTGCATCCTGAAACTTTGCTGAAGTTATTTATCAGATCAAGGAGCTTTTGGGCTGAGATTGTAGGATTTTCTAGATATAGAATCATGGCTGAAAACAGGGATAGTTTGACTTCCTCTCTTCCTATCTAGATGCCTTTTATTTCTTTCTCTTGCCTGATTTCTTTGTCCAGGACTTCAAGTACTATGTTGAATAGGAGTGGTGAGAGAGGGCATCCTTGTTCTGTGCCAGCTTTCAATGGTGTTGCTTCCAACTTTTGCCCATTTAGTATGATGTCAGCTGTGAGTTTGTCATATGTGGCTCTTATTATTTTGAAGTATGTTCCTTCATTGCCTAGTTCGTTGAGGGTTTTTAACATAAAGGTATGCTGAATTTTATTGTAAGCCCCCATTGAGATAATCATATGGTTTTTGTCTTTAGTTCTGTTTATGTGATGAATCACATTTATTGACTTGTGTATGTTAAACCAACCTTGATCCCAGGTATAAGGCCTACTCGATCATGGAGGAATAGTTTTTTGATATACCCCTGGATTTGGTTTGCGAGTATTTTGTTGAGGATTTTTGCATCTATGTTCATCAAGGATATTGGCTTGAAGTCTCTGTGTGTGTGTGTGTGTGTGTGTCTGCCACGTTTTAGTGTCAGGATGATGCTGAACTCACAGAATGAGTTGGGGAAGAGTCCCTCCTCCTCAATTTTTGGGAATAGTTTTGGTAAGAATGGTACCAGCATTTTTTATACGTCTGGTAGAATTTGGCTGTGGACCTGTACGGTCCTGGTTTTTTATAGGTTGGCAGCCTATTTATTACGAATTCAATTTTGGAACTCATTATTGGTCTGTTCAGGACACACAACAGTGTGAACAGGCATAATGGTGGCTGTCTGGCCAATTCTTTCTCTCCGCTCTAGAAATAAACAATACAGGGTAGAATAGATAAGAAAAGAGTAGAAGCAGAGTATGAGCACAATAATGACAAGGACTGAAGTCATATGAGTCAGATTCAAGAACTCATGTTATATGGTAGATAGGGGAGTGTTCAGAAATAAGGGAGTAGAAATCATGTCTGAAAATCCTGGTGGTTAAAATTTTAATAGGGGTTTGACATCAAGCTGTTGAGGCAAACACTGTCGAGTTGTGGTTCTTAGAAGTTAGGATATGAGAAAGGTTTTGGGAGTTTGGAGTCTAGGCAAGAGAGTAAGAGAAGATATTAGATAGAGTTGTAGAGATGGATAACCTAGACACTTAGGTGAAGAAGACAAAAGAAGAAGTGGCCATTGGCCTGGAGTGTATCTGGCCCAAAAGTGTGTGTCTTCTGGCCTGAATTATCCCTTCTAGGGGGTATGGAAGGTCCTGGGTCTGCAGGTGTGTTCAGGGAGGTATGGTATGTCACAGAAAGGATACTGGATTAGGAAGCACAAGGCATAAACTTTAATCCTAGCTTTGTCCCATGCAAGCTATGTAGCCTTAGGGAATTCACTTAATTTCTCTGAACCTTAGCTTCTTCATTTGAAAAACTTTGATGAAAGCACTTGTCTTCTGTGAGGATAAGACAATACATAAAAAAATTACTTTGAAACTTTAAATTAGTGTGCAAGTGTAAGCCATTACTATCTTACTACTGAGAGTGCAGTGCCCTCTGATTAAAATAAGCAAAGAAAGGAGATAACAGAGGTATAGGGGATATTCAAGTTCCAGACATCCAATAAAGAAGCTATCCATATGAGCCTAAATTAGTTTTTTCTCAGCAATATGAAGTTATCTAAGACTTACAGTACTAAGACAATGCAAATAGCTATCATTTTGTATAGTAGGTAGGACTTTTGGCTTCAAATGACTAAAATTGGCTTAAATGACCGAGAAAAGGGGAAGTTTGTTGACTCACAGAACAGGAGAAGGCAGAGAGGCAGCTTCATTTAAGCATGGCTCAGTTCAAGGGCTTAAATGGTGTTGTAATCTGTCTCTCTTCCTTCTTAGTTGTTTCCCTCTGTGTGACCTTGTTTGCCTTCACATTGCTGGCTCATCATATCAATCCAGCTTAGCAACCTTAGCAGAAGGAAAAATTGACTCTCCTACCTTCCATATATTAATCCCCAAAAAAGACTTGGATGCCTCCTGCCCCGGCACCACCCTGTCCTCAATCTTTGGGTAACATGCTCACCTCTGAACAAATTGGAGCATATTTAGTTTTTACAAGTATCAGGTGTGTAAAATTATAAGTAAAGGAATCTATTTTCATTAACATGCGGTCAAACCAGAAGCTCTTGTCTATCAGGAATATATTTGATAATACAATACGTACAATCATAAATGTGCCATATACTTTTTTCTTATGATAGAAATTCCATGAAATTGAATTTATTAGAATTCCTGAGTTTATAGCCTATGCTTGTGATATTTGATAGCTTTCTGAAATTTGTCACTTGTTTCAATTTTTCTTCTCTTCGTTTGGCACCTACTGTGTGTCAAATGCTTCACCGGTCGCTGAGGATATACAAGTGAACACAGCAGGCCCTTATGGCGCTTGCCTAGCGCCATACTGGCGGTCAGATCACCCCCAGTAAAATGAGAGGGCCTCCAAAGGACTTCTCTGGGGACTTTTGGTCACCCAAAAACTGTAACTGCCACTTCACTATATACGTTGGTTGATTTTTAAAAATCTGCAAGTCTCCCTGTAGCCTAGCACTGGAAGATAGAAAAAAACAAGAGAGAACTAGTTAACATCTATTAATAAAACAGAACAAAACAAGATAACAAAGGCAAGACTGCAATAGTAGCAGAGACGAATTTTCTGAATTTGAGGTTGGATCTTGACATTTTTGGAATTTTATTTTAGCTATTTTTATCTTAATATTATATAATGATATATTAGAACTATATAATAATGACAGTGAAATGCGTAAGCTGTGAAATCCTGTGTTTCTGGATGCAGGAGGGATATTCAATGGGGTGAAATAGGTAATGTCATAAAATCCAGGCACTATTATGCTGGAGAGACATTTTAAAGATATGGATTAGCCTGGAATTTGTCTCTTAGCTCAAAAGTCATAAGTTTATAAAACTCTCCCCACCACCACCTACAGCAACCCAGAACATATCAGAATTAAAAGCTCAAAAAGACAGTTCAGAGAAATGTTCTGCCATTTAAATAGAGACAAGACATCTTCCAAGTAGTAAGCAACTTTGGCTGGCATTTTGCAGAATGTATTAAAGAAGAATAAATCTTAAATTCTAGCATGCAATGAAGACTTAAAGAATGAACTTTAAAAATCATTGCCACCAAGAGATTTGTGAATCCTCTAAAATGGTACTAAAATCTCTGCTATAGGAAAGAAGCCATTTCAAATGCAGATGGTAAGGGTGGTAAATACCTTTAGAAAGGGAAATAATCTATAAATTTACAGTAAAGGAAAAAGAGACATTTCCTTGGCATACTTAGCTAAGGGTTTCAACAATTCCTAGTTAAGGATTGAAGGGTTTAAAGTTATTATCAGACTCTATGCTGTCTGTTATTTTTTAATGCACATACACCTAATAGGTATGTGTATGGGTATGGGTATGGATATGGATGGAGACATAGATAAATAGATACATAAATATAAACACCCATTCTGGAAGGGTTATTATGGCATACTTGATCTTTTACCTTTATGCATCAAACTTCTATACACATACACACATGGTTAAATAATATAATAGTAGAGTATATTTGGTTTTCATTCTACTGAGTGAGTTTAGTCAATTTTATTTACCCTCTTTGTTGTCATTACAAAGTCTCAGTTTCATTACCCTCTCTGGTGAACTGTAAAGCTCTTGACATCAGATCTTGGTATAAAATTTGATTCTTCCACCTGCCAGACATGAGACATCAAGCAAATTGTATAGTTTCCAAGTTGGTAAAATAAGAAGAATAAAACTGATGCACAAGGCTACTTTGCCCAGGATTAAATTATGTAATATATGTAAAGCTTCTGTAACTTACGGCCGGGCGCGGTGGCTCACGCCTGTAATCCCAGCACTTTGGGAGGCCGAGGCGGGCGGATCACAAAGGTCAGGAGATCGAGATCATGGTGAAACCCCGTCTCTACTAAAAATAGAAAAAATTAGCCGGGCGCAGTGGCGGGCGCCTGTAGTCCCAGCTACTCGGGAGGCTGAGGCAGGAGAATGGCGTGAACCCGGGAGGCGGAGCTTGCAGTGAGCCGAGATTGCGCCACTGCACTCCAGCCTGGGCGACAGAGCGAGACTCCGTCTCAAAACAAAAAAAAAAACAAAAAAAAAAAAAAAAAAAAAGCTTCTGTAACTTACAACCTTAAGGGAAACTTCCTGCTCATATTTTCTGTTCACAGGGACTAGTGTGCCATGTAGAGAACAACATGACCTCCCCTATTAGTTTTGGCACTGGGTGATGACCCACTCTGTGGTACCAGAGAGGAAATGACCCCAGTCCCTGGGCCTGTGTCCTCTGGGAGCAGGGGCCATCCCCATCAGCCCTCTGCATCCATGGCTGTGCCCTCAAAGTTGTTCTTCCTTTGTTTCACTTCATCACTGTCCTTTTCAGTCCAGGGTGGCAATGTTTCTACTGTTATAAAATTCTCAGAAACCTTACTGGCCTTCTGTGCAATTCATGGAAATCCAAGCCATCAGACAAGAGATCTTCCAGACTTTTGGATAACTATATCTCTATTCCTGGCTTCTGCTGAGATGGCTAATGGGATCCATGAGTTAAAAGCCTAATCTCTTTAGCAAAGGCTTGTCCAGACACACCCTTTGCCCTCTTTCCAGAGAACACTATCTGGTGAGGCTGAGACTTAGCCAAAGGATCAAGTGCTGGTTTCTTTTTGCTTAGCAGTTTATTCTTCAGTTTATTTCTTTCTTCTCATGTTTTATTAAAAGCAATAAAGAGAAACCAGGCAGTACCTTCAATACTGTGCTTAGAAATTTCCTCAGGTAAATATCCAAGTTCATTGCTTACAAGTTCTACTTTCTAACAGAGCACAATTCAACCAAGTTATCAGCCACTTTATAACAAGGATCACCAGTCCTCCCGTTTTCAACATTTCCTCATTTCTGTCTGAGACTTTACCAAAGCACCTTTAATGTTCACATTTCTAGCAACATTCTGTTCATGTGAAAAATATATTTTCTAAGACAATAGTAGGTTTCTCCAGAGCTCTCCTCTTTTCTTTCTGAGCCCTCACCACAATCTCCTTTAATGTCTATATTTCTGTATAGACATTTCTGTATTTCTGTCTTTTCAAGGAAATCCATGCCTTTTCTTTCATGCACCACAAAACTCTTCCAACCTCTATCCACTACCCAATTTCAAAGCCATTCCTAGCTTTTTAGGTATTTATTACAGCAGCACCCCAGTTCCTGATACCAAAATCTGTATCAGTTTTCTAGTGTTTCCATAACAAAGTAATACAAACTGGGCAACTTAGACAACAGAAATTTATTGTTTACTGTTCTGGAAGATAGATATCTGAAATCAAGTCATTTACAGGGTTGCTTCCTTCTGAGGGCTGTGAGGAAAGAAGCTGTTCCAGGCCTCTCTCCTTGGCTTGTAGAGGGCTGTCCTCATTGTATGTCTTTACATAGCTTTCTCTTTGTGTGCCTGCCAGTGTCCCAATTTCTTCTTCTTATAAGAACACCAGTCATACTGGACTTGGTGCCCACACTACTCTGGTATGGGCTCATCTTAATTATTTATACCTGCAATGCCCCTATTTCCAAATAAGGCCACATTCTGTGGTATTGGGGATTAGAATTTCAATATATGATTTTTTTTGGTTGCAGGGATGACACATTTTAACCCACAATATCTCCCTTCCCTGGTACCAGTTGATCTATATATTACTAATTTATAGTTGGCCTATGACATTATCTAGAATGAACAAGTAACTCTTGGGCATTTAACTTGAAAAGTCTAGCATAATTCAGAAAATGACATTATCTAGAATGAACAAGTAACTCTTGGGCATTTAACTTGAGAAGTCTAGCATAATCCAGAAAGTTTGCAGGAAGAGCTAACACTGAGAGAAACACAGAGGAGAGTCCCTGAGGTAAACAAGGGTTCCTTAGCAAGCCAGTTATGTGGGAACAGTAGCTCTGAGTCTTGAATAAGCTGAGATATATGATTAGGGTAAGGATATAGGACAGGGAGAAGTAGCAAAAGGAGACTCAATAAGCTACACAAGGAGAAGGGCAGACAGACAGCAGTGGAGTTAAGTGAAGGCAGAGGACTAGAGGATAAATAGGTTCAGTATCACAGCCGAGGCCCCTGGAAATGACCAGGGTATGGTTCCAGGCCCCATGAGGCCAGGTCCTGCTATGGCCCTTGCTCCTGGAGTCATGATCTCTGTCTCCTTCCTAACTCCTTGCTTACTGTCCCCTCCCCAAAACAACCCCTAACACCTCCTTGAGCTAAGCCAGGTACAATACCAGGAACCTAATTAAATTAGCACCTATTCAAGGATGAAACAAAGTTGGTCCTCAACAGTGTTAGTTTCCATTCCTCTTCACCAGCTGTTAACTAGATCAAGATTCGGGTGCCCAAAGATACCAGACTAAGCAATAGCCCTTCCATGATGGTTAGTTCATTAACCCCTCTTACTCTTATATGGGTTTTAATGAGTTAAGGCACTGTCAGATGCAGCTTCTTTCAGGAACACATTCTTCAGACTGTACAAACCTTGGTACAAACATTAGGAATTGTTACGCTTAGAAACTCTCTTTTTTATGTTTATAAACTGAGAAGAGGAGGTCATCACAGAGCAGTGGCTTTCCTTCTCTTTAGTATGCAATAGCAAAGGTGGGAGAGGAAAAAAGATAAAACTGATGAGAGAAAAGAGATGGCTGACTGTTGCTAAGCAACCTTTGTTGGCAAAAAATCTAAAAACAAGAATCATGAGCTTGTAATTGGGCCAGTATCTTAGAGGATATTTATAATTCCTGAGAGATTTGTTTTCAGACCATTCCCTTTTGTAATTGAAGCAGTTAATCACTTATTTTAGGGATGGTTGTCATAATTACATAAAATTTTATTACTTAAAGCTAATTTTGGAATGTCACTGATTGAGTTCCAAGTATTTGCAGAAGATATCTTAAGTTTTTTTTTTTTTTAATGAAATAAGCATCAGAATATATGTGATTTACACGTGAGTAGCATAGCTCTCCATATCTACAGCCAAATAATGCATCTCTCTGTAGCTGTTACAGCACTGGGAATGGAAGGGCAGCACCAAAGCTTGCCATTTACATAATTACAGTCTTGGATAGTGAGATTAATTCATACTGATTTGCCCAGAACTTTCCCAAGTTTAGTACTGAAAGTCATGCATCCCAGGACCCCCCTCAGTCCTGGGCATACCAGAACAGTTGCACACCTTATTTCTGATCTTATTGTTTTACCTAAGAGGGTTAGATTGGATTTGCAATGGACCCTGGGGCTAGAGTGTTCTTGAAAGACCTTTTCTGAGCACAGCTGAACTTCATATCTTCATATGAACTTTATATCTGGGGATTCCTCTGGGCAACTAGCTAGTTTGAACTTGATGGGCTTTAATTCATTTGGTGGAGCCTCAAGAAAGAGTAGTTCAGTGGAACCCACTGGAAATCCTTGGGAGTGAGAGTAAAACCAACCTGTTTCCTTAATCTGTATTCTGGGCCCATATCTCAAGCTCAAGACTTCCAACCTCTTGTCGAACCTTAGGTGCTTTATATATGTAATAGATTCCTGTCTATAACATCAGTCATTATACGAAGCAATTCCCAATGGGCATGGATGTAGTGGGGGTCTGCTATGGCAGATGGGTAGTAGTAAAGGGATGTGCAATTTGAAAGAGAAAGCCATCCTGCAGTTCTTACATGTATCCCAGGGAAGAGGCTGTTCCCACTATGGGAGCAGTCACATCCTCTCACACCAATACAAAAGCATTCTTTCACACCACTCTGGCCATCAGGGGTTTGGGTTAGGCACAATAAATTCACCAACTACATGTCTACTTGCCTCAGAGGTTCTTGGCACATGGTACCATTGACTATATGATCAATTGACCTGCATCCTGTGATCAGTTGCCTATGTGATCAATTGACCTGCATCCTGTTATCTAGGGCACATAATCACAAGGTAGGCTATGCATCACTGCAAACTGAATTCAATGTGGAGGGCCCAGGAAGGAGGTGTTCAAGGTGAATAAATAGTTAGAAAATAAGGTGGCCAGAACAGTGGTAATTTAACTTAGTAGAGATAAGACTGGGCATGGTGCAATGGCTCACACCTGTAATTCCAGCACTTTGGGAAGCTGAGGCCAGCAAATCACTGGAGGTCAGGAGTTCAAGACCAACCTGGCCAACATGGTGAAACCCTGTCTCTACTAAAAATACAAAAATTAGCCAGGCATGGTGGCTCATGCTTGTAGTACCAGCTACTCGGGAGGCTGAACCCAGAAAATCGCTTGAACCCGGAGGTGGAGGTTGCAGTGAGTTGAGATCATGCCATTGCACTCCAGCCTGGGTGATGGGGCTGGACTTTGTCTTTAAAAAAAAAAAAAAAATGATAAGACTGAAAGGTAATAATCAATGCTCATGTAGATAAGGATTATTTCAGGTAAGGGATAGGTTCTTTTACTGAAATAGAGCAAATAAGGGAAATTGTGAGCAATCCAAATATGCCAGAGTTAGGTGGAACATCCTGACATTCAACATGTAATAATTCTATCTCATCTAGCAATACAGGGATGCCCTATATCCAGGGTTAACAAAGGATTTCCCAAGGCTTGTCCTGATAATTCTCTGTGTTAATCAGTTTATACACTGCAGGAAAGACCCTAGATGAATGTACCACCACAGGTGTCCCTAATAACAATGCCTTGAATAAATACCAAAACATTCTACAGTGATTTTTGTGTGTATGTGAACTGATGGCTAAGAGGCTGAGAGGTGAAATAGGGCTAGGCAATTAGGTTGTAAAGATGTAGAATAAAACTCAGTTGGTGCCCTTAAACTCAGAATGATGCCATTCTTTCAAATGAATAGAATTATGCTTTAGGCTGGCATTAAGGAGGGACAGTGATGTTGCATATTTAACTAACAAACGCTAAAGGAGTTATAAGTGCATTTAAATGAAAAACTTTGCAGGTGAAGAAAGATAGAAAAAAGCTGAGAGTAGAAAAATAACAAAAAGCTCTCATCATACTCTATTCTGGGAAAACAAGGGTACCAGTTTCTGGGTTGACTTGCTTACGTAAACTAAAGCATTTTTAAAGGGTGCAACCTGTACACTATGTTCCTTAACACGGAATGAAAGGGTGGTACTATAAATCAGGTTATAGTGGGCCAATCGAATACTCAGAATTCTAAAATTCGGAGTTCAATTCTTTGGGTTCAAGGGATACATTCCTACTTATATAATACTGAAGTCAACAAGGAATTGGTATGGGGCTTGGTGTAAAGTGGGGGAGGGTTGTGGAGGTTCAGAGATGGCTTTCTTATTCCATCCATCTTGTTCTCAGATCCATCCACAGACACAGGAACTTAACCCTAGACTCTTAGGGGCACCCTGTGACTAAGTCCTCAGTCAGCAGACCTCTTTTTACCTGCACTGTCTTCCTTGCTCCAACCTCTTTCCCCCACTACACACACACACACACGCACGCGCACACACACACACACATGCACACACACGCACACACGCACAGGCACATGTGCGCACACACACAAGCACATGCACACACACATACACACAGTTCCTCAGCCCTTTTAGGTCATTTCATGACCAGCTTTCCACTTAGTATAGCACACCAGCCATCTTCTGCTCTACAGGGACTAGGAAGTAGGGGCATGCTGCTTCTGATCCTGACCTAGGAAAGAATCCCTACAAACACATTTCCTACTAGAACAGCTATAAGTCTTACTGTGATCAATGAATGTCTGTTTCTCTCTCAACTTTAAGGCCTTCCTCCTAATTCTTATCCTCAGCCGTCACCAGAAAAGGGAAACTAGTCCTGCCACAAAAGCATTTGAGCTGTATCAACTTTAATGCTCATATCCCAGAGCAAAGTAGTGGAGAGACTGATTCAGTAAACAAAGATTTGGACCAGGGAGAAATGAAGGAAGAAACGGGGGAGAGAAGACGTGAAAATAAATAAGGAAAATGAAGGAAGAGAAAAGAAAGAAAAAGGGTAATATCATTTTCTGATTTACCAGTGGAAGGAGTCTATGTCCCACAGACTGTATAACAGGATGACAGGAGTTACATTCTCTGTTCTCTCAGGACATTTGTCCTTGCGATTCCTTATCCCCAGGATGCTCTTCCAGCAGACTCTGGTTTGCTCCCTTGCTCCCCTTTTCCCCTGCTCAAGCTCAGCTTGCCAGGGAGGCTTTTCCTGACTACCTCTGACCTCTTGTCTTTATTCTTGCCCTTTATTCTTCTTGTCTCGCACTTATCATTGCATAACAAGTAGCATTACTTATTATGTTGTTACCTGTTTATTGTCTGTTTTCCCCATGCTAAAAGGCGAGCTCTGTGTGAACAGGGACTTGCTGGTCCCCAGAACAGCCATCCTCTGCAACATAGCAGAAGCTCCCTAAGTATTTGTTGAATGAAAATTAGGGTAGGGGTTCCTCTGGGAGCTTTACGGATGTTTTCGGGATTCACTCTATTGGTTTCAAGCAAACAAGATGGGTGCTGCGGTATTAGGGCTATGATCAGTGGTCTTCAGCTAAAAGAATAAACATCAGAACTAACCTGGGCACTCCTTGATTTGTAGACCACCAGATGCTTCCTGGCAGACTAATTTCTTTCCTCTTGTAGTAAATGAGGAAGAACTCCTAATACCTGAATGTGAATGACCAAGGGTGATGGCCTTTCAGACACTGTGAGCCTTTAGAGGGGTAGGAATTCTTGAAGGATACTAGCCAGTTGCAAATAGGTCAAAGAATCTCAGAGCTCTCTTCTGTGGGCTACAACCCTCATCACTCACTCCCAACAGGCAAGAGGATGTTTTAATTCGACTAACTGTAATTCATTTTATCTCTGCAATAATTTGAGCAGAAAAACATCGCTTGAAAAGAGCTTTGAGATCCTAGAATAAAAAAACAATGACCCAAGATTAAGCAAGGGGTAGTGTGGATGTGGGACAGTCAATTAACTGAGCACTGAAACATCCCACTTGGGGTTTGGGCTCATCTTAAAAATTCTTTTCTTGTTTCATCTATTGTAATTCCCCCAGACTGCTACAGAGAACTTGCATTTTATCCAAAGTAAATATTCCAGTAGATGAAATCTAAGCAGATCACTCTAGCACTATAAAGTGGAATTCTAATGGGTTTCTCCCACGCTGAGATCTGAGACTTTGGTGGAGGTGGGGTTGGGGGAACTATAGTTTTGAAATGAACAGTATCTTCTCTCTCTAAATCAATTTTACTTTAATGGATCTACACCTCCAGACCAATCTGTTGTAGCAGGCTGAAAAACAAAAAGTTTCTTTGGAAATATTCCCCTCTCCACTACCAGATGTAGAAAATCTGATCTTATTCTAGATGTTTGTATCATTTTGTGCTTTATTTGCACATTGTGTATGCCTCTTTCACCTCTCATTAGTCTGCAGTATTTTTATGCCTTTTCCTTAAACTTGATGGACATCTGAGGATGACTTGGAAGCTCTCTCTCGGGAATGTCATGCCTGAGACAGACACGGCTTTCACCCAAATCAAAGATGAGTTGAACAGCTGGCAAAGAAGGTCAATAGCTTTAGAATGGCTTCATTTTTTAAATTATTTTTTTAAATTTACCCCTCTGATAGTGTCGAGAAGAAAATGTAACATTCTATGCAAGTCCTGAGCATCCTCTTTGTGAAAAGACAGATGGCCACCAGACTGAGGCGTTTCTGCCATTGTTTCTGCCTGAGGTCTGAGTCAGAACCCTTCCTCGAGCACCTGCTCTGTGTCCAGGATTCTGCTATACACTGAGTGTGGGGACTTCCAGGAAGGAAAGATGCGGTACAATCCTTCAGCATTCCTGAATGGCCTCTGTAGGGGGGGCTGCTCACGAACGTCCTAAAATATCTGCTCCCAAGTCAATCTTGCCTCCTTCAGTCCATTCTCCACACGGCAGCCTGAGTAGCCTTCCAGTACCAATCAGATGAGAGTCATTATCCCAGCTGAAACCCTTCAGTGTCTTGCTCTGAGTAACTTGGGATAAAGTCCAACTTTTTTTTTGTTTCTTTTTTTGAGATAGAGTCTTGCTCTGTCACCTAGAC
Organism: Chlorocebus sabaeus; assembly: GCF_047675955.1. Classification (NCBI taxonomy): domain Eukaryota; kingdom Metazoa; phylum Chordata; class Mammalia; order Primates; family Cercopithecidae; genus Chlorocebus; species Chlorocebus sabaeus. Next base: position 19,024,330 of record NC_132918.1, read on the forward strand.
TGGAGGGCAGTGGTACGATCTCCGCTCACTGCAACCTCCACATCCCGGGTTCAAGCGATTCTCCTGCCTCAGCCTCTTGAGTAGCCGGAACTACAGGTGCACCCCACCACGCCTGGCTAATTTTTTGGATTTTTAGTAGAGACGGGGTTTTGCCACGTTGGCCAGGTTGGTTTCAAACTCCTGATCTCAGGTGATTTGCCCGCTTTGACCTCTCAAAGTGCTGGGATTACAGCATGAGGCACCACACCCAGCCAAAGTCCAACATTTTAAATATGACTTATTGCTTGCCTAATCTTTCCAGCTCCATATCTTACCTCCTGCTTAGAGCTCCGGCTGTGAGCAACATTTTACCTTCCTTAAACACACCTGTCCCCTTGCGCTGAGGTTCATCTCTGAGCTTTCCATCTGCTGTTTCTACTGCCTCACATTCCTAACCTCCCTTTCCTGCCCCTCATCGCCTGGAAATCCCCATTCATCCCTAATGTCTCCAGACTAAGTCCTCTTCTATATGGTTCTACACAAGAGTCTTCAACTCAAATATGTTCAGGTGCAAGACTGATAACTCAGACAGGTGAAACTGACTCTATATGAGACAATTCAGAGTAGTGAAGAGTAGTAAATTGTAGAGTGCATTCTTCTCTAAATAGACAGTCATTGTCTCAGCTCCAGGCAAGCGTTGCCATGTGGGACTACAAGCCTACTTTTGCCATCTTTTCTTATTTTTAAAGAGACATTAGAAATCTAGATTTTTGTTGGAAATGCCTTGATGTTTAACATGCCATGTGGGCCCAGATGTGGCCTGTTGACCATCCAGTGAAATACTGATTTGCTTTAGTTGTCTTCTCTGCAGAGCTATAACTGTTTCTCAAACTGTAGTGAGCACGTCCTCAAAATGTAGAGATTTAGGTGTCACTTTCAGAGGGAGGCGGATGGGGGAGGCAGGAAGGCAGGGTTGGCAGTCTGTGTTGTTCATTGTTTTATGGTACTTACAATGCCTAGCATGGGATCTAGGGCATGGCGGGTGCTCCAAAAAATACTGGTTGAATAACAAATCCTACACTGAAGTATCAAACCTGGCCCAGTTTACAAGCTGCTGCTTCTCAAATCACCAAGACTAGTTGGGAATGAGTTGAGAGGAACTGATGCCGGCTACCACTAGCCCTCCCAAATTCCCTCCTATTTTTAGTTTTTGGAATTGAGGTTTATCCAGATATGGTACTGGATTAGGTAAAACCATGAGCATTTAGGGGATTATATCTTTTTCGCTGACCAACTTAGATTTTTCTAGAATCAGTTGCTGAGGAAAGCGATAAGTAGTTTCACAGACAGGACAGTGAAAATCAGAAGGTGGTCTGCTTGGCAGCCCAGGGAAGGAATTCTAGGCTCCTCCTAAGCTTTTCTCTCCTGGGTCTGGATTTCAAGGTGTCTCCATATACATGAGGGCATGTCCACCTGGGTGGTAAAAAATGTTGTCTTGCATAGACAGGCTGGAGTTCATCCGGGAAGACTCCCTGCAGTGCACTCCACACTAAAGGTGGGAAAACTATCTCTTGTAAACCAGATTATTTAGTTGTAAGCTATTCTGTGCTTATTTATTTTAATTTTCATTACAAGGCCTTTAGCACAGTCTTGTTTAAATGTTCCAGCCTTGTTTGGAAGGGGAGACATCTCAATATAAGCAGCACCCTTTAGATGCCACCTGGTGGCAGCAGTAGAGACGGTGCAGTATGGTCCTACAGTGCTTGTTAGAAATGCATATGCATAGGCTTTCCACCCTGCCCTAGACCTGCCTACTTCTGGGAATGAGGCCTAAATCTCTGCATTTTGAAGACATGCTCACTACAGTTTAAAAAGCACTGCCTGGCCCAGCGCAGTGGCTCATGCCTGTGATCCTAACACTTTGGGAGGCCAAGGCGGGTGGATCACTTGAGATCAGGAGTTCGAGACAAGCCTGGCCAACATGACAAAACCCCGTCTCTACTAAAAATACAAAAATTAGCAGGGCATAGTGCCGTAAACCAGCTACTCGGGAGGCTGAGGCAGGAGAATCGCTTGAACCTGGGAGGTGGAGGTTGCAGTGAGCCAAGATTGCGCCTCTGCACTCCAGCCTGGGCAACAGAGCAACAGAGCATAAATAAACAGAAAATAAATAAATAAATAGCACTGCCTAAGGAGAAGAGTAAGGGGAGGTGAATTTTTCCCTTCTTCGTGTCTACCTTGTAACCTTGAGGTTTCATTTTGTCCAGGGAGATGGCAGGTATTTTTTCTGGAGCAGAGGTAATGTTTATTTCCTGAATGTGTCACGTGGCATGATCTAATAAAGGCACACTTGGCTAAATGGTCCTAATGATTTGGACCTTTGCCCAAGGCCTCCATTTCAGCTCTGTTGCTCCCTTATGCTCTCACCTGAGACGTTGGTGTGCTTATTTTGTCAATAAAGATGTGGACCAAGACTCTGTATGTGGGGCATTTCACAATCATCCTCGTGCCTGTCTTCCTAGTAGTCAACCGCAGGAACAGACTGTTCAAGTGCATAAAAAGAGACATGTAGTGACACTCAGCAGGGAAGCAGGTCTTTTCTAAATAAGCAGCTTCATTGTTTTCCTGCTCTGTGTGGTGTTTACAGCGTGGGAGGCTGACCAGCTCAGTTGACTCAGAAACAGAAAGAAAAACCAGGGAGCTGGGAGCTGGGGAGTTGGCTCAGTCCCTGACTCACTGCGTGGTCTGTGGTGAAGTCCTTCGCCACCCCCACTCCACCCTCACACCCTGTAACGAGAAGGAAACCACACTACCGTGTTCTGTAAGCTGAGGATGATAGGATCACGTATTCTGGTTATTCAAAAGCAGTTTGCAAATTCCAACATGAGATGAGTCTGCTATCTGGGTGTAGAGGTAAGGAAGGGGACTCTGGACTGTTGCTGAGCCATATGTGCCATTGTTGGAAAAATGTTATTCCAGAGTTGGACCAGGTTTTAAGTCTTGGCTTTGACATTAGCCTAACTGTATGATCACGAGCAAGTCACCTGACCTTACCAACCGTAAGTAAGGAAACTTAATGCGAAATGTGAGATGGGTTAGGTGACATCTAAGGTCCTCTTGATGACCCTAGCCCTGTCTAGTTCCCTCTGAGTTCATTCAGAAGGAAATCACCTTTGCTCAGGATCACCATTTGTTGCTCTGAATTCCTTCAAGTCCTAGGTAGTTTGGTCTTGGAATAGGTACCATAGAGCAGAATAGGCTCTGTAATACCTCTCGTGCCCTTTCATATGTAATTTAAAATTAAAGCAGTATGAAGCTATAAGGCAAGTGTTAGGAAGTATAGTACAATTCTCATTTTTTTCCCTCAATGACTTGTTTGAAATCTTTTCTTGGAAATAGCAACCAAATTCTTTAAAAACAATTGTTTTGGTGCCTCTGATTTGCAGGAGACAAGGATGTGTGTTTATTCAGCCTCCTGGTTAACTCAACACTGGAAAGACCATTTTCTGTCTCTGCAGGGTTTCTGCTGGTAATTGAGCCTCCACTGCAAAGAGGAGATAACTCTGCTCAGAGAAGAGGAATTGGGGTATGAAGTGTGAGGGAGAAAGGAATCCAGGAAAGTAAACACTCAATGATAAACTGAATCCCATGGCCCCAGCTGAGGTTCCGATCTCAAGTCCTTGTTTTGATTCAGATAGCTAGGAAGGGAGTGGTGTTTGTCTCATGGACTCTGTGATTCCTACCCTAAACCCAAGCTGGCTGATTAAAAAGGTTCTGTGCGTTATTATGAGAAAATATCAGATCAGTAGTATTCTTGTCCTCATCAGGAGCCCTTTGGTCAGGTCCTTCAGGTTATGGGGCTGTCAGGTGGTACAAAGAAGAGAGTGAGGAAGGCCCTGTTGATTCACTTCAGGCCTACACCTCCAGCATGGGGCCGCTGAGTTCCCTTTCTCTTCCCATTGTCTTGCCTTTTTCTTCCCTTGAAAGTTCTGTCACCACCTGAACACAGCTCCTCTGCCTTCTGGGCTGAGACTTATCCTTTCCTCGGAAGCAGAAAGCAAACAGGAGGTCAGCCATCTGCCGAGATCTAGCCTGTGGGACATGGTCAGGAACCTCCCTCTTCATCATATTCCTAGTTTCTGCTGTTTAGTACCCAGTGGACAGAGGGTCGGGCGATCTCACCCAAGTGACTGACTCACAAAGATATTGATTTTCTGCAAAGTTTGAGGTGGTGGGCTGGGGCCTGGGAATGTGATAGGAGCCCACGCATGGAGGGCCTTTCTTGCTGAGGAGCTTGGGGGAGGACACGCTAAATAATTTTAAACAGGAACTGAAAGATCAGATGTGTGCCTTAGCAAATCACTCAGTGTTGAAAGCAGATTATGGCAAAGTAGTCAATGGGAGATATAATGGTGGCTAGAATGGGGGTAGTGTGAGTGGAAATGGAGAGAAGTATACCGATTCCTGAGATTTTGGAGGAAGCATTGACTAGGTGATTTACTGACTATGGAGGATTGGGAGTAAGGGAAAGAGAGAAATCTAAGTTTTTAGTTTGGACAAATGAGATGATACTGAGATCATTCACTAAACTTGGAAACACAGGTGGAGGAACTATAATTTTGTCTGGGTGGCAGATACTGAAATGATGAGTTCGATTTGACTATATGATTCTGAGGTATCTTTGACATGTTCAAATACAGATTCTATTAGATAGTAGTATACACTTGCCTGGAATTCAGGAAAGACATCGGAGCTGGAGAAAACCACAAGGATAGTTGAGGTTGTCCAAGGAAGGGCTGCAGAGTGAGCGCAGCAGAAGTCCTAGGACTACCCTCCAGGGAGCACTCATGATAAAGGAAAGGAGCCCTGCAAGGGGGGCTAAGAAGGAGATGCCAGGGAGGGAGGAAGAGAGTCAGGAGACTTAAAGGAGGAGTGCTCAATGGTGACAAGTGCGGCCAAAGGGGTAAGAAAAGGAGAAGGTGAAGTGCCCATTGAATACAGCAAGAAGGGAGTTGTTTGTGATCTTGTTAAGGGTAGTTTTAGAGGCATGGCGGGGACTGGAACCAAAATGCAGTGGGTTGAAGAAAGAGTGGAGGAGAGAGTGAAGGGATGACTATTTCAAAAAGTTTGCCTATGAAGGGGAGATAGGAGTGGCCAGGCTGGAGGGAGGCTGTGTAGAATCAAAGGATATTTGTTTGTTGTTTTATTGTATTTTGTACTTAAGATGAGAGATTAGTATAGTGATGTAAAAGAAAAGAAAGAAAAATAGCCATTAAATATGTCCAAAATGAATGAATCTGAAGAGTGTCATGCTAAATGAAAGAAGCCAGACTCAAAAAACATCATACTATTGGATTCTATGTGTAAGGGATTCTAGAAAAGGCAAAACTATAGTAACAGAATGCAGATCAGTGTTTGCCAGGGCCTGGGGGTGAGGGAAGGGACTAACTGCAAATGGGCAGCAAGGAGCTATTTGGGGCACTGGAAATGTTCAATACAGGCAGTTTTTGCTTTGCATGTTTTCCATATACCCAAATTTCAGTTTATCATAGTTTAGTTGAAAAACACCAGTTCCCCAACAACATAGTTCCAAATTTCAGTTGCTATAGTTCTCTTAACTGTGAGTAATTACATAAAGTACGAATTCTGCTGCTAGCTCTTCAGTCTGCAAATTGTTGTGTAAATAACAGATGTGCACATGATCAGTGACTGGCCACATCCCATCTGTGACCGATGAACGTCTATTGGTCACTGCACACCTGTTATCCATGTCACTTGCAGACAACAACGCATATCTCTCTGTTACCTGCTTGTGTGCCAGTGATAAAATCCATATGACATTTTACAAAAGTGAGCTAATGGAAACAGGGATTTGGCTAACAGAGATGAAATTACAGCAAAGAAATGAAAAGTGATAATGCTGGACATGAAATTAGAATTGAATGTAAATGTTGTTCTAAAAGAAACAGCTGGGTGTTTGAGAGACTCTAGATCTGCAGCCAGAGGAATTTAGAAAAGGTGAGCTTATTGACATCAATGAGAAAAGTAGTTGTGATTAAAAAGATAATGATGTCCCAGAAGAAGTGAAGTTGATATTTGTAAAAAACAGACTTCACATAAAGGACATTCTCAGAGAGCTATTTCATGACCTTGAAAATACAAAAGATACAATGTTTGGAAGCAGATCCAGACCTAGAAAGGAGTCTGGCAATTCACCAAGGCATGGGAAAGATGTTCACTTTGTATAATAGGTTACGGGACAGTCCGGGGCAGTGGCTCATGCCTGTAATCCCAGCATTGTGGGATGCCGAGGCTGATGGATCACCTGAGGTCAGGAGTTCAAGACCAGCCTGACCAACATGGTGAAACCCGTCTCTACTAAAAAATACAAAAATTAGCTGGGCGTGGTGGCAGGCGCCTGTAATGCCAGCTACTTGGGATTGGGAGGCTGAGGCAGGAGAACTGCTTGAACCCAGGAGGCAGAGGTTGTAGTGAGCTGAGATCGTGCCATTGCATGCCAGCCTGGGTGACACAGTAAGACTCTGTCTCCAAAAAAAAAAAAAAAAAAAAAAAAGGTTACAGGACAAGAAGGAGGCAAGCACCGCTCCTGCTGCTCTTGAAAAGCTTTTCACAAGTAAACAAAATTCTTTATTTCTCAGTGTTTCTAATGTTTAAAATTACAGTGTACTAAATAAATATTTGCTTTACTATTTTATTTCTCAATTCACTGATATAAGAGTGTTTTGAATGTTTTGACAAAAATGTTTGTAAGTCACAGACCAGTTGAAATTTTCCTCATTATGTATTAACTTGGCTTTGCATGGTCTCAGATTGCATGGCCACTTTTACTATCCTGTGCTACTGTGCCAAGCAAGGACTGCCTATACCTCAATCGAGGGGTAATTATAAGACTCTCCTTGTCAAAACTCAACAAATTGTATATTTAAAACAGGTGACTTTTTGTACAAAAACTGCATCTCAATAAAACCTTTAAAGTAGCAATTATATATTGAAACTGCTGTTTGACTGACATTTTACATGTATTATCTCTAATCTTGCAGCAGTGCTGCAGGATAATTATGATATCAATTTTTTTGTAATGTGTTTAATAGGTACAGTTCATCTTTTTTTATTATACCTTAAGTTCTAGGGTACATGTGCACAATGTGCAGGTTTGTTACATATGTATACATGTGCGATGTTGGTGTGCTGCACCCATCAACTCATCATTTACATTAGGTATATCTCCTAATGCTGTCCCTGCCCTCTACCCCCTCCCCACAATAGGACCCAGTGTGTGATGTTCCCCTTCCTGTGTCCAAGTGATCTCATTGCTCAATTCCCACCTATGAGTGAGAATATGCAGTGTTTGGTTTTCTGTTCTTGGGATAGTTTGCTGAGAATGATGGTTTCCAGCTGTATCCATGTCCCTACCAAGGAAATGAACTCATCCTTTTTTATGGCTGCATAGTATTCCATGGTGTATATGTGCCACATTTTCTTAATCTGATCTGTCACTGATGGACATTTGGGTTGATTCCAAGTCTTTGCTATTGTGAATAGTGCTGCAATAAACATACATGTGCATGTGTCTTTATAGCAGCATGACTTATAATCCTTTGGGTATATCTCCAGTAATGGGATGGCTGGATCAAATGGTATTTCTAGTTCTAGACCTTGAGGAACCGCCACACTGTTTTCCGCAATGGTTGAACTAGTTTACAGTGCCACCAACAGTGTAAAAGTGTTCCTATTTCTCCACATCCTTTCCAGCACTTGTTGTTTCCTGATTTTTTAATGATTGCCATTCTAACTGGTGTGAGATGGTATCTCATTGCGGTTTTGATTTGCATTTCTCTGATGGCAAGTGATAATGAACATTTTTTCATGTGTCTGTTGGCTGTATGAATGTCTTCTTTTGAGAAGTGTCTGTTCATATCCTTTGCCTGCTTTTTGATGGAGTTGTTTGTCTTTTTCTTGTAAACTTGATTGAGTTCTTTATAGGTTCTGGATATTAGCCCTTTGTCAGATGAGTAGATTGCAAAAATTTTCTCCCATTCTGTAGGTTGCCTGTTCACTCTGATGGTAGTTTGTTTTGCTGTGCAGAAACTCTTTAGTTTAATTAGATCCCATTTGTCAATTTTGGCTTTTGTTGCCATTGCTTTTGGTGTTTTATACATGAAGCCCTTGCCGATGCCTATGTCCTGAATGGTATTACCTAGGTTTTCTTCTAGGGTTTTTATGGTTTTAGGTTTAACATTTAAGTCTCTAGTCCATCTTGAATTAATTTTCCTATAAGGAGTAAGGAAAGGATCCAGTTTCAGCTTTCTACTTATGGCTAGCTATTTTTCCTAGCACCATTTATTAAATAGGGAATCCTTTCCTCGTTTTTTGTTTTTGTCAGGTTTGCCAAAGATCAGATGGCTGTAGATGTGTAGTATTATTTCTGAGGGCTCTGTTCTGTTCCATTGGTCTATATCTCTGTTTTGGTACCAGTACCATGCTGTTTTGGTTATTGTAGCCTTGTAGTATAGTTTGAAGTCAGGTAGCATGATGCCTCCAGCTTTGATCTTTTGGCTTAGGATTGTCTTGGCAATGCAGGGGTCTTTTTTAGTTCCATATGAACTTTAAAGCAGTTTTTTTCCAATTCTGTGAAGAAAGTCATTGGTAGCTTAATGAGGATGGCATTGAATCTATAAATTACCTTGGGCAGTATGGCCATTTTCACAATATTAATTCTTCCTATCCATGAACATGGTATGTTCTTCCATTTGTTTGTGTCCTCTTTTATTTCACTGAGCAGTGGTTTGTAGGTCTCCTTGAAGAGGTCCTTTACATCCCTTGTAAGTTGGATTCCTAGATATTTTATTCTCTTTGAAGCTATTGTGAATGGGAATTCATTCATGATTTAGCTCTCTGTCTGTTACTGGTGTATAATAATGCTTGTGGTTTTTGCACATTGATTTTGTATCCTGAGACTTTGCTGAAGTTGCTTATCAGCTTAAGGAGATTTTGGGTTGAGACGATGGGGTTTTCTAAATATACAATCGTATCATCTACAAACAGGGACAATTTGACTTCTTCTTTTCCTAACTGAATATGCTTTATTTCTTTCTCTTGCCTGATTGCCCTAGCCAGAACTTCCAACACTATGTTGAATAGGAGTGGTGAGAGAGGGCATCCCTGCCTTGTGCCAGTTTTCAAAGGGAATGCTTCCAGTTTTTGCCTATTCAGTATGATATTGGCTGTGGGTCTGTCATAAATAGCTCTTATTATTTTGAGATACAGTCCATCAATACCAAATTTATTGAGAGTTTTTAGCATGAAGGGCTGTTGAATTTTGTCAAAAGCCTTTTCTGCATCTATTGAGATAATCATATGGTTTTTTTCTTTGGTTCTGTTTATATGCTGGATTACATTTATTGACTTACATATGTTGAACCAGCCTTGCATCCCAGGGATGAAGCCCACTGATCATGGTGGATAAGCTTTTTGATGTGCTGCTGAATCCGGTTTGCCAGTATTTTATTGAGGATTTTTGCATCGATGTTCATCAGGGATATTGGTCTAAAATTCTCTTTTTTTGTTGTATCTCTATCAGGCTTTGGTATCAGGATGATGTTGGCCTCATAAAATGAGTTAGTGAGGATTCCCTCTTTTTGTATTGATTGGAATAGTTTCAGAAGGAATGGTATGAGCTCCTCCTTGTACCTCTGTTAGAATTCGGCTGTGAATCTATCTGGTTCTGGACTTTTTTTTGATTGGTAGGCTATTAATTATTGCCTCAATTTCAGAGTCTGCTATTGGTCTATTCAGGGATTCAGCTTCTTCCTGGTTTAGTCTTGGGAGAGTGTAAGGGTCCAGGAAATTATCCATTTCTTCTAGGTTTTCTAGTTTATTTGCATAGAGGTGTTTATAATATTCACTGATGGTAGTTTGTATTTCTGTGGGGTCGGTGGTGATATCCCCTTTATCATTTTTTATTGCATCTATTTGATTCTTCTCTCTTTTCTTCTTTATTAGTCTTGCTAGTGGCCTATCAATTTTGTTGATCTTTTCAAAAAACCAGCTCCTGGATTCATTGATTTTTTGGAGGGTTTTTTGTGTCTCTATCTCCTTCAATTTTGCTCTGATCTTAGTTATTTCTTGCCTTCTGCTAGCTTTTAAATGTGCTTGCTCTTGCTTCTCTAGTTCTTTTAATTGTGATGTTAGAGTACCAATTTCAGATCTTTTCTGCTTTCTCTTGTGGGCATTTAGTGCTATAAATTTCCCTCTACACACTGCTTTAAATGTGTCCCAGAGATTCTGGTATGTTGTATCTTTGTTGTCATTGGTTTCAAAGAACATCTTTATTTCTGCCTTCATTTCGTTATGTACCCAGTAGTCATTCAGGAGCAGGTTATTCAGTTTCCATGTAGTTGAGCAGTTTTGATTGAGTTTCTTACTCCTGAGTTCTAGTTTGATTGCACTGTGGTCTGAGAGACAGTTTGTTATAATTTCTGTTCTTTTGCATTTGCTGAGGAGTGCTTTACTTCCAATTATGTGGTCAATTTTGGAATAAGTGTGATGTGGTGCTAAGAAGAATGTATATTGTGTTGATTTGGGGTGGAGAGTTCTGTAGATGTCTATTAGGTCCGCTTGCTGCAGAGTTGAGTTCAATTCCTGGATATCCTTGTTAACTTTCTGTCTCGTTGATCTTTCTAATGTTGACAGTGGGGTGTTAAAGTCTCCAATTATTATTGTATGGGAGTCTAAGTCTCTCTGTAAGCCTCTAAGGACATGCTTTATGAATCTGGGTGCTCCTGTATTGAGTGCATATATATTTAGGATAGTTAACTCTTCCTGATGAATTGATCCCTTTACCATTATGTAATGGCCTTCTTTGTGTCTTCTGATCTTTGCTGGTTTAAAGTGTTTTATCAGAGACTAGGACTGCAACCCCTGCTTTTATTTATTTTGTTTTTTTTTTCCATTTGCTTGGTAGATCTTCTTCCACTGCTTTATTTTGAGCCTATGTGTGTCTCTGCACGTGAGATTGGTCTCCTGAACACAGCACACTGATGGGTCTTGACTCTTTATCCAATGTGCCAGTCTGTGTCTTTTTAATTGGGGCATTTAGTCCATTTACATTTAAGGTTAATATTGTTATGTGTGAACTTGATCCTGTCATTATGATATTAGCTGGTTATTTTGCTCGTTAGTTAATGCAGTTTCTTCCTAGCCTCAATGGTCTTTACATTTTGGCATGTTTTTGCAATGGCTGGTACTGGTTGTTCCTTTCCATGTTTAGTGCTTCCTTCAGGATCTCTTGTAGGGCAGGCCTGGTGGTGACAAAATCTGTAAGTATTTGCTTGTCTGTAAAGGATTTTATTTCTCCTTCAGTTATGAAACTTAGTTTGGCTGGATATGAAATTCTGGGTTGAAAATTCTTTTCTTTAAGAATGTTGAATATTGGCCCCCACTCTCTTCTGGCTTGTAGTGTTTCTGCTGAGAGATCTGCTGTTAGTCTGATGGGCTCCCCTTTGTGGGTAACCCAAATTTTCTCTCTGGCTGCCCTTAACATTTTTTTCTTCATTTCAACTTTGATGAATCTGACAATTATGTGTCTTGGAGTTGCTCTTCTTGAGGAGTATCTTTGTGGAGTTCTCTGTATTTCCTGAATTTGAATGTTGTCCTGCCTTACTAGGTTGGGGAAGTTCTCCTGGATGATATCCTGTGAGTGTTTTCCAACTTGGTTCCATTTTCCCCATCACTTTCAGGTACACTGATCAGATGTAGATTTGGTCTTTTCACATAATTCCATATTTCTTGGAGGCTTTGTTCATTTCTTTTTACTCTTTTTTCTCTACAGTTCTCTTCTCACTTCATTTCGTTCATTTGATCTTCAATCACTGATACTCTTTCTTCCAGTTGATCAAGTCGATGACTGAAGCTTGTGCATTCGTCACGTAGTTCTCATGTTATGGTTTTCATCTCTATCAGTTATTTTAAGGACTTCTCTACATTGGTTATTCTGGTTAGCCATTCACCAAATCTTTTTTCAAGGTTTTTAGTTTCTTTGCGCTGGTTACGTAATTCCTCCTTTAGCTCTGAGAAGTTTGATCAACTGAAGCCTTCTTTTCTCAACTTGTCAAAGTCATTCTCCATCCAGCTTTGTTCCGTTGCTGGCGATGAGCTGCATTCCTTTGGAGGGGGAGATGCGCTCTGATTTTTTGAATTTCCAGCTTTTCTGCACTGCTTTTTCCCTATCTTTGTGGTTTTATCTGCCTTTGGTCTTTGATGATGGTGACATACTGATGGGGTTTTGGTGTGGGTGTCCTTTCTGTTTGTTAGTTTTCCTTCTAACAGTCAGGACCCTCAGCTGCAGGTCTGTTGGAGTTTGTCTGTTTGCCTGGGTATCAGCAGCGGAGGCTGCAGAAGATAGAATATTGCTGAACAGCAAATGTTGCTATCTGATTCTTGCTCTGGAAGCTTCGTCTCAGTAGCCCAGCCATGTGAGGTGTGAGGTGTCGGTCTGCTCCTAGTGGGGGATGTCTCCCAGTTAGGCTACTCAGGGGTCAGGGACCCACTTGAGCAGGCAGTCTGTCCGTTCTCAGATCTTAACCTCTGTGCTGGGACATCCAGTGCTCTCTTCAAAGCTGTCAGACAGGGACATTTACCTTTGCTGAGGTTTCTGCTGCTTTTTGTTTAGCTATGCCCTATCCCCAGAGGTGGAGTCTACAGAGGCAGGCAGGCCTCCTTGAACTGTGGTGGGCTCCACCCAATTTGAGCTTCCTGGTGGCTTTGTTTAGCTACTTAAGCCTCAGCAATGGTGGGCGCCCCTCCCCCAGCCTCGCTGCCGCCTTGCAGTTAGATCTCAGACTGCTGTGCTAGCAATGAGGGAAGCTCCGTGGGCGTGGGACCCTCCAGGCCAGGTGTGGGATATAATCTCCTAGTGTGCCATTTCCTAAGACCCTTGGTAAAGCTCAGTATTCGGGTGGGAGTTACCTGATTTTCCAGGCGTTGTGTGTCTCAATTTCCTTTGGTTAGGAAAAGGAATTCCCTTCCCCCTTGTACTTCCCAGGTGAGGTGATGCCTCGCCCTGCTTCAGCTCTCGCTGGTCAGGCTGCATCTGCGGACCAGCGCCAACCATCCGACATGACCCAGTGAGATGAACCCGGTACCTCAGTTGAAAATGCAGAAATCACCCGTCTTCTGTGTCACTCTCGCTGGGAGCTGGAGGCTGGAGCTGTTCCTATTTGGCCATCTTCTATGATATCAGTTTATAGATAAAAGAACAAAGGCTCAGAGAAGTTCTATGACTTTCCATGGCCACACAGCTAACAAATACCAGAGTTATGCTCTGTGCCCTCCCTACATCAGTGGTTCTCAAACTGGGCTGCTTATTATTAGAATCATTAAAAGAGAGAGATTTTTAAGTCCCAATGTCTAGGCTGCATCCCTAACAAGGTTGGATCACCAGGGCCTACACCTGTTGTCTTTCATCTGGCCAGCATGAGATCACATGGGGCAACATCCCACATGAAAATATATTTTAAAATCTGGGTGGAAAAATGGAGTATCTAATTTCTTTAAATAAGAACCAGTGAAGGTGCATCACAATTGTTTTCTATATAGAAGCCCAAACTGCAAAAGCAAACTTTACTTATACAATTTATAGTCTTGTCTAGACAAAAAAAAAAAAAAAAAAAAAAATGCAGGTAGAATTGAGATTTCCTTTACAATCCTTTACAATGTATGAGATTTGGGTTCTGAAAGACTTTTTAATCTCAGTTTTAACTCTGACTCTTCAATCCTCTATTTTCAAGAGTTATTGATTATCCACTATGGCATAGGCACTTGCTGAGTTTCATACACAATCTCATTAAGTCCTCACCCAGGACAACCCCATTATCCTCATTTTTTAGATGAGATTCAGATTATTTAAAGTCTAGATTTAAACCCACATCTGACTCTGAAGCCTGTACTTCTACCTGCATTATCTTATTATAATTACTAATAAATTGTTATTAAATAATATTGCCTAAACAAAATGTTTAGTAAGGTTCCTGGTGTATGGACATCACTTAGCAACTGTGTGTTCCCTTTTCTAGGGATCTTGTCACCAGGGTTGGAAGGGACTTCCCAAGGCCCAACAGTGGCAAAGAAAAGGCAGAGGAAATCTCTGAGGAGCTTTGCAGCTCCAAGTGGGACTCTGGGCAGGAGGGGAATAAAGCAGGTGGAGTCTGTGCCTTTGATGACTAAGGGGCAAGGGCTGTGCTGGTAGGAAATGATCAAATGATGTGACTCTACATGGCGGGCTTGTACTGGGCTTCAGGAGGCTGACACCTTGGGAAGGCTATAGCAGGATGCCTGCTGAACTGTTGGAATACAAAGGACATCTGCTTGAGTCAGGTTCATTTTCCTTTGGGAAGACCTATGTGAAGCAAGTTAATGTTATGTTTGCTAATCATGAGACAAGATATTACCAGCCACAAAACAGAGGTGTTAAAAGCCTGGTGGTTAAGGGCATGGGCTTTGGAGTCAGGCATACCTGAGGTTAGGTCCTGGCCCGACCACTTATTAACCAAGTAACTTTGAACAAGTGGTCTAGCCTGATTATCTTATTCATAAAAAGGAAATAAAACTGCTTACCACCTAAGTCTATTGTAATTCATAAGTAAATTAATATATGTAAGGCAGCTGGCACAATGCATAGCATATAGTAAGTTCTTAATAAATAGTAGCTATAGTAGCTATTGTTATTACTGCTGAAACACAAAAGCAGTTGAGAGGAGAATACTATTTTATTTCCTGTTTCATTAGAGTACAATGATATGAAAGCTAAATTTCACAATAAATTCAAAGATATAGGATTCTTGCCTTTTTCCACATCTTTCCTTAAAGCACAACTCATGTGTGAACCTGTCTCTGATGCAATTCTTTCTTCCTTTATGTTCCCTTAGCCTGCTTTTTAATTTTTATTTTACTTGTATTATGATACTTCACATGCTGACTGCGTTGTATAAATATAATAATCTTGAGATCTGTTTATGCATCAAGGGGCATGTTGAGTGTCCTTTGGAGAGAGTACTGAGTTCTAGTATCTTTTTTAAAAAAGCAATAATTTAAATAACTGAACAGAAAGTTTATGTCCTGAGTGTGTGAATGCCAGTATGAATCAACCAGGTAACTCACAATTTGGAAGGGGTGACCATAAAACAATTAGAAAAGAAGGTTGATTGAAACTAGAGTAAATGCCTGGTATTAAACCTAATTCAGCCCTCCAATACACAATCTATGAAGTGAAAGGATAATAGAAAACAGTTGTGATTTGAACAGGGGTCAACAGTGTAAAGCTGTTTTTGAAATTTGTAGGTTACAGGGTCAGGCCAAAAATGAATAAAGTCGTAAATATTCTGATCCTTTGGGATATGTGTACATGCGGAAATGCCAAAACAGTAAGGGCAATTATTCTAAACATTGACAAATATAAAGAGGTGAAATGTTGTCAAGAAAAGTCGAAAATGAAAAAGAAAACATGAAAAATAGGAGAAAGGAAAAGGAGAATGAAACAAGGTCAGGAAAGAAGAGCGAGTTGGCATCTTAGATGCTATGTAAACAAGAATTTCTTAATTTAAAAGTTATTAAAAGTTTAATAAATGTTATTAAAAGTTTCTCAGTTAAAAGTTTGTGAAATGAATGAAACTATCTCCTGGGTTACCTCAAAAGCGACATTCAAATTTAAGGATGAACACAAAGAACTTCTCTGAGTCCTAGGAGTCCATGACGCTTGGCTTTCTGGCTTAGACCTCTAGATGCACTATTTGTTTCTAAAAATCAAAATCTTAAACCATGAAGCTTGAGTGGCTAGTGCACTTTTCAGAGGATTCAAATCAGATTTTCGGATTTCTCATTCTGTGGTCATCATTCAATTACATTTGCCAAACAGCCTACAAGAACCCTTTCAGACTGGAAACAAATGGGCCAGGAGAAATAGCAACAAGGGCCCATCCTACCAACACTACCATATTTTTTCCCCAGTATAGACTTTGGACTTTATATCAGGTTTCAGAGTCCTCAGAGTACAATCTGTATGCCACCGGAAAAATGTTATTCCTGTTATTCTGTTGTTCCTTCATAGAAGTCCAAGGATGTATGTTTACCTGAAAGTTTTGTAATGCACTGTCTTTCATTCTGTGTCCAATGAGTAGCCTGGCATGGACACTGTGGCAGCCTCAGTTCCCTGGGGCAGAGCATGAGAATTGGGCAATTAACCCTGTGTAAAGAATGGAACCTGATCCAGTTCTGAAACATTAAAGGGTCAATATTTCTTGCCAGTAATGGTTCCAGCAGGATACCTTAGAAGGAAATCTTATAGAAAAGAAGTTATAGGATTGAATTCCAAACCTACTGCTTGCCAAGTTAGGATGGATAGAACCACAATGCATGCCCAGGTATATGCAGTGCCAATGACCTCATAAAGAAATCTAACTTGTTATTTTCAACAACACCTCTTAGAGTGCAATAAAGCCACCAGAGGGTCTGTGCTTCTGAAAGAATGTGTTTCCAGCTGTGATTGTTGCCATATGAAACCTTACCTGATACCAACTGAATAATACCCTGCAATCCCATTTCATAAAGCTGTATTTTTAAAAACATTTCCTCTGTTCTTAAGAGCCTTCTGTTCTCCTGCTACCAGTCTCAGGAGTCATCCCTCCCTCTTTGTTCTCTTCATCCATGCCTCTTGCTCTCCACCACATAGCTCTACAAATATAGTTTTCCTTTACCAACAGCTCCATACTTGCACTGTACCCCAGTTAATGGTTCTAATTTCCTTTGGTGGTCTCATTACTTTCCCAATTAAGCTCCCCATTGCACGAATATTCAAACTTAAAATGATTTGGAAATTAAGCCTGTTTTTCCACAAGGGCAAGATGCCTGTTGAAGTAACAGTGTGAGGTTGAATCTCTTTGATGAATGCCTTTTATTAACTGATTCGACTGGATTTTACTTCCTGCCTAAAGTCAGATTCAAAGAATCTCTGAGTGTGTCTAACCGTCTCTGCTTTTCTACCTGATCTGAAAATAATGGCCTAACCCTAAAGCGTTTCCCTCTCTCCCTGGTGTCTGTCTTGCTTCCCAGCTCCCTGGTAACTGGTTCAGCTTTGTGTGGTGGTGGTTAAAGTTACATTTCTGTGGAGAAATGCAGCAGCACATAGCAGAGTGGCAGAGAAGCTTTATTTAGACTTTGTTTATTGACCACATCACTTGATTTTTAGGAAGATCCTATGATTGGTATTCTGAGCATTTTCTGAGTTGCCTCATCACTGGGTCAATGGTTTTATCTACTAAAAGAAATAGAAAGGAAAATTGGTTCTGTCTCACTGAGCTTACCAGAGTGGAATCTGGCCAAACTGCTAACTACTACTGAGCTTCATTCCTCACCTGTAAAATAGAGATAAATAGTAAAACTTACACTGTGTGAAGATTAAATAAGACAATGTATGTAAAGTAAATAGCATGGTGACTGAGAGGTCAGCAGAGTGCCATGAATAAGAGCATGAACTGGAGCAAGACTGTCTTCTCCAGATTCTCTCTCAGTCTTTTGCTGTCTATGTAGTCTAGGGGCAAGCCAAACAACATGTGCCAATCTGTAGAAAGGGTGATAACAAAACTTACCTTATAGGGTTGTTGTGAAGATGAAATGAATTAGTGAAAACTGCTGAGAACCATGCCTGGTGCACAACCACAACAAACACTAAAAGTGCTCGCCAAAAAAAGTGTTTGCCATTATTATCAGAAAATACTGGTATTATTACAGCTATTAAAATAAGCTGTGGCCTTGAAAACGTTGTCCTGAAAAGCTGATACAATCAAAATGAAGCAATAAAAGGTTTAACCTTTGGTCATGCATAGACTAAGATGTTTTACTTACTTTTTCTTTTATTTGCCAAAGGGAAATAGAAAATTCAGAGACGATGTTGACTTGGGGAGACCTTCTGAGGAAGGAAGAAATCCCAGGCGACCTGGTTCTCTTTACGTTTCTCCGGAAGCCCGCTGGTTTCAGGAAGACCTGCACAAAGGGGAAACCTGACCTCATAATTGAACAAAGTTGATTTTTAAACATGAGAAGACAGGGCTAATGGGGTGGTTATCAGGAGTATTAGTCCCCTTCAGGGAGAGAATTTGATATGACTGAGGTCACAGGAGACAATCTTCAATATACTCATTAGCAAATTAGTATTTTGTTTATCTTTTAAAAAGGGTGAGCCGGGCACAGTGGTTCACACCTGTAATCCCAGCACTTTGGGAAGCCGAGGTGGGCGAATCATGAGGTCAAAAGATCGAGACTATTCTGGCCAACATGGTGAAACCCAGTCTCCACTAAAAGTAAAAAAATTAGCCGGGCATGGTGGTGCACACCTGTAGTCCCAGCTACTCAGGAGGCTGAGGCAAGAGAATCGCTTGAACCCGGGAGGCGGAGCTTGCAGTGAGCCAAGATCGCACCACTGCACTCCAGCCTGGCAACAGAGCGAGATTCCATCTCAAAAAAAAAAAAAAAAAAAAAGGTGGAGTCAGTTCAAAAGCATGGTGGGGAATTCTATGTTGAGGCAGTGAAGTATTTGGAGAAATTGCTGAGAAGATGTGAAAGATCACACATTTTATGCCCCTGTAAGATCCTGGCTAGAGCTTGATGGTACCCATTATTTCATTTTTCCTTATGTTTTAAACTTTTGGTAGAACCTATAAGTATTATTATATACAAGATGCATCAACTATGTTATAAACATGAACAATGAAAAGCTATTTTCTTAAACCTACGTGAATCTTGTGTAGCTTTTAAGGACACATGTCCAAAAAATAAAAAATAGAAATAAAAACGTGTCCAAAAGAACCATCATATAGAGTGGTCTGGTATAGACAGTGAATTAAGAGTCATCTGGGTTAAGTGCCTTCTGGGAAAATCACTTCTCTGAATTTTAGTTTCTATTGCCCCTGCTTATTCCAGAGGGTTACTGTGGACACCAAATAAGGTGATGAATGTGAGAAAACACTTTTTAAATGCAAAACTCATGTTAGGAAAACATGTTATAAATGTAAATTTATAAAGATGAGATTGGGAGAAGCAGGATAAAGATAGGGAGAAAATCAGAAAGACCTCAGTGAGCAAAAAAGGAGGATGAAATGTGGGGAAAAAATCAATTTTCAAGATATTCAGGCATAAAAGAAGGCATTTTGGAAGTGAAAAGATACATGGTAAGTGAACAAAAATGGACACAAGCTAAAAATAAGTCACATATCTGTAATATGGAATATTATGTGGGTATGAAAAGTTATGCTTATGAAGTATTTGAATGGCATTGAAAACACTCATCATGTTAACTAAAAACAGATACAATATTGTATGTGTGAAGAAAATGCAGCCAATTATATAAGAAAAGTATTAAAAGAGATTGGCAGGAAATATGGTAAAAGTGGTTGCCTCTGAGTAGTAAGCAATTAAAGGAGGTTGTTTCTATTCTTTCTGAAAAATTACCATTTTCTTTAGTGAACATGAATCACTTTTCTATTTAAAAACTAAGTTAAACTAAATTAACAATAAAAGAGAGGAGAAAATCTAGACCAAGGAGATATACGAACTAGAGCATCAGGAAACATCCTGAAGCTTCTGTAGGCCTGAATGTGGGATTCGTACCTGAAAGGTCAAATATAAGTGCTTTGTTACCCCCACTTACAAGTGGTTCATTGTGTACAAATTGTATACACAGTTCAGTTGTACACTGCTTATGTAGTACAAGGAACTATTTATTTTGTCTTATTATTTTTCACGCATTTTATTTTTTTCTTCATGTATTTTTGTAAAATTTTAATTTATTTCCATCGTTTTTGGGGAACAGGTGGTTTTTGGTTACATGGATAAGTCCTCTAGTGGCGATTTCTGTCTGAGATTTTGGTGCAGCTGTCCCAGAGCAGTGTACACCATACCCAATGTGTAGTCTTTTGTCCCTCACCCCCTCCCATCCTTCCCCTTGAGTCCCCGAAGTCCATTCTTAATGCATCATTCTTATGCCTTTGCATCCTCATAGCTTAGCTTCCACTTATAAGTGAGAACAGGTGATATTTGCTTGTCCATTCCTGAGTTGCTACACTTAGAATAATGGATTCCAACTCCATCCAGGTTGCTGCGAATGCCATTGTTTCTTCCAGGAATTATTTTAAGTGGTTTATATTGTTAGATAAAATGTCTGGGAGGCTATTGTTTTGGACTAAGCTCCTGTACTAAGTGCCACCAGACAAGACCGAAACAGAATGGAGTCACTCCTGCTAGGTAATCAAACTATACTTAGAGATGGGCCAATTTTCAAAAAGACAAAAACAAAAAAACAGGAGATTTGCAGCAATCAATCCAAAGGGCCCCAGTCAACCTGAAGCAGCATGAAAGAAGTCCCCTCTACTTTAACTCTATAAGGAAAGTAACCTTTTTTTTTTTCAGATGAAGTTTTGCTCTTGCCCAGGCTGGAGTGCAGTGGTTCGACTTCGGCTCACTGCAACCTCTGCCTCCTGGGTTCAAGCGATTCTCCTGACTCAGCCTCCTGAGTAGCTGGGATTACAGGCGCCCACCACCACTGCTAATTTTTGTATTTTTAGTAGAGACAAGATTTCACTATGTTGGCCAGGCTGGTCTTGAACTCCTGACCTTAGGTGATCTGCCCACCCTGGCCTCCCAAAGTGCTGAGATTATAGGTGTGACCCACCACACCCAGCCAGGAAAGTAACTCTGAAATGACCAGTCTACTGTTGATTCCTGATTTTTGTTTTCTTCAACCTTTTCCTCCTGGAAAGTCTACCCCTCTGCTCTGATCATCAGAGAGCCTTTCTATTTTGAAGATGGTATACTGCTCGACTCATACAAGTCAATTAGATCTTTAAATTCAATTTGTTGAGGCCAGGTGCAGTGGCTCATGCCTGTAATCCCAGTACTTTGGGAGGCCAAAGCAGGCAGATCACTTGAGGTCAGGAGTTCAAGACCAACCTGGCCAACATGGTGAAACCTCATCTCTACTAAAAACCCCATCTCTACTAAAAATACAAAAATTAGCCGGGCATGGTGGCATGTGCCTGTAATTCCAGCTACTTGGGAGGGTGAGGCACGAAATTGCTTGAACCCAGCAGGTGTGCAATGAGCTGAGATCGTACCACTTCACTCCATCCTGGGCAACAGAGTGAGACACTGTTTCAAAAATAAATAAATCAATCAATAAATTCAGTCTGTTGAAATTTTGTTCTTGACAATATGCAGTAATTCTTTGAATCCTCACCAAGATACCATTGTATTAGTTTGCTAGGGCTGCCATAACAAAGTACCACAAAGAGTGGCTAAGACAACAGAAATTCATTCTTTCACAGTTTTGGAGCCTGGAAGTCTGAAATCAAGGCGCCAGCAGGGTTGGCTCCTTCTGAGAGCTGCAAGAGAAAGTTCTGTTCCAGGCCTCTCTCCTTGCTTATAGACAGCCCTCTCCTCCCTGCATCTTTCTGCATAGTCGTCCCTCTGTGTACGTATCATTCTTCCCTTCACGTGCCGTTCTTTTTATAAGGACACCAGTCATATAGCACTAGGTCCCTACCTTACTCCAGTATAACCTCATCTTAACTAATTACATCTGCAACAACCCTATTTCCAAATGTGGTCACATTCCAAGGTACTGAGGGTTGCGGCTCCAGCATGTGACTTTTGGGGGGACGCAATTCACTCGTAACACTCTTAAATAAATTTTATCCCCTCTTCTTATTTTACAGAGGTAGAAAGTGAGGTCCAGATAAGTAACTTTCTAAGATCCAAGGGCTAATAAGTGGCAAAGCTTGGATTCTAATGTAGGCAGTCTGACGCTACAGCCCACATGCTGATATTCTTTTCTTTTTTTCTTGAGACGGAGCCTTGCTCTGTCGCCCAGGCTGGAGTGCAGTGGACGGATCTCTGCTCACTGCAAGCTCCGCCTCCCGGGTTTACAGCATTCTCCTGCCTCAGCCTCCCGAGTAGCTGGGACTACAGGCGCCTGCCACCACGCCCGGCTAGTTTTTTGTATTTTTTAGTAGAGACGGGGTTTCACCGTGTTAGCCAGGATGGTCTCGATCTCCTGACTTCGTGATCCGCCCGTCTCGGCCTCCCAAAGTGCTGGGATTACAGGCTTGAGCCACCGCGCCCGGCCACGCTGATATTCTTTTCTTGTCTTTTTTATTTTATTAACAAGCAGAATAATAAAAAACAAAAACACAACAATTTTAAAGCTGAAAGAGCAATAAGTCAAATTGCTGCTGCAGTTCACAGATGTACCTGGGATACATGCTCCCTTGTTGTGAGGCAGAATGTAGGCACAGGACCTACATATATATACATGATCAAGAAGAATCAGAGAACTGGAAACCACAGGAGACCGGAAAGTATCCGTAACTTTTCATCAGGCAATCCCAGAGCGCTCTGCTCCTTTCCTTTTCTTTGCCTCTGTATCCTCCGTGGTTCCAGTTCCAGCTGAACTTGTGACAATCCCAAATCACTCCTTCCTGTTTTTCAGTTTCTCATCATTTTCAGACTTTCTGGAGATTGAAGAGACATTCAAACCAAATCTCTGAGCTCTTTCCTTCAGCTTTCCCAGGTTAACTGTAGGTTATCAGATGACAGACAGGACAGACCTTTTGTGGGAACTGAGGAAATCCCACACCAAGCCTGTACAAGCAGCTTTCTTACTCTCCAAGCTCACAAGTATATTGAACCATTTGGCCCTCTTCTGCATTTTCTCAGTCTGTGGTATTTCAGATATAGTTTTTACCACTTTTTCTCTGCTGCCACATCCACAGTTTTTTCAAGGGGTTCTTCCTCTTTGACAGAGAGCTCTACGGACTTTGCTTCTTCTTCCTCTGTTTCATCTCCCAGTCCCTCTTTTTCATTTGCTTCCTCTTTAGCATGTTCTTCACCAGATATGCCTGGAGTCTATTGATAAAATCTTGCTTTATTCCCTTGGTCTCCAAACCACGAGCAAGACATTCTTGCTTTAGTCCAACAAGCTTCAGCTTATGGAGCTCCACCATCTGGGTTGCCATCTTGTTACCCCTCTTGCAAGCTTATATTCTATAGCCTCTCTGGAAAGCAAGAGAACTGCCACAGAAATAAATTCCACCCAATGGAATTCCAGTTTTCTTTTCTTTTTTACATAGTGAGTCAAGAGATTGACGTGGGCTGGGAGAGCTGTGTCTGAGACTTTACTCTTGTTTGGAGAACCTGAACAATTACCTTCTACCCTCAAAAACCTAAAAATAAAACTACCATACAATCCAGCAGTCCCATTGCTGGGTATATATCCAAAAGAAAGGAAATCAGCATCTGGAAGAGATCTCTGCACTCCCCTGTTTATTGCGGCACTATTCACAATAGCCAATATTTGGAAGCAACCTAAATGTTCACCGACAGGTTACTGGATAAAGAAAAGGTGGTGTATATACACCATAGAGTACTATTCAGTCATAAAAAAGAATAAGATCCTGTCATTTGTAACAACATGCCTGGAACTGGACATCATTATGTTAATTAAGTAAACCAGGTGCAGAAAGACAAACAACATATTTTCACTCATTTGTAGGAGCTAAAAAATGAAAACAATTGAACTCATGGACACAGAGAGTAGAACAATGGTTACCAGAGGCTGGGAAGGGGAGTGGGGGCTGGGGGATGGGGATGGCTAAGGGGTACAAAAATATATTAATAGTTAGAATGAGTAAGAGCTAGTGTTTGATAGCACAACAGTGTGACTACAGTCAAACATAATTTATCATACATTTTAAAATAACTAAGTATAGAATTGTAATGTTCGTAACACAAATGATAAATGTTTAAGATGATGGATAACCTCATTTGTCCTGATGTGATTATTACACATTAGATATCAAAATACCTCATATACCCTATAAACACATAAACGTACTATGTCACCATAAAAATTTTAATTTTAAAAAATAAAAAATAAACTACCTTCTCAACTATGAATAGATAAGGCTGGATTCAATAAGCAAGTTTTGCCCCAGAAGTCTACCTATATGTGTTTCATTTATACACCAAGATACTTCTTACTAGACTAGTTCCATGTACCCTGTAAAGGGCCAGGGTACAAAGCATATGGGGTTAGAGCTTCTGAAGCTTCAGAAAGCTGAGCCACTGGTGAATGAATGGAAGGAGGCATTCACAGGTATGTGATCCCACATCAAGGGCCTGGCATTGCAGCACAGCCAGTGGAGGCTTTCTCACATTTTCTGCATTTTATAATTATTCACCTGGTACTGCAGTTTGGCCTGGAGATCAAACGGGCCCTACATTCGGCATCCTGGGCTTGCTGCCTCCCTAGGAAAGATCACTGCCCCTGAGCTCACACAGACCCTCCTCCAGCAAGTTGAGAAGCTGCTTACCGAGGGCTCTGTAAGGTGAAGAAGGGAAAACCGTCTACACTGGACAGTGCAGGGTCCCCAGCACCATGGCATCCTGTTGATCCCTCAGGCCCTGGGGCCACATCTGGGCATGGGCCCATGGGCCCAAAAGGAAGACAAGAGCTCTGTGTCATGGGAATTTGCACAACCAGCCCTGTGGAAGTGTTTCACACTGACTTCAGGGCATCTTTCAGTCCCTAGCAAGTCACCATTCACTATTGATTGCTTGAATTACAAGTTTTCAATGGAATCTTAGAGTTTTAGGGCCAGGAGACACCTCTGAGATCATCCAATCTCCAAAGGAGAGTACAGGGTAGTGTGTGGCAAGATCAAGGCCAGAGGCCATGTCTCCTGATACCCCATCCAACAGGAGGCCAGTGATGGAAAGATGCCTACTCTTGAAGGCTCCTCAGATGGTTTGTTTCATTTGTATGAAAACAAATTTCCCCACTCACATTTCAATGTCTTTCTTTTGCTTTCTGTACTTGCTTCCTCATCTATAAAATGAGACCCTAAAGCCCGTGAGTTAATATGTGTGAAGCACTTGGAATTGTTATTAACACATAGAAAACAATACATGAGATGCTGTTGCTATTATTCATATTATTATTATCATCATTGTTAATTTCCAAGGGCTGCCATAACAAAATTAACACAAACTAAGTGGCTTAAAACAACAGAGCTTTATTGTCTCTCAGTTCTGGAGGCGGGAATTCTGAAATCAAGCTGATAGAAGAGCTATGTCCCCTCCGAAGCTCTACAAGCAATTCTCCCTTGCCCTCATCCAGCTTCTGGTAGCCCCAAGAGTTCCTTGGCTTGTGGCAGCATAATTTCAATCTCTGCCTCCATCTTCACATAGTCATCTTCCCTCTGTGTCTGTGTGTCTCTTCTCTTCTTACAAAGACATCAGTTTTATTTAATTCAAGATCCACCCTACTCCAGTATGTTAACTAACTATATCTGCACCCACCCTCTTTGCAAATACAATCACGTTTACAGGAACCAGGGGCTAGGACTTTAACATATCTTTTGGGATAATCCAATTCAACCCATAGTAATCATTACCATTGTCAAATTAGTACTTGTTGGAATGGCCATTTCCATGTAGGGTAAACTGTGTTCACTCCATTCTTGTCATAGCCCTGGATAGAGCTGCCTCAGAGCTTGCCTGTACTCATTTCAATCAAAAACTGATTTAGATACCAGGCTTATAGAAGTTTCAGATCTGCTGCATAGAAAAAAAAAAAAAAAAGAGGGATTTTCATTTGTGAAGAAATTGCAAAGGCAATACATTAATGCTGTTCTCTTGTTTTTTTAAGGAAGCTATAAAGAGTTCATCAGTAGGGCAGTTTCATTAGAGTCATTTTTTTTCTGACCAGCAATTTCTCAGTATTCTGAGTTTACACATCTAATTCCTCCAGAAGTTTCCCAGGGGGAGAAAAGACAACAAAACCTGAATAAAATTATGACTGTTGCACTTCATGAATACATTATTCTGGTACTGGGACTCTCCAGGACAATTTGTCCTCACAGTGTATTCAGAAGAGGGTAGGATAAGAAAAATGCACACATACGTGTATATGTATATAAATGTTATGTATACACATATCTATATATAAATATATATACACATAGATATGCAAAGGATGAGTCATTATCATAGCTCCCCAGAACTAAATATATCATTTGTCATTGATAATATAAGCATAGGTAGAAAATGCTTCCAATAAATTCCAAGGAAAATGAGTAATTAAGAGAAATGCTTTGATGGTGATTTGAAATCCCCACTTTTCAATGCATTTCAAGCTCTTGCCAAATGGTTCAAGTATAGGTCATTTCCCCCATTTGCTCTCCATGTCACCAACATCTTTAAATATTGATTATTTCTGTGGTTACTATTCAAATCATGTCATACTACCATATTGAAAAATTAGGGAGATTTTTTTTATTACCCTAATTTGTGAGCTTTGGGCTGTTTGTAATTTTTCTATGAGTCATTTTGAAACCCAGGATGCTGCTCAAGAACTCAAATAACAGTGATTTTGTATGCTATTATTCAGCTCCTTCCATACAGGGAACAGACTCTAATGTGCATCTAATTGAGTTAATATAATAAGTGCACTTTTCATGTGAGCAATTCCCCAGTGGGTTGCTGCTTTCTCTTTGAACATGAATCACAGATTACAAAATCTATAAATAACAAAGCAAAATTTCTTATGCATCTAAAGGAGGAAAGATACCTTGTCACATCTTATTTTATATTCGAAATTCCTTTTCAGTGAAGGTAAGATATTTATTTCCTAAGTTTTTGACTAGTAGAAGGTGCCTTGGTACTTTCTTGGGGTCAAAAATAAGATAAGTGAACTAAAATTGATGACAAAGTGTCCCAAACCGGTAATGATAATATGAACCAATTTTGAGTGTCATCCAAATGATGTTTTCAAAAGAACACAGAGGAGTTCTCATCAGAGCATTTCACGCTGATTTTTTTTCTTCTACATTAATGGTTTGCTCATTCCTGAATCTTGCTTGTTTAAATTGAACAAGCCACAGTGACAGGCAAGAATGACTCTATTCTCTCTCATCTTCTAAAAATGGCCTCAGGCAAAATATCATTTTTTCCTCCTGTTTTCCTGATGAAATCAGATAGTCGGATGGCATCTGTTCAGGAAAGAGGGCAGCACCATGAGGTCTCCCGTGGAACCTAGCCACTCTGATTTGAATCTGTATTCACCAGATATCTTGTAGGGCTCCAGGCAAATGCTACCAGGCTTTGCCCCACTCTCCTACTCATCACTTGACCACCATTGCCACTTTCACCAAGTTTGAAGTCCCTGGAACACCATTTGTTGATTCATTAACCAACATTTATTATACAACTGCTATGTGTCAGACACTGCTTTAGGTGATGGGGGCCCAAACACACTGTCCCCACCCTCAAGGACAAAGTCTGACTATCTCTTAATCCCTGGGAGCCCCTAGAACACTCAGGCATTAGGCCCCTAACATCCCAGCAAGCCCATTCTGGGTCCCATAGAACTAAAGAATGTGAAGATAATGAGTGTTTACTCAGATTTCTATCTCCTGATTTGGATTTGTGGGTTCAAGGGAAAGATTCCAAAGGGGGGTGGGAGTGGAAACTGACATTCCTCTGTACTTCCTATACATAGTCTGTAGTTGGCCTTATCTGTGGGCACTGTAACTTCTAGGGATGGCTGGTGCCATTTTGAACCTGAGTTGTTTATTTTGCTCTATAGACTTAAATCTCAGCTGTGTCATCAACAACTGAGAGGAGCAGGGACTCTGACTTCTATTTCTTTGGAATCTGCATATTGTATTATACACCTGTAGGTTCTATAAACATGCCCTTGAGAGGCATATGAATGCATGCTACTGATTTGTCATCAAACTTGTCTTCAGTGTGAATGCACAGATTGGTGTTAGCAGCAACAACTCAGAAGAGAGCTCTCTCTTTTCTTCCTAAATGACTCTAATAAACACCATCCTATCAAACCCCAGGCTTCTCTTTCACACACTCAGCATATCCTGCTTATGTGTGTGGGAGCTGTAATCACTTCTGGGGTAATTCAAAAATCCTGAATCAACCAAACACTAAACACAGTGATAGGCGCACAGTACAAACTTAGCAGATATTTGGAATTGAAACCAAATGTTCTATGAGAAATCTCAGGGGGTCCTTCTGAAATTCAGTCCCTGTGAGCATGACTTGCATGAGACCCCTCTAAGATGCATTCCATCTCTGCTTTCCTTCCTCTTCCTTCCCACATTGCCCTGAGGGTACAGACACGCTTGGGTTGCTGCCCAATCCTGAATGACTTGGGGAGTTTACTTTCCTGGTAACATTCCCCAGCTGCCATTTAGAAACAAAAGAAAACAAATACATGGGGCCAGGAGGCCTGGAGCCAGCCAAGAGATGGTCCTGCATATTGGTTACAGGCTCAGACTCTAGGGTCAGGTAAATCTGGTTTCAAATTCAGGCTCTCTCACTTGCCAGTTTTGTACTTGGTGGAAATTATGGAATTTCCTTAATGCTCATTTCCTGATTCACGACTAATGATAGTGCCTGTCTCTTGGTTGACTGTGAGGATTAAATATTGACATTAATGGGAAGTCTTTAGCAGAGAGCCTAAGAGAGAGCACAAGCTCAAAATCAATGTTGCCCAAAAACATTCTTCTGAGATGCTCTTTTCTTATGCTTCCTGGGATCCGTCCTGGTCTTTATGCCTCTTTGTGGCTGCTGGAATCCCTCTTCTTGAGGATTTCCTCTGCTTGACTGCCTCTGCCACTTCTCTTTCTCACCCATTGCATCACATCAAAGATGCAGACTCTGATATATACCCTAGCCTAAAACTCTACCTCCCACCTCCCAGGAACGGGGGCTCCCAACCAATAGCCTCCCTGACCCCAGATCACTCTCTATCAAGCTCCTCCTAGCTTGTTCAAGGCATCTTGTAGCCTGAAGCAGTTAACACGATAAAGAATAATTTTGCTTGGTTACGATTTATAAGTGTGTCTTGATTTTATAGGTATCACATGCTATAACCATAAGCTTTATGTTTGTTCTTATTTGAATAATAGCATGACAAAAATAACTCAAGTGAATGTTGCAATAGTTTCTTTTAAAGGTTCTGTGTGTTTTGTAAGTTGAAAAACACAGGTTTAAAGGATTAAAGTTACAGCATTTAAAACCTTTTTTATGAAATGTATAACATGCTAATGTTTACTGTGTAGTATGTATGTAAATGCCTTACTTGAGTGTACATGTTTTGAGCAGAAATGGAATTGTATTTATATATTTGTACAGTGTCTACTACTGAGATTTGCCTGTCACATGTCCTCAATATATATCCTAATCACGCAGCAAATGGTTACTGAGTATCTGCCATGTGGGAAGCAATCTACAAGGCTTTGTAAGGAACACAAAGTTGAGAAGGACACAGGTCTTTCCTGGGAGGACAAGTGATAGGTAACCAGCCAACTACCATAAGGGGAGGGCAATTGGTGTGGTCGGAGATAAAAATTAAATGCTGAACGCTCAGAAAGGGAGTATGTGCTTCTGGTTAAAAGAGCTCCCTTAAACCTCATGGAAAGGGAGACATTTGAGCTGAGATTTGAAGGAGATGTAAAACCTGGACATGCCAAGATGGAGCAGGAAGGCTTTGTAGACTGATGTGACAGCTTGATCAAAGACCAGAATGCACAGAATACAAATAGAATATGGCCAAGAATCTGATTGGTGGTAGGTATGCTAAGTAGAAGAACAAGCCAGGAAAGCAGATTGGACCAAATCCTAAGGAGCTTGGCTGGAGGCTGTGAGGAGTTTTTCATGGAAAATTTTTGATTAAGTGAGCAACATAGACAAATTATTCTGGTACTTCCCATTTTCAAAGAGTAAAGAACAAATATCCTAATGAAATGTAATCCAGAATCACAAAGTTTTGAAGGATGTGATGAAATTGGAAGAGTAGAGGATTTTCTGGAATTTGCTGCAAAGGTCAGACTGGGAATTTCTCAGGAGCTTCATGGCACTTAGAGCTGAAATCATACATTAGACCCTTAGCTATCCTCATCAGTGTGATGTTTGCTGCTTATGTCAGTCAAGTCAGGCAACTTATGAGGCACTCAGAGTCTCACGATCCACACTCACTGATAGAACAAGTAGATATTTCTCAAAGATGAGTAAGACTCTGTTTAGTTATTTCCTTCAAAGAGACTTCTGGGTAATAGGAGGAAGAAGACAATCACTCTGATAACAATGTTCCTTGAAAGCTTGTTTCCAAGGCAAATGACCCATGAGAATGGAGCCTGTCGAGTGAGGGGGAAGAGACTGGATGTAGAGATACCATTTAGGAGGCCAATGCAGCCCTCTGTGAGAGGCATAGTAAGGAACCTAATGTGAGGGCCACGGGGTGGGGAGGGCGGGTGGAAAGAAGGGAAGATGGGAGCTTAAAGTGTAGAGTTAAAACAAACAGGGCTTGTCACATCATTGGATATTAGATGGGTGAGAGAGAGAGAAGTTCAACATGACCCTCGCATCTTGTGTGTTTAAAGAGATGATAGTGCCATTGCTCCATCAGTAAGAGCATGTTGAGGAATGGGGGAGTTGATGATCCTGGAATATTTGGAGGTATCACTGTGACTAGATTATAGGTATCTTCATTCACTGGTTTGCCCAAGGGAAGGGATTGTGTGATGTTCACCTGAGTAGTCCCAGCACCCAGCACAAAGCCTGATACCGAGAAATTTCTCAATAGATACCAAAGAATTGAACTGTTGACTTGAATGGACCAGCACACAGATACCCCTGTCTGGTGCTAGGGAGAGGAGTGGATCTGCTGAGAGGTGAACTTTAAGGAGAAAGAGCATAGAGCAAAGAGGCAGAGGACAGCACCTTATACTGAGGTAGCCACACTGAATATGGGGGAAGGAAGTAAAACCCATGAAGGAAACTGAGATGAATCCTTGCAAAGGAGAAAATAACTGAGAAAAATGCAGGGTCCCAGAAACACTGAGAAGAAAAAACTTGAAGAACAAGAGTTAGAGAATGCTTTTTAAACAGGAGGCTAAAACCACTAGCTGTTAAGGAAAATATGGAACAACTTAATTAATGCTAAAGTTTTCTGTCCTTCAAAAGTAACCATTAAGATAGTGAAAAGGCAAGCCACAGATTGGAGAAGATATTGACAACACAGGTAACTGACACTGAACATAATGGAGACTATATGAAGAACTACTACAAATAAATAAGAAAATGAAAGGCAGTACAAAGGATCAACAGTCAAGAGACTTGAAAAGGCACTTTGTAAATACAGAATATCCAAATGTCCAAAATGTGTGACAGGATAGCAACTAACAATCATTGGAAAGCAAATTTAAAATATTATACATATACCTTTATGGCTAAAATTAATAAGACTGATTACGCCAAGTTTTGGTGAGGATTTAGAGCTATAGAAACTGATATACTGCTGGTGGGAATGTAAATGAAGACAAACACAACCCTCTGGAGAACTGTGTGGCATTGTTTACTAAAGTATCAGAAAACACAATCTATTCCTCAGTAATTCCACTCTTAGGCGTATCTCCGGAAGAAATGTGTGCCCACACATCAAAAGACATACACAAGAATGTTCAGAGCAGCACTATTCATCCTACCTCCATCTGGAAACAATGCAAATGGCCATCAACAGTAGGATGGATAAGTAAATTGTGGTATATTATGTGAAACACTGTAAGAGCAATAAAAATAACTAAACTGCATCTAAATGCAGGAAAACAAATAAATCTCACAAATATAATGTTGACTGAAAGAAGCCAGATCCAAAATATTATTATAACCAAACAGAATATACTGTTTGGGGCCAGGCATGGTGGCTCATGCCTGTAATCCCAGCACTTTGGGAGGCCGAGGCGGGTGGATCACCTGAGCTCAGTAGTTCGAGACCCGCCTGGCAAACATGGCGAAACCCTGTCTCTACTAAACATGGCGAAACCCTGTCTCTACTAAAAATACAAAAAATTAACCAGGCGTGGTGGCAGGCACCTGTAATCCCAGCTACTTGGGAGGCCAAGGCAGGAGAATCACTTGTACTTGGGAGGTGGAGGTTGCAGTGAGCCGAGATCATGCCATTGTACTCCAGCCTGGGTGACAGAGTGAGACTCAGTCTCAAAAAAAAAAAAAAAAAAAAATGAATATACTGTTTGGTTCCAATTTATAGACAAAACTAAGTATTTAGGGATGCACACTAGTGGTAAAAGAGTAAGAAAAGGCAAGTAAGTAAGTGATGTAGAAACAAGGGTAGCGGTTGCCTTGAGGAAGGTAGGATGGGAACTGGAAGGGTCACAGCTGGGAGGCTGGCACTGTTTAATTTCTTGTCCTGGGAAGTGATTACATGGATAATGATCCATCAAGCTGTGTATTCATGTGGTTTGCACATTTGTAAGGGAAAAAAAAAATTTTAAAGAAAAGGATGGTAAAAAAAAAATTATAGCTATTTCAGTGTGGGGTTTAGGTGAATAATAGCAGAGGAGAGACTCTTGGCTTTATGGGTTACTTTAAATTTTCCAAAGAAGAGTTTCAGTAAGACAGGACAGAAGCTACATTTTAAGGGGTTAGGGGAGAAATTGGTTTTAAGGAAATTGAGGTCAGTAGTAAAGACATGCAAAAGTTTTTTTGATAAAATGAAGGAGAAAGAAGAGGAGGCAACTTGATTGGGTATAAAGTTTACATTTTATTTTTAAGGCTATAAGTGTCTTCAATATAAAGACAATCTGGAGAGGTAAAAAATGCAAATGATAGCAAAGGTAACTGATGGATAAGGTAAATGACATGTGACAGTATTGGATGTCACTGAGGGGTTACTTCCTAAGTGATAAACATAAAGAAAGATCTCTCAAGGATGGAAAAAAACGTGGATCAAAGAGGAAAACTGGGGTTCAGAGGTCCCCCTTCTGCTCCGTGACACAGAAGATAAGAGGTGCTAAAGTAGCCTTGGGGACCTGAGAAAGGTATACATGCCCTACGTAGACCCTAGGGTCTGTGGGTGGCAACTCAAGGCTAGCTGAAGTTGGTAGGAGGAATGTGGGTGGATTTGATCAGCACGTCTTTTGAGGTTCTCTGGCAAGTACAACAGATTGGAAATAATAATGATGAACAGGACAGTGTCATTTATCATCGTCCATACATTGATGGTAAGGGCAGGCACTGCTGTAGATATATTTGCAGGAAAAGTTCAGAAAGCTGAAGATATCAGAAAAATGATATTCCCTTGTTCTTCTAAATAAAATAACAGAGAAGATTATTTGCTGAGGGTGGAGGGATTGAGAGCTTTAAAGAAAATGAAAAAGTTTAAAAAGTCATTGAAAGCAATGAAGGAAGAACTGATCAAAGTCAAGTTCAAGAATTGACTGATAAGGCAACATGGAGAGCCAGGCTGAGGTTTGGAGCCATGAATGTGCTGTTGCGTGAATCTGCAGGCTGTGTTTCCAAAACACCAAAGCTTCAGTCTAGGTCCTGCTGCTCACCTCACAGAAAGCCAGTCACTGAGACAAGAGTATTGCCAGAGAAGAAGGCTTTAATTAGGTACTGCAGCTGAGAAGATGGGACATCAGTCTCAAATCCATCTCCCTGACCAAATAAAATCAGGAATTTATATAGCAGGAAAGAAACGTAACATGCAGAAAAACAGGAATTAGGGAGGGGTAAGGAAGAGGAGTTGGTCAACAGAAAACAAGTGGTCAGATAGGCAATCATGATGGGTGAGAGGTCTGGAGTGTTGTCCAGATGGAGTGATTTGGTAAGTTCCAGTTCCTTGATGCTATCTGGGAGGACTGATGTTTGGTTTCCCGAGAAAGAACTCAGATAAGACAAATGTATCTTTCTTAAGTTTTAAGACTGGAAGAGTCAATTTTTATGTTTATTCAAAAGATACCATAGCATCAGTTCTATGGGTCAAGTGAAATCAGTTGAATGGGACAATTGGACTTGTTTCAGTTGTAGGATTTTCTCCTCAGCTTCTTGGAGAAGGAAAAATAAAACTGCAGTACTAATCCCGTACCATGTTTTGTTAGATGAATAGAGCAAGGGACAGGGTGAAGAGGTGGTGGCAAGAAATTAGAAGATACTGGCAGAAATTGGTTTAGAGTCTCACCATGGGGCCCAGAATTTGAAAGAAAAGACAAAAGAGGAATTTCTGGATAAAATGAACCTCCATAGTCGAAGAACAAAGGCAAAAGAAGTAGAGTCATGAGAACATTGGAAATGTTGAATATTGCAATTCGGGAGGATATTAAGATAACTGTTCCAACTAGTGACAGTTTCTAGGGTGTAAATGGATGGCTGAGGTAGAGACAAGGTCGTTAAAAGAAGTGGTCTAGAAACTGAAAGACTAAGTGATTGGATGAGCCTAATGGATGAATGTTGAAACCTTCATAGGATGATAAATAGGTTTCAGATTTTATGCCAACTCAGCCTGAACATTCTGGCTGCCTCAATGTAGTATTGAGAAGGATTCTGAGGCCATTTTAAGGGCCAGACAAAAAGAGTGTAGAAGTTGGGATATAGAAGAAAACAGAGTAAGGTATGACTCAGGAATTCAAAGAATGAGAGGTAGTGACTAGCTCAAGATGAATTGCAGGCATGTAATAAATATTAATCACCAAGTTGATATTCTTTTCTTTCCAGTCAGGCTATATTTCTTCTCTTATCTCTCTTCAACTAGTTACCAGCATGAACCTAAATCCCCATTCATTTTAAAGATGGCTTAAAGTCTTCCTTTGCCAGCACTTTTTGAGTTTTGTCCAATCAGAGGTCACTCAGTGGAAAACTGTACAGCAACATCCATACACACTTAGGGAATTCCAAACCATTCACATAGAACCCAAATGGTCTCTTAGGAGTGCTCCCAGGGTTGTGTAGAAGAAAAAGAAAGCAAATTTGACCTTTAACAGAAAACATACTTTTATTATCTGTGAAACTCAACTGGCCATTTAGAGTATGATTGTTCTGTACTTGGAACAGTGGAAAGATGGGCCAAGTTATAACACATTAAGCATGCATATTATTTCAATTAATACTCATGATCGCCCTGTTGATGAGATATTATCACTACCATTTATTTAACAAAGTATTTTAAATACTTTGTTATTTTAAATTAAAATTACGTCTTTCATGTAACAAAATACAGATGCATGGATAGCATAAATTAAGTCTCTTTCTCAACACATCTTATCTTACACCCTTGTCCATTTTGCTGATAGAGACAGTCCCTGTGAGATTAAAACACTTGTCAAAACTCACATAGGGAGTGGAAGAGATAGCAATGAAAGCCAGGTTTGTCTAACTAAAGACACTTTAATCTTTGTTTTATTACTTAAACCCCATTGCCTAGTACTAGCCTTTTCAGGAAGGATATTACAATAAGCAGAAAAGATAATAAATGGAGATCATGAAGACTACT
This sequence comes from Chlorocebus sabaeus, assembly GCF_047675955.1. Lineage (NCBI taxonomy): Eukaryota > Metazoa > Chordata > Mammalia > Primates > Cercopithecidae > Chlorocebus > Chlorocebus sabaeus. Next base: position 19,059,740 of record NC_132918.1, read on the forward strand.
TATTATTATTAACTAAACAGAAAGATGAGGCAATGTCAAGTGATATGGTTTGGGTCTGTGTCCCCACCCAAATCTCATCCTGAATTGTAATAATCCCCATGTGTCAAGGGTGGGACCAGGTGGAGCTAATTGAATCATGGGGGTGATTCTGTTCTCATGATAGTGAATGAGTTCTCACAAGATCTGATGGTTTTATAAGGGACTTCCCCCTTCACTCAGCACTCATTCTCTCTCCTGCGGCCCTGTGAAGAGGTGCCTTCTGCCATGATTGTAAGTTTCCTGAGCCTCTCCAGTCACATAGAACTGTGAGACAATTAAACCTTTTTTCTTTATAAATTACCCAATCTCAGGTATTTCTTCATAGCAGCGTGAGAACAGACTAAGACATCAAGGAAAATGGAAACTGATACAAATTTAAAAATTCTGTTGAGACAGTCTGACCTAAGCTGGTTCTGCCTATGGTTCTGGATTTGCTTTTTATAAAAGCAAGTGACAAGAGCCAAAATATCGAATCAACGTGAGTGCCCAACAATGGATGAATGGATAAAGAAAATGTGGTATACATACAGAATAGAATATTATTCAGCCATACAAAAAGAATGAAATCCTGTCATTTCTGACAACATGAATGAATCTGGAAGACATTATATTAAGTGAAATAAGCCAGATGCAAAAAGACAAATACTATATGATATCACTCAAATGTGGAATCTAAAAAAAAATTGAAAGGCTAGGCATGGTGGCTCACGCCTGTAATCCCAACACTTTGGGAGGCCTAGGAGGGAGGATCACTTGAGGTCAGGAGTTCGAGACCAGCTTGGCCAAGATGACGAAACCTCCGTATCTACTAAAAATACAAAAATTAGCTGGGCGTGATGGTGTGCACCTGTAATCTCAGCTACTCAGGAGGCTGAGGCACAAGATTCACTTGAACCTGGGAGGAAGAGGTTGCAGTAAGCAAGATTGTGCCACTGCACTCTAGCCTGGGTGACAGAGTGAGACTCTGTCTCAGAAAAATAGATATCATAGAAGCAGAGAGTACATGGGAGGCTGAGGCAGGAGGATCACTTGAGCCCAGGGGTTTGAGGCTGCAGTGAGCTATGATCATGCTGCTGCACTCCAGCCAGGGCAACAGAGTGAGACCTTACCTCTATAAAAAAAGAAAGAAAGAAAGAAAGAAAGAGCAAACAGTGGTTACCAGAGACTACAGAGGGAAGTGGGGAAGAATGGAGAGAGATTGGTCCATGGTACAAAGTTATAATTAGATATAATTAATATATAATATATAATATAATTCTATTGCACAGGAGGGTGACTGTTACATAATAGCGTTTAAATATTCTCACCACAGAGAAATGATGAATGCATGAGGTGATGGATATGCTAACTACTCTGATTTTATTATTATACAACATATATATGTATTGAAACACTAAATTGCACCCCATAACTATGTACAATTACAATGTGTCAAATTTTTTTAAAAAGCAATTGAACATGTAGTTGACTTTCACTTCAGCCAAAGATGGAGTAATAGGGACAAAAACCTGAACAAAATATATGAAACAACCAAGATCATGGACATTAACAACGCAGGACAGTAATTCCTATGGACAGTTGCCCTAGGTTACTGACTGGAGAGAATGTCCAAGCTGTGGCACTGGGAATTGGAATGCAGAAGGGCCCAGTGTCCTCTCTGAGTGGAAGAGATGAAACAGGGAGTCTGGGAAGGCCGAGTCAGCTGGAGTTCTCAGGGTAGAGTTGCAGAGAGGAAAAATCTGTATGCTCAGGGAACTCTGGAGGTCTGTGGAAGGTTCCCTTTGGGTCTTTAGCTCCATACTGATTGGCACATGAAAGATAAGAAACTATCTGAGGTTGGTGCACGAACAAACCAAAAGTATTAGAGGGAACATAGCTGAGGCTCACACAGAACCAGGAATAATTGCTGATCCTAATAGCCACAGTAGAAAACTTCTTAATTCACAGGGCATCAGACGGTATGTTGAAAACTCTTTGCCTCAAAAGAGGAGCAAAATTAGGTCTAGAATAAATGATGCTCTGGTCTCACCTTAAAAAAAAAAAACCTTAAAATCAAGACCCAGAAAGATCAAAGTGTTTCTAGATAACTTAATTGTTAGGACAAATCTCATGCATGTTTACAGGAATATACAAACAGTCAGCACTCAACAAGGTAAACTTGCCAATGTCTAGCATCCAATCAAAAATTATCCAGCATGTAATCCCAGCACTTTGGGAGGCCAAGACGGGCGGATCACGAGGTCAGGAGATCGAGATCATCCTGGCTAACATGGTGAAATCCCGTCTCTACTAAAAAATACAAAAAAAAAAAAACCCTAGCCGGGCCAGGAGGCGGGCACCTGTAGTCCCAGCTACTCAAGAGGCTGAGGCAGAAGAATGGCCTAAAGCCGGGAGGCGGAGCTTGCAGTGAGCTGAGATCATGCCACTGCACTCCAGCCTGGGCGACAGAGCGAGACTCCGTCTCAAAAAAAAAAAAAAAAAAAAAATTAGCCAGCATGCCTCTTCCTCAATCCATGTTTTCAGTTCTAATCAATCTGTTCCATATTATTTCCTACTGTACCTTAGATAGCAAATGTTAAATGTGTCTTTCCTCTCTGCCACTTTCTCTGAATTCTCAGCAGCTTCCACTAGGATTTTGAAACTGCATTCCTGTGCCCAAAGACCTCTAGGCCTCACTGGGTTTCTCTCCACTCTCCTGCTAATGTAGCCTGAAGCCACCTTTTAGAGAGCATGCAAACAAAAACAAAAACCCAAAAGCAAACCAACAAAAGGAATGTTGTAGGCCCCAGCAATTTCTTGATATAATTCACTTACTAAGAACTGCTCATTTGGGGGTGAATAATCCAGCTTGTCTGACAATTTCTATATATTATATGCCACTCAGTACAAAGTGTAGTAGTTTAATGACAGGAAGATTTGTGTTGTGAGTAATCTGAGCAAATGTCCTCAAAGCCACAAGAAGCTCAGGGTTAAAAGGCAAGAAATTTGGGAAAGTTTTAAATGTGACTCATCCAGGTAAATAGGACCACAAATATAAAATTCAAAACACATGCTCTAAAAATATCCACATCTTCACATGAAGCATGCTCTCCTTGTGTAATAAGGCGTGTCTTTCAGATATTTTTCAGAAAGAATCTGATTTCATTCTTAGAGAAAAGCTATTAAATTCTAAGATCTGTGATTTGTGTGATCTCAGTCTCCTGACTAAAGCCTCAGGCAGTAATAATACATCAAAAACAAAATCGGCATTGAAAAGATTTTAAAATAGAGGGAACTACAATAATCTCTTCCTTCCTGGAGGCAGGTCTCTCAGGCTAGGGATGGTCACAGGATTCACCTATAAACGCTTGGTATCCTTGGGATGTCCTGTTAGGTAAGCAAACAAACAAACATCCAAGTATTTGTGAGATTCCTACCACATGCCAGATTCTGTGTTGTGTGCCAAAGGCTTGGAATAAAATGAAGGCAAGCCCCAGCCTCTCAGTTAGTGATGTTCTTATTCAAGTGGTTTCAGTTTGTCTTCCTCAGACACTTTATTCCATGTTGCCTAATAGTTAAAAAGCCCCTATTTTATAGTGAGTGCATCTTTCTGTGGGTCTCCAGAGAAGGGAAGACTGTGAGGTAAGGGAAATACAGCTTTTCCCCTCCTCCTTCTGTCTCTTCTTCCTTTCGTGCCCTTCCTGGGCTCTCTGACAAGAGCTATTGGGGGTGGGGGAGCTCCCAGCATTTGAGGCCCTAGTTTTAAGTTCCGTTCAGGTTTTCCTCTAAGTACTACTCTTCACTCCGTCTGCTCATAACTGAGTCTCTCCACTTGCCTGGCTCTGCTTATTCTTAGAGCTCAAAGGCCTGTAGGATCACTTCTTCTGCCCCAGCCAAACTCAGCTCTCCCCTCCATTTTGATGTCTCAGAAACAACCTTCAGTCTACAGGAACAGCGGGTTTGTTTGGCAAGCCCCAGGACACTGGGGTATGGCCTGGCAATCAGTCCCTGCTGGGCTGGGCTGTGAGTGGCATGTGGATGTGAATGCTCCTACCATGAGCGGCACTGGACTGTGTTCTGCTCCTTCCCCTTCTTTCCTTTGTATATAGTGATCCCTGTCCCTGGAACTCTTCTCTCATTCCTGCCCACTGCCTCTATTTTCACCTAGCCAACTCCTTTCTTCAAATGTTTCCTCCTAGAGAAGTCTTTGGGGATTAGGTAGTATTATGGACTGAAATGTTCCCTCTGCTCCCGACTCCATATATTGAAATCCTAAACCCCAGTTTTCAGAATGTGGCTTTATTTAGAGATAGGTTCTTTTCAAAGGTAGTCAAGCTAAAATGAGGTCATTAAGGTGGGCTCTAATCCAATATGACTGTTGTCCTTATAAAAAGAGAAATTTGAACACAGAGCCATGCAGAGGAAAGATGATACAAAGAGACACAGGGAAAAGACAGCCATCAACAAGCCAAGGAGTGAGGAGGTTCTCACAACCCCCAGGAGGGGCCAGCTCTGCCAACACCTTGATCTTGGACTTCTAGCCTCTAGAACTGTAAGAAAATAAATGTCGGTTGTTTAAATCACCCCACCCATGGTATTTTATTATGGCAGCCCGAGCTATTGCTCTTAGCCTCTCTGAGCTTCAGTTTCTTCATGTATTGACTAGGGGTGATAATTTCAATTTCATGGGTGGATGTGAAGATGGAATGAGATGATACGTGAATGTCCCTGGATAGATGGCCGTTCTGTGCACAGCACAGGGACAGGCAGGGCATGTCTGCACAGCAAGTGAGGACTGAACTCAACTGGGGACTTACTGATCATCAGGTGCCTGTGGGACATCCAGGAAGACACTCTAGTAGCAATGGCACATCCAGTGCTGGGCAAGTGCCAAATCCATGTCAACCGAATTCCTTTATTTTCCCCGTTCCCAATTTCTCTCTCCCTCATTTTCACATGTGTAATCCAACAAGGAGTACACACACCACCTTTCCACCTCCACGCTTCTCTCCACTCCTTATAACCTGTCAACACAAACAATAAAATGTGTATCTATTTATCTATCTATCTATCTATCTATCTATCTATCTATCTATCTATCTATCAATCAATCAATCATCTATCTAGCTGCCTTTGTTACCTGGGAAGTCATTTACTTTATGAAAAAAATAAAGATTGGAGACCCATGGGGCATATGGGGAATGTAGAGAATGCTTGAATGGAGCAGGGCTTCCTTTGTATCACAAAGATGAGACTGTGGATGATTTGTGAGGTTTTTGATGGTACTTACCATGAAGAGACTTGGGGAGGCAATCCAGCTCATTTATAAATATGAGCTACTTCCTTGAAACATTTTATACCAAAACATGTAAATAGAAATGCCTCAGGCATGAATTCTTGGCAATTTAGTTGCTTGTGGGTTTTAGAGAACCAAATTAAGTGAATTAAATGATTATATCTGGGAAAATATACCATATTGCTTTGAAATAAGAAAAACTCTGTCATAAGCTTATCATGTGTATGTATATGTAAATGTGTGTGTTTATGTGTGTGTATGTGCACGCACACACATACACGTGTATTTGTGTGTTTGAATAAAAAAGTAAATTGAGGAAGAGGAAGATACTTGATGTTTGTTTATATTCACTAGTCTTTTATCTCATGCTGAAATATTTTTTCTTTGGATACCTGTGATTGTCTGATCACCACAGGTATTAGTGAGAGCTAACAAAATGACCAGAAAGAAGAAATATAAAATTATACAGAGAAAAGCCCAGACTAGACTTTCAAATCTGACCCATTCCCTGATGTATTGCCTTCCACAGAATTATGAGCCATAGCATGTCATAACCAGGAAGGACACCACTGTCACCTGGTTCAGCTCCCTCAATCTAAGGCAAAGATGGGAAGAACAGAGAAACTAAGCAATCTGTCTAAATGACCCGTGGAAAAGCAGTGGTGCAGCCCCATCCAAGCCTGGGCAGGATTTCACACTGTGAGGCCACTGTGTAATCCACATGAGGATCTAGGTCAGAGGTGACAGGTTTATGAGAGGGCAACACTTCAGTGTGGCATTTTAATTTATGAAATTGAAGCCTACTTTGCAGTAAGCAACTCATCAGCTGCTGAAGCAGGGCTCCAGTAGCATAGAAGGCGCCTTCATGACAAATGAGAAAAAGGCACTAGGCGTATGACACAGGAGAGAGAGATACCTTTCAGCAAAACAGGGAAATCTCCCTTCACTAACTCTGAGTAGGCGTCCACGGTGCCTGGCTTGGAAAGCAGACGGCAGCCTGGATTTCAGTCCCCACTTGTCCCCCGGCTGCGTGCTCTATTGCAGAACAACCTGCCCAACTGTGCCTGGCAGATCTTTGCAGAGCTGTACCCTTACTGTGTCTGAAGGAATGGGGAAGTCTTTGCATAGCTAGATGAGACCTGGGGTTTCTCTTTAAAAAACAATAATGTGTTATTGATACACTATCTTTGAACATATTTGTGGGGTACATGTGAAATCTTGTTGCATTCATAGAATGTGTAATGATCAAGTCATTGTATTTGGGCTATCCATCACCTCAAGTATTTATCATTCCGGTGTGTTGGGAAGATTTCAATCCTCTCTTCTAACTATTTATTTTGAGATATACAATATATTGCCGTGAACTATAGTCACTCTCCTCTGCTATTGAATATTAGAACTTCTTCCTCCTCTCTGACTATATGTTTATTCCCATTAACCAACCTCTCTTCATCCTCCCCCTGCCCCAACATACCCTTCCCAATCTCTGATAGCTATCATTCCATTCTCTACCTTCATGAGATCAATTTTTTTTAGCTCCCACATATTAATAAGAGCACATATTTGTCTTTCTGTGCCTGCCTTATTTCACTTAACACAATGACCTCTGATTTAATCCATGTTGCTCCAAATGACAGGATTTTATTCTTTTTTATGGCTGAATAGTATTCTACTGTGTGTATATTTACCACATTTTCTTTATCCACTCATCTGTTGATGGACACTTAGGTTGACTCCATATCTTTGCTACTGTGAATAGTGCTGCCATAAATATGGGGGCACAGTTATCCTTTAGATATACTGATTTCCTTTCCTTTGGATAAATGCCCAGTAGTGGAATTGCTGGAATTTTAGTTTTTTGAGAAATTTCCATACTGTTTTGCATAGTGTCTGTACTCATTTACATTCCCACCAACAGTGTATAAGAGTTCCCTTTTCTTTGCATCCTGAGTACAATCTGCTATTATTTGTCCTTTTCATAATGGCCATTCTAATTGGGGTAAGATGATATCTCATTCTGGTTTTGATTTTCATATTCCTGATGATTAGTAATGTTGACCATTTTTTTCATATACCTATTGACCATTTGTATATCTCCTTTTGAAAAATGTCTATTCATGTCCTTTGCCCATTTATTAATCAAATTATTTAATTTTTTTACTATTGACTAGTTTGAGTTTCTTACCTGCTGGATATTAGTCCTTTGTCAGATGAATAGTTGGCAAATATTTTCTCTTTCACTCTGTTGATTGTCTTTTTCATCTGTTGATTGTTTCCTTCACTGTGAAGAAGCTTTTTAGTTTAATATAGTCCCATTTGTCTATTTTTTGTTTTTGTTGCCTGTGCTTTTGAGATCTTAGTCATAAAATCTTTGCCTAGACCAACGCCCTGAAATGTTACCCCTGTGTTTTCTTCCAGTAGTTTTATAGTTTCAGGTCTTATGTTTAAGTCTTTAATCCATATTGAGTTAATCTTTGCATAGGTGAGAGATGGAGTCTAGTTTTATTCTTTGGCGTATGAGTATCCAGTTTTCCCAGCACCATTGATTAAAAAGGGTGTCCTTTTCCAAGTGTATGTTCTGGATGCCTTTGTTGAAAATCAGTTGGCTGAAAATAATAGATTTATTTCTGGGTTCTTTATTGTGCTCCATTGGTCTATGTATCTGGTTTTCTTTTTATATACCAGTACCATGTTGTTTTGGTTACTATAGACTTGTAATGTATTTTGAAGACAGGCAGTGTGATGCCTCTAGCTTTGTTTTTTGCTCAAATTTGCTCTGGTTATTTGGGCTCTTTTTTGGTTCCATACAAATTTTAAGATTGTTTTTCTATTTCTTTAAAACATTGTTCTTTTGATGGGGATTGCATTGAATCTGTACAGCGTTTTGGGTAGTATGATCACTTTAACAATATTAAATCTTCTGATCCATGAGCATAGGGCGTCTTTACATTTGTTTGTGTGTTCTTCAATTTCTTTCATTATGTTTTGAAGTTTTTCTTGTAGAGGTCTTTTACCTCCTTGGTTAAATTTATTCCTAGACATGTTATTGTTATTATTATTTTCACAGTTACTGTAAACAGAATTGCTTTCCTGTTCTTTCTACATATTTCACTATTAATGTATAAAAACACTACTGACTTTTGTATCCTAGAATTTTACTAAGTTGGTTTAACAGCTCTAAAAGATTATTTTGGTGGAGTCTTTTGTTTTTCCAGATATAAGATCATATCATCTGCAAAGAAGAACAGTTTTACTTTCTTTTTTCCAACTTGGATGCCTTTTATCTTTTTCTCTTGCCTGATTGCTCTGGCTAGGACTTCCAGTACTATGTTGAAAAGAAGTGGTGAGAGTGAATATTTTTTTCTTGTTCTAGTTCTTAGAGAAAAGGCTTTCAACTTTTTCACATTCAGTATGATGTTAGCTGTGGGTTTGTCATACGTGGCATTTATTATGATAAGTTATGTTTCTTTTATGCTCAGTTTGTTGAGAGTTTTTATCATAAAGGGATGTTAAATCTTATCAAATGCTTTTTCTGCATCTATTAAGATGGTCATGTGGTTTTGTTGTTCATTCTTTTGATATGATATATCACATTTGTTGATATGCGTATGTTGAACCACCCATGTATCCCTGGTATAAATCTCATTTGATCATGTTGTATTATCATTTTGATAAGCTGTTGGATTCAGTTTGCTGGTATTTTGTTAGAGGATTTTTGTGTCTATGTTCATCAGAGATTTGGATCTGTAATTTGTTTTTGTTGTTGTTGTTGTTGCTGCATCCTTGTCTGGTTTTGGAATAAGGATAATGCTGGCCTCATAGAATGAGTTAGGGAGAACTCCCCTCCTTTTAATTTGTTTAAATAGCTTGAAGAAAATTAGTGTTAATTCTTTATACAATTGGTAGAATTTGGTAGTGGAGCCATCCAGTTTGGGACTTCTCTTTGTTGGGAGACTATATTACTGATTCAGTCTCACTACCTGTTGTTGGATACCTGGGCTTCTTAAGCTGCTTCACCATCTCTTCCTGCCTCATTCCTATCTCCTCTTTTACTTCTTCTTCTTCTTGTTTCTCACCACTTGGTAAACTGGCTGGTATGGCACCATTAGGACACTAAGATGTTATTTTAGAATAACATACTGAGACTTACATACTTTACTTGGCCTTGCAAGATCACTGGCTCAGGAGCAGCCATGCCAAGGTTCCCCACTTCTCCCCTGGCAGATTCCACCAGAAATGTTTCTCCTCATTTCTTCATTAAGTGTAAACCATGTCCACACCACACAGTTGTCAATAGCTTTCTTACGGCTTTGTTTTTTTGCCTTATCATACGTAGCATAGCTTTGGTAAAGCCTAGGATTTGCAAATTAGGGCCACAAATGTATGTTTTAGTCAAGTTAATTCTTCAGTCTATTTTTCATAGCTCTTCATCCTCTCTCTCTCTCGCTATCTAGCATTTTTGTTTGAAGTTGCCAAATGAAAATGTAGATGAAAAAAAGAGATAAATCATTTCTGTGTTCAACTAGGCAATGAGAAGTAATAGGAAAAGCATGAGCTAAACAGCCAGAAGATCTAACATGAGCCACTGTTCTGTCACTTCCTGGACAAGTGATCTTGGGCAAATTACTTAATTCAGTTAGTGGTTTTCCCACTTGTAAAATAAAGTCTAACATTTTAAAATAAGGCAATGTTTGTAAAAACATCATAACTGCCAAGTGCTATGTAAAGGTTTATTAGCATTAATTTTTATTGTTGTTTGTCGCTGATTAGAGATGGCCGTGCATTCTTTGCTATTCTTCCCATCAAGAAGTGGTATCTTCTTCTTCTTCCACATGAACTCTGGACTGGCCTTGTCACTTGCTTTGACCAATAGACTAGAAGTCAGGAAACAAGTAAGACAAGCAGTAATATAGGAGCGAGGACGGGACCTCAGTGGGGCAGGGCGATATGGAGACCTTTCAGTCACCAGGGGTAGAGCTAACCCTTGCCTCACACAATCAATCACAATTTGGGATTTGCAAAGCTGAGACCACAGTGGTAAAATGGCAGAAAGAGACCTGGGGAAGGAAACTCAGCAGCTGTGCAGCAGCTGGGAAGACATGAAAAAGAAAGAAAGATTTTCACACTAACCCAGGCTCAAGTTGGGCAAAGAAAGGAGAATGGATTATATTCTATCTGCCAAAAATCCTCCCCATTCTGGAGACTGTGGTAGGATTTAAAGAGAAGGAAGCTATGAAGAAGGAAAGATGGTATGGGGAAAGCTACTACAGAAGGTTGAGAAATGTAGGGAAAGCAGCTGGATTTTGTCAGACAAGCCCAGGCTTGGTGCTGGCTCCACAACTCACCAGCTGTGAGACTCTGCATGTCCAACCTCTGGAACAGGGGCTGGTAAAGAGACTGGAGGAGAACAAGACTGGAGGCAGGAAGGTCTGTGGTAGAGACCACCAATGAGTCTCCACACTCATTCTCCCCTTCTTTAGGCACAAGCTTGGTCTACATTTCTCAGCCTCTCTTGCAGCTAGATATGGTCATGTGATTGTGTTTATGCAGACGGGGTGCGAGCCACTTGCAGGCCTGGCCTGTAAAAGATTCCCATACATGCTTTCCATTCTCAGCTCCCTTTTCAACTGACTGGAAACTCAATGCCCATGGAGCCCTTGGAGGCCACATGCTAAACACAGACAAGTCTCCATCAGTCAGAGTCTCTGAAAGACTGTGTCAGGGAGAGCTGCTCCACCAATCTTGTAGCAAAAAATGTTTTTTATTATATTAAGCCACTAGAATTTTGAGGTCTATTGGTTTCTACAAGTTAATGCAATCCACTTAGCAGATGGCTGCATGGCCCATAAAAGAGATGATGAGGATTTGGTTCAGGGATATGGCCACAGGGGATAAAAATGAAAGATAAACTATGGCTCAAGCCATACAAGCTATTCTCACATTGCTCAGAGGAATGGAGAGGAGTTAAAGGAGTCCATTGGAGTTGAATGAAAGCTCTACTGCCTGGAAGGAATGAGTGGCAGAACCCCTCCAAGCAGGTAGCCAAATAGATGATGAAGCTGATAGTGGAGGTGTCAGTCAGGAAAAGTAGTAGCCATGGCAACAGACTTGGTAGAAAGGCCACCAAGAGGTAGCACAGAGCAACTTGGCAGGGACAAAAACAACAGGAAGACATCAATAACAGAGACAGAAACCATTGGGACTTGGGAAGGCAGAGGTAGAGGCCCTGGGTTTAGCTCAGGGGGTGTGTGCTACCTTTCTCCTTGCCTCGCTCTCCCTACCACAACACGCTGTAGAGAGTGTTCAGAAGCCCAGGCTACAGAGGGAGAGAGGAGGATGAATCGATCTGGAAGAAGGAATTTGCTTGAGTTCTTTCCTCTTCCACTTTCCTGTCCTTTTCTTCAGAACTTATCACAGATCCTCCCTGGCTGTTTCTAAGTAGAATAGAGCCCAGGCTGCCATGCTAAACACGACTAAGACATTCCAGAGATGTCATCAAGCCCCAAACACTTGCTAGCAACACATTTTAAGAGTGTATGTGGTGTGGGGGCGGAGTAAAAGAATTTATTATGAGGATAACTAATGATTTGGGCGGGTCTAAAGGTAATTGTTTTGAGCTGTTATTTATCCTATTTTACCTCTGTCTGTCTTCTCCCATCCTACCCCAATTCTCAAATCCTTTACTAAGCGTTTAAGAGATGCAAATGCCCTTCCCCCCTTCCCTATCCTGCTTTCTTTTGCTGTCAGAGTCTCTATTTTCAGTTCTATTTTTTTCCCCAGATTTCAATGCAGCAAACCCTGTGAAAACCTAATCAAATTTTTTATTAAATGTGAAGATTCAGAACAGAATGGAGCTGAATGGATGCTGGGCAGAGGGTCAGTTTTACTTCAGTAGAGCATCTTTTTGATGTGCTGGTGAAGACACGACATTTATTAAAGAATAATTTTTCCAAAAAGGGGGTAAAATCATGACTCTCATAGAGATAAAATGAACATGTGTTAAAAGATTTTATTCAACTCATTGGTTAAGTGAAGGAACCAGGTAAATATTAATAACTGCTTAAACGAGAAGTGAAAGAAGCAAAAATGTATACTCCATTTTATGGCAGTATATATTTTTATATTATTTTATGGAATAAAAGAATATGAAAATGAATGGGAAAATGAATGCAAAACTGACTTTTTCTTGGAGTGAGGAAGAGGTTGTCCCTTCCTTGTACATAATTTATTTACGTATCTATAAACAAGAGTTATTTTGCATTGCTATCAGTTATGTACAACTTATAGTCCAAAATAGTTCCCATGGAATTAGAAGCAGACAATCCCAGATAAGTGTGCTTTAGAAAAGGCATAGTTTTTTTACTGAAGTATACATTTTTTTCCTTATACATTTAGACTAAATGCTCCTGGTGTGGGAAGTCACTCACTAACTTCTCCCATGGATAGCTTGGACTACCTCTGAGAGAGTGGATTACAATGAGTATCTTAAATATCTAACAATCCAGGCTGAATTAATACTAATTTAGCTTCAATAGTATACAAAAACTCTGCTCCTAATCAGCCCCATCCTCCTTATGTTGTTATTATCACATATTACCTTTTTTTACAATGTGTCAAGAAGGAAACTTGGGTCTAATTGCAATTTGTCTTCCAATCACGACACAAATAACTCAAATTGGAACTTGACCCTATCTAATTTTCATGAAAGGGCATTAAACTGTGTCTCATGATGAGTTAAAAAAAAAAAAAAAAAAAGTCTAGATTTGGCAGTTGTAGAAAGATTTAGGAAGCCCATGACCTAGTTCCAGCTTTCTGACCAAAGAGGTGTATCTCGGAGCTTCACTTTTCTTTTCTCCAAGATGGAGAAAGGGCAGACAGATGGCCTCAAAAGTTCCTTTTCGTTCTCAGTTCCTGTGATTCTACTTCTCATATCAATAGGATGTTTTCTGTTTTATATTACTGTGCCAGTTAATTTTATTTGTCAACTTGGCTGGGCCATGGTGCCCAGGTATTTGGTCAAATATTATTCTGGATGTTTCTGTGAATATAATTTTTGGATGATATTACCATTTAAATCAGTGGATTTTGAATAAGTCAAATTACCCTCCATAATGTGAGTGGGCCTCATTCAATTAACTGAAGGCCTTAACAGAACAAAGACTAACCTCTCCTGAGCAAGGAGGAATTCTACCAGCAGACTGCCTTTGAACTTGAACTGCAGCTCTCCCGAGTCTCCAGCCTACTGGCTTAGCCAGTCTGATGTTGGATTTGCCAACTCTCCACAGTACATAATGTGAGCCAGTTCCTTACAACGGATTACACACACACACACACACACACACACACACACACACACACACACATATTCTGTTGGTTCTGTTTCTCTGGAGAACCCTGATGAATACAATTGTTGTTTCGACAACAGAGAGTTGTTAAAAATAGATTTCTCTATGCTCTTCTGAAAACTGACAAAACTCATGATCTTCTGCCCATCTGAAGAGAAGAACAAAATTTTGCATACGATGTCTATTCAAAGGACCTTTCAGGCTTCCTTGATAAAATCCAATGTATTTGTTGAGTACGAAAAAGAAAAGAGCATTCCTGAAAGTGATAGCTTGATTCTCTGATCTATGGCCTCTCATTGTTTGACACCAAGTGAAGGGGACTGACCCAGAGGATCACGAGCCTACAATTTCCTTCCCAACTTCTCAGTGAAGTCTGGCATTGCTAGGAACTAAACAGGTAGGGTTATTATCCTTGGTTTTCACTACCATGATCTTTGATCTTTCTCTTGTCCCATCTGAGACAGGATGGAGATTATTAAGTTGGAAACATCTATTTGACTTATGGATTAATTAAGGCCCAGGGGTAACCGGATGGGATGAGACTGAGGAAGCAGATTGGGAATCAAGTGGCCCATTCCATACTGGCAACACATCAAGATCATTTAGGTAATGATACTAAGTGCATCAATGATTTACTATGGAGCAAGAAATTTCCCAGCACTGCTTTTTTAAGCATAAAGCATGTCATGATGATATTGAACTCTTGCAATGTGCTCGACTCTGTTCACTATCATACAACATTCTTGTATGCTTTCTTATCTTTTTTTTTTTTTTTGGTCTCTTTTTCTTGTTTAAACAAATAAAATTAAAGGGATAGTAGGGTCAAGTGGCTCACTGAAGATCACAAAGCTAGTAAGGAGGAGAGACCAAAATCTAAGCCAGATTTGCTGACTGTAAGGTTCCCTATCTTTCCACTGCATCATAGCTCTGCTCCTGTGGCCCACTCTCTCTGTTACCCTCCTGTTGTGTGGCCATAAACAAGAGCTTCACACAGAATGCCAAATGAGAGATGATGCTGCGGGGAAAATGAAGGAAAAGAAACAGCACTTCTTAAAGCAGCTATCACTGGCAAGGGAAGCAATGTTCCTGTGAAAACATGGTATCCAAAATGCTTTATTGGTGGGAAGGTAGGAATCTTACACACAGACACACAGACACACACACACAACTGGTAGGGTCTGTATTGCAGAACCAAGAGGATAATCTTCACGACTGTTGTGACTGAAGAAGAGTGCTAACAGATTTCTCCACATGGTATGCTACATATGCCTGCTATAGAAAAGACTTATAATTTCACACTAAGGGTAAGCCTGATGGTGAATATGTACGTTTTTAGTAATTCAAATGAGTTTATTAAGCATGTATTATGGTCAAGACTCTGACCCCAAGGAGGCTGGAGAGGGGCCCCAGGAAAAAGAATCCCTAGCCTCTGCCCTTCCATAGCTTTTTTTTTTTTTTTTTTTTTTTTTTGAGATGGAGTCTTGTTCTGTCGCCCAGGCTGGAGTGCAGTGGCACAATCTCAGCTTGCTGCAACCTCCACCTCCTGGGTTTAAGCAATTCTCCTGTCTCAGCCTCTGGAGTAGCTTGGATTACAGGCCCCCGCCACAACCACCACCTGGCTAATTGTTTTGTACTTTTAGTAGATAAGGGGTTTCACCATGTTCACAGGCTGGTTTTGAACTCCTGACCTCAAGTGATCCACCCACCTTGGCCTCCCAACCTTCAGTAGCTTTTTATCCAGACTTACCGATAAAGAACTTACCAAGAATGTTACCAGACTTGCCAAGCAAGATTGAATTAGAGCTGGATGTATAGCCAGTCTGCCCCATTTTCTCCAAAGGAGGAGTGCTTAATTTCAACTGAAGAGTTGAGAAAGGCTTTATGTGGTAGGTGGAATGTGAGCTGGACCTTGCAGGCAGAGAGCCACTCTGCTTGGCAGAAAATGCAGGGAATTGCACTTCCATCTTAGGAAACAGACATGAAAGTGTGGGATCATGTGTTTAGGGAGAAAGGAGACCATTCGAAGTGGCCACAGCACAGACAAGATAAGGAATGGTGGGAGACAAGGCCAGCTGTGTTTTATGCTAGGATAAGGAGTGTGGTGTAGATTTTTATTATGCTTCCCAGCGCTTCACTTTTCCTGCCTGTAAAAGAATTACACATCTCTAGTCATTGCCATTGGACTTTTAGTGCCCATCATGGGAGGGGCACACATTTCTGCCCCACTGATACGAGACTCGGTCATGTGACCTGTGAACAGATGCCTTCAGGTCATTCTCTGTTGACAACAGCCCTCTCACCTTTTTCCCTTTGCCACCAGAATGGCTTATTCCATAGAGTAGCTGCTCCTCCAGCTGAGTCCTGGAATGAATGTGATCCATGGAGCAGCCCTACAGTTGACCCCAAAATGACCTATAGCTAACATGTAACGTGAGTAAAAAGTAAACCTTTGTTGTAAGTAACTGAAATTTTAAGGTTGTTTGTTGCCCTCAGCAAAGCTGACTAATAAATGTTTTTTACTTTATTCTCAAAAGCAATGGATTTTGTAAAAAAACAACAACAAAAACAATTTTTCCTTTCTGGCAGTCTCATGAATTTCAGTGCTGACCAAAACTTAATTTTAAATTTCCGACCCTGTTCAGATTCAATTGCTTTTTCCATATCAGGCATTCTGGAAGAATAGAATAACAATTAATTTAATACTCACTTTTTGTAGCCACTGGATCAGATTCACCTGGAATTCATGTAAATCTAATCAATAGCACTGTGGGCATCCAATGCTTTGTAGCTGATGGCAGCAGATACATCAATTCCTTCCAATTGTTGAGGATATAGAGCCAATTTGCCAGATAGGAATAAAGATTACAATTTAAACACAAAGTTTATTTTTCAGAGATGGAATATTCCACTCAGGCTCAGCAAAGAAATAAGTAGACAGATGTTTCATGCTGAGGGGAACACTAGGGAAATGGCTTAGTAATGCTGGCGATGATGCTGAAAGCTCACGCTGCCACCAATTTAAGTAAGTTCAAGGAGACTTAACCTTCATGAGACTGACGAGAAAAATTTGAGAATACATTTTGTTATTATTTACATTATTATTTAGATTATTTATGTATCACTGAGTTGAGCACTAACGAAAGTCACCACTCATGTAGCATGGGAAGGAGCATGCCAGGTGGAAAGTACAGAGACTTAAATAATATTAGGAATGATGATGATGATGATGACAAGATATAAAAAGAGAAAGAAAACGGGTCTGCAATCAGCTAAAACTCAATTACAAGAATGGCTTGCAACTTACTAACTATAGATTTTATGGGAAAACTACTCTTAAAAAATCTCTAAAACATAGTTTCCTCATTTCTCACATGGAAATAATATACCTCTCTGTTATAGTCATTACGAGGATAATATGAGATAATGAATGTAAAGTATTTGTCCTGTAACAAGTGCTCAATAAATGCTGTTGGAGTTTCTTTTTCTTCAACTTTTTAACATGCTCCCTCACATGAATGCTTTTTCCTAACCCTGTTCAAAAGCCCAGTCATCCTATAGTGCCTGTACTTACCAGCTTATCAAAGCCTTCTCTGATACTCTACCTGTACTCGAAGCCTGTGATACTCTACCTTCTCTAAAATAGCAATAAAGGCCATAGATGTTCATTTTTTTGAATTCATTCACTCATTCATTCATTCACCAAATATTTCCTGAGCACCTACTCTGTACCAGGCACTGTACAAGGTTCTGGAAATACAGCCGTGAACAAAATATCCCTTCTCACCGAGCTTACAGTATAGTGAGGATAGAGGGTAATAAACAAATAACAAGATGTAGTAAATCAAATAATGATAAGTACTATGAAGAAAAATAAAATAGGGCAAGAAGAAAAGGGAGCGCCAGAGTGGGAGGGATACGATTTTGTGTCAAGGTCAAGGTCAAGAAAGGCCTCACTGAGGGGACGCTGGAGTAGAAGGAATGAGCCATGGGGAACCTGTGTGATAAAATCTCAGGGTAAAGGATCTAACCCATGCAAAGGACCTGAGGCAAGCCTGACATATTCTAGGAAGGACACCAGTGTGGCTGAGCAGAGTGAAACAGAAAGGGAGTGGTGGGAGATGAAGACAGAAAGGTAGGATCTAGTAGATGATGTACAGGATTTTGATTTTTAATCTGAGAGACTCAGGAAGCCATGGGAGGGTTTTGAGGGAAAAAGTCACATTATTTTACTTAGCTTTTTTTTTTTTTTAAAAAAGGTTCACTCCATCTGCTGTGTTGAAAATAGACTTCAGAGGAATAAAGAGAGAAGGAAAAACAAAGTTAAGGGATTTTTGCAATAAGAAGTGAGAGATAATGGCAGCTTGGAAGAGATAGTAGTAATGAAGATGTTGAAAAGTGGTCAGAGTTTGGACATATTTTGAAGAAGGAATTTCAAAAATTATCTGATGTGGTGCGAGGAGAAAGGAGTCAAGGATGACCCCAAGGATTTTTGTCTGAACAACTGAGAAGATTCAGAAGATAGTAGTAGGAGAAGTTTTTGAGTAGGGGAAGAATCTTCTGTTCATTTTGGCATCCGTTGACTTTGAGATGTCTGTTAGATAGCCAAGTGGAGACTGAGTAGGCAGCTGGATATGAGTCCGGTCTTCAAGGGGCGAAATCTAGGCTTGAAATATGAATTTGAGGATGAAATATATAAATAAAATTTAAAGCTATGATCCTGGAGAAATCAGTGAAAGAGTGATTCCTGGGGCACTCCAGTGGGCAGGCTTGGGAAAATAAGGAGGACAAGGAAAAGATACTGAGATGGAGCAACCAGTGAGGAGAAATGAGGGTGATGCCTCAGAAGCCAAGCAGAGAACGCATTTGAAGAAGGAAGTAAGCGATGGTGTAAAATGCTGCCAATAAATTGAATGAGATAAAGACTGAGAATTGGCCATTGGATTTGATCATGTGGAGGTCACTGGAGATATTGATAAAAGCAGTTTTCAGGGAGCAATTTTGAGAATGAAAGATTATGAGGAAAGGAATTGGAAGTAGTGGGCTTAAAAGTCTTATTCAAGGAGATTTGCCACAAAGGGAGCAGTAGCTACACGGGAAAGTTGGGTCAAGGAAGGTTTTCTCTGTGAGATGGGTGGTAATTCAGCATGTTTCTATGCCGCTGGCAGTGACTCAATAGAAGAAGAAATATTCTCAAGTAGGAAAGAGAAGAGATAATTGCTGGAAATAAGTTTGTGAATAGGTAAAAAAGGATGGGGTCAAGTGCACAGTGTTAAAGTTTGGCTTCAGATAGAAACCCAGCCAGATCATCCATAACATCAGGAAAGAAGGCAGGACATGGATGGACAGACAGTCAATTGGGAGAAGTGGGAGTTGGGAGAATAGGGAAGGTCTCGTCTGAGAGCTTCTATCTCTACCACCCCTACCCACATCCCCACCACCACCACCACCACAACCCAGTGAATTAGGAAAAGGTAAAAAGTTGGAGGAGGTGCTGGAGAGTTGAAGAGAGACAAGAACATGTACAGTGGTTGTAGGAAAGTAGAGGATTGAATGGATTGATCAGGACAATGCAGAAAGATTGCCAGCAGCTGTATAGGCCCACTGTGGTTATTAGTCACGAGTTTAAATTGAGATTTGTCAGTGTGATTGTGGGGATTTTCTCCAGCCACAATCAGCTTCGGGGATGCAGGGTGTAGAAGAGGATGGAAACTGGATTTAACCAGGGTTTTACCAAGCATACATGATGAATGAAAGGAAGGAAGAGGTACTGGAGGGTGAATGAGTGAGCAGTTTTAAATAATGGACCATAGAATGTAAGCTGAGTCTAGAAGGAACTGAAGATTTTATGGGAGTGAGAGATGGTGAATGGATGGAGCATAGGTCCTAGTGAGGTTGAAGAATTTTTGGTGGTGGAGTATCGAGGAATGGCATAGAAAGACGAGATCAGTGGGTCTAAGAGTGGATGCGTGAAAAGACCAGGTCTGGGGTATAACTATGGAGTATGTGACTGAGGCGAAGCAGAGAATAAGATCATTAATCATCATTACCTGGGTATTATGTCCCCAGTAAGTACTTAGAGGAGAGGAACCATATCTTAAAAGTCTGTGCCTTTCTCCTCAAGCATCTAGCACAGTGCAATGGGTTTCACAAGGGCTTTGTTAATTTTTTTTTTTTCTCTTTTTTTGAGACAGAGTCACCCAGGCAGTCTCGGCTCACTGCAAGCTCCACCTCCTGGGATCATGCCATTATCCTGCCTCAGCCTCCCAAGTAGCTGGGACTACAGGCACCCACCACCATACCCAGCTAATTTTTTTTTTTTTTTAGTAGAGACGGGGTTTCACCGTGTTAACCAGGATGGTCTCGATCTCCTGACCTCGTGATCCACCCGCTTCGGCCTCCCAAAGTGCTGGGATTACAGGCATGAGCCACCACGCCCAACCTGGGCTTTGTTAATTTTTTATAAGTTGATGTTGAATGAGAAGTTCTACATCACTTATAAACATTGAGGAATTTTTTAAATTGGGGCAATGAGACTCAAATTTTCTACTACAAACTACTATTTTCTGTACCACTCTGTCACCCAAATTATTGCCAAGTTTTTGGGATCAACTAAAGGGGATTCCTGGCCTTACAGAAATTAAAGTAATGATTTCAATTATTCAACGCCAACCACAGAGTTCCATGGCAGGAGGTCATTTGTAACTTGTGAAAGCACGAACTTGCACTTCATGACTTTAAGCCTTAGCTGGTGAGTAAGACTAGCCAGTCAGTTACTTAGCCTCTGTATCTCAGTGTGGCCATGTTATTTTACAGCTATTATCAGATCTGCAGACACTCTCTAAAGAGAAGAAAACATTATATGTAAAATTGCCTGAAAATCAAAGCAGTTCTTTCATTAGGGCATCCATAGAGGCCTCTGCATAGAAACCTCAAAAATGTAAAAACAACCAAATTTCACATCCATTTTATTTCAATGAGCTGACTGCTTTAATCTGCATTTCAGCATGTTGCTAAATACTCAGGCCAAAAAATACCAAGCACTTGGTGGGGGGCGGAGGTTGGGGGAATTATCTTCGGCTCATTAGTGGCAAGCTCAGGAAAACAGAACAGAAAAAAAAATTGGGGGGTCACGGGCTGGGAGAATGAAAATATACCAAGGTTTTTAAAATAAATAAATACAATCTTGTCAAATAAAAGGTATAGCCATAACTTGCAGGGGAGGAATAATTGGAAGGCTGGGGCTTATAGTAATCAATCAAACCTGATCACACAGCAGCTTTGGCAAGGAAGAGAAATAGGGGCTGTAGTTAATGTCTTGGCAAGAGCCTGCTTCCCTTCCACTTGCCCTGCCCCGAGAGACAAGGTGTCTGGAGGGGTCAGACATAATGTTAACTACCACCCCCACCCCCATGTGGTGCCTTGCAGTCCACAAATCTTGCTGAGTTATCACAACCATCCTGTGCGGTAGGTATTAGTGTCTCATTTTGAGGATGTAAGTGGAGGCTGAGGGACCAGGCAACCTGCTTAAGAACATCCAGCTTGTATGTGGCAAAGTAGTGATTCAAACCACATCTTCTGGGTCCAGGCCAAGCTGTTTTCACACCCCAGCCAGCCCTGTGTCCATGGGTGTCTAACCTAAGGAGTATTTGTCCTAGTTTATTTATAGTGCATTTTGATCAGGATTACCGTTTGGGAGGGAAGCACATCCCAACATGAGTTGTTCAGCCTAGCATTCAAGAGGACTGAGTCTTCCTTCATTATGTCTCACGTCTGTTTCTTCCCCTTTTTCTTCTCACTGCCCTTCTTTACCTCATGCTGGGATATTGTGTCTAAGCTGAACATTCTGCCACTTCTACTTCTTTCCCCTAAACCAGTTCTTGTATTAATATAGATTAATTTTCCTAAGATACCAGCTTCACTACTGATTTTAAAATGTTTGCTGGCTGCTGTTCTCAGGATCAGGTACAAACTCCTTAGCTTGGTATTCAAGGCTTCTGCAATTTGGTCCCTAGTTATTTTGTAATTTTACATCCCCCTTTCTGCCCTTTGTCACCCCAGAATGAGCATATTTTCCAATCTGAACCCTCGTGTCCTGTGTTCACTCTGAATGCAGTGCCTGCATCTCTCTTCTACACCCATACATTCCACTTCTACTCTTTCAAAGCTAAGGTCCATTCTTACCGCCTCACGGCCTTCCCCCAACATTTCAGCTTCTGTTGATTCTTTCAGGGCTACTATGTTCTGTTTATCCCTCCAGGTCTGCTCTCCGTCCTCTCCTCCCCTCCACCCAGAAGCTGAGCAGCACTGACTGACTCCCTCACTCCCCAAATACTGAACTCTCTCTCTCTGGTTTTCTTCCACTCAACACCCACCATTGTAAATAACTTTTTTAAACAATTAAACTCTCCTCAAATTACCCATTTGAATCTGCCATCTGCTTCCCGCCAGGACTCTGGCTGATATCTCTCCATTCCTCTGTATGCTCACAGGCCTTACTTATTGCTCTAAGTCTTCATGTACCATATCAAAGTCTGCTTTGAATTAATAGCTATTTTCCTCTGTGATTACATATTCCCAACTTGACTAAAGTTTCCTGAAGGCAAGGAATATGTATTATACTTTCATGTATGCTGGAATATCTTCCTTACCACCTCCTACCCCAATAATACTTAGCACAATATACTAAGCAGTTAATAAAGACATTACAGGTCAATGTTCAAGGATAATGCTAAGAAGGGGGATGGGGGTGGGAATCAAACTAGAAAAACCTTCAAGTCTTCACCATTTTCTTTATTTCAAAAATGAATAAGGCTTAATTTCCTTATTTATTATTTGTGAAATGGGGATTAGGTACTTGCTCTTTCTACCTCACAGGAATGAAGCAAGAATTAAATCATGCAAAGCATATGAAAGTATTTTGCAAACTATAAAACATTGTGCTTTATAAATGTAAGTGATTATTACTTTTAGCAAGTTAATAGCTAACCAGCTATAAAGGCTAGTGTTTCAAATGATTGATGAGAGAGGAAAACTTACAAAGGAATGAATGCACGATTAGGCCATGAAATTTGAAAATGTAGTAAGGAAAACACTTGCAAGTTTAAAGAATTTTCAATGAACAAAGCATTGGACATATTTTATTATCTTGTGTTCCTATTTTAAAAACATTTAAATTGGTTAGGAAAAGCAGGCCAGTTTAAAGCCTTAACAAACACACACTTGAAAGCATCCAATTACAAGGGAAATAGGTAATTGAGTGGGTGGGAATTTATGATGATTTACTGCACCTTCCTTCTCCACGTAATTGATTCCAATTTAGTCTTGCTCAAAATTAAACAAAAAAAAATTTTTTTTTTTGAGACCCTCTGTCTTCCAGGCTGGAGTGCAGTGGCACAATCCCAACTCACTGCAAGCTGAGCCTCCCGGGTTCATACCGTTCCCCTGCCTCAACCTCCCAAGTAGCTGGGACTACAGGCGCCCACCACCACGCCCGGCTAATTTTTTTGTATTTTTAGTAGAGACGGGGTTTCACCGTATTAGCTAGGATGGTCTCAATCTCCTGACCTTGTGATCCGCCCGCCTCGGCTTCCCAAAGTGCTGGGATTACAGGTGTGAGCCACTGTGCCCAGCCGAGCAAATTCTTATAATAAGTAAAAGACATCTCCACTGGCCTCAGTTTACTTACCTCCTGGCTGGTGGAAGACAGCTACATTGAATGCTACCAACTTTAAGGATCTGACAACAAACATTCTGTACCTTAGAAATGGCATCTAAAAGATCTGGAAAACAATTTTCCAGGAATTAAGGAAGCAATCAAAGTTATTGTAAAAGGTACACCTATTTTCCACAACATTGATGAAGAATTAAATATTCAGTATAAAATACCTAGCTTAGTGCCTGATGCTGACATCATTCAGTGGGGGTAGCTCCCTTCTCCCTTATATTCAGATGTGTATATATCATATATAATTATATTAAACATGTAGAGTTAGAAATAAAAATTATACGTAGGCTTAATTATAAATATATTGCATATGTTAAATGTATAGCAACATAATACAGATTGTGCTTTTGGAAACTTAACTGAGAACAAAATCTACATGCTTTTAATTATAGTAAATATGCCATGCATTAAGGAAAATTAACATTTCTCAAAATTCGTAAGCAAGAGAGTTGCTGCCTAAGACAATTTGCTGGAAAACGAATTGTGATCTGTACAGTGTCTTTGTGCTTGCTGTGAATTGCAGACATGGGAGTGTTCTGAGTATTTATTTTATTAACTTGTCCCAGGCATTATAATTACTTGTAAACTCAATCTCTATAGACCTTATAAAGATGCTTTCAGAAAAAAGATCATTGAATCAGTTGACAAGAAATGAGAATTACAGATACCCAGCTAAAAGGTATCTTTATTTTCTTGTAAGCAGCTCACGAATAATGGGAAATTGAAGAAGGCATCAAACTAAATCCATCTACAGGCTAGATTTGAGTGAATTGGGGTTTTTCAGGTTTCCTCCATCTCTTCTGCTTTTTCTTTCTGCTTTTCTTATTCCTCTGCTACTTTGTTTCTTAGGCTCTGATTCCCTGCTTTTGGGAACGGTTGCCATCCAGTAGAGCATGTCTGTTGGGCTGAGCTCTAGCGCCAGGTCAGCACCAGCATAGACATGACTGATTTTTGGTTCAGGTGCTGCTCCAGGCTCTGCTCCAAGCAAATGTGGCCAGGTATTTGGTATTATGTAATACCTGTGTCTGAGAAATTCTCAAAGTGGCCTAGAGACATGGTTAGCACCAGCGTAACTCACAGAATATAAGCACTCCAGGAAAATCATCTTTTAAAAAAATTATCTTTAATTTTACATTGCAGGTGCATATATCTGTGGGGTACAAGACATATTTTGATACAGGCATGCAATGCATAATAATCATGTCAGGGTAAATGGTCATCACCTCAAGCATATATCATTTGTGAATACAAACAATCCAATGATACTCTTTTAGTTACTTTAAATAGAGATGGGGTCTCACTGTGTTGCCCAGACTGGTCTCAAACTCCTGAGTTCAAGCAATCCTCCTCCCTTGGTCTCCCAAAGTGCTGGGATTACAGGTGTGAGCCACTGCACCTGGCAATATTCTTTTAGTTACTTTAAAATGTAAAATTAAACTGTTATTGATGATAGTCGCTATGTTGTGCTATCAAATACTACGTCTTATTCATTCTTTCTAACTATATTTTTGTATCCATTACCCATTCCCACTTCCCCTTTCCCTCACCCCTCCACTACTCTTCCCAGCCCCTGATAACCATCATTCTATACTCTGTTTCCATGAGTTCAATTTTTAAATTTTTAGCTCCCACAAATAAGTGAGAGAATGCAAATTTGTCTTTCTGTGCTTGGCTTATTTTACTTAACATAACGACCGCCAATTCCATCCATGTTGTTACACATGACAAGATCTCATTCATTTTTACAGCTGAATAGTACTCCATTGTTTATAAGTACCACGTTTTCTTTATCCATTCATCTGTTGCGGGACACATAGGTTGCTTCCAAATCTTGGCTATTGTGAATAGTGCTGCAGTAAACCGGGGAGTGCACATATCTATTTGATATATAGATTTCCTTTCTTCTGGGTGTATACCTATCAGTGGGATTGCTGGATTGTATCATAGCTCTATTTTCAGTTTTTTGAGGAACCTTCAAACTGTTCTCCGTACTGGTTGTACTATTTACATTCCCACCAATTTCTCCAAATCCTCACCAGCATTTATTATTACTTGTCTTTTGGATAAAAGCCATTTTAACTGAGGTGAGATGATATCTCATTGTAGTTTTGATTTGCATTTCTCTGATAATGATGTTCAGCACCTTTTCATATATCTGCTTTCCATTCATATGTCTTCTTTTGAGAAATGTCTGTTCAGAACTTTGACTCATTTTTAAATCAGATTGTTAGATTTTTTCCTATAGAGTTGTTTGAGTTCCTTATACATTGTGGTTATTAATCCCTTGTCACATGAGCAGTTTGCAAATATCTTCTCCCCTTCTATGGGTTGGCTCTTCACTTCATTGATTGTGTCCTTTGCTGTGCAGAAGCTTTTTTTTTTTTTTTTTGTCCATGTTTGCCTTGGTTTTCTGTGCTTGTGGGATATTGCTCAAGAAATCTTTGCCCAGTCCAGTGTCTCAGAGAGTTTCCTTAATTTTTTCAGTAGTTCCATAGTCTCAGGTCTTAGATTTAAGTCTTTAATCCATTTTTATTTGACTTTTTATATGGAGAAAGGTAGGGGCCTAGTTTCATTCGTTTGTGTATGGATATCCAGTTTTCCCAACTCATTTATTGAAGAGACTGTCCTTTCCTCAGTGTATGTTCTTGGACCCTTTGTTGAAAACGAGGTCACTGTAGGTGTGTGAATTTGTTTCTGGGTTCTCTATTCTGTTTCATTGGTCTATGTGTCTGTTTTTATGCCAGCACCATGTTATTTTGGTTACTATAGCTCTGTAGTATAATTTGAAGTCAAGTAATATGATTCCTCTAGTTATGTTATTTTTACTCAGGAAAGCTTGGGCTCTTCTGGGTGTTTTGTGGTTCCTTATAAATTTCAGGATTGGTTTCTCTATTTCTGTTAAGAATGTCATTGGTATTTTGGTAGGGATTTCTTTGAATCTGTAGATTGCTTTTGGTAGTATGGACATTTTAATACTGATTCTTTCAATTCATAGACATGGAATATCTTTCCATTTCTTTGTGTCCTCTTCAATTTCTTTCATCAATGTTTTCTAGTTTCCATTGTAGAGATCTTTCCAGGAAAATCATTTTGAGGTCACTTCTAAATCTATGAGTCTATGACTACCAATTTAGAATGAGATTCAATTAATATGTGTTGGATGACTATTGCATGCCAGCTGTTCTCACATATACAGTCTCATTTATTTCTTATAAAAATACCACAATACACTTTTACCAGAGTTTATTGACTCTGAGATGCCAGTAGTTATAAGCTGAATCATTCTTTTATATACCGTTAAGATAGAAAAATCTTCCCAATTAAATTTTGATACAATATTATCTTATCACTTAGCTTTTTGTTGTGTTTATCTCAAAAGAGCTCTTTTAAACTTATATAGACACAGTTTTTCATTACATATCATTATGTGTGTATACTAAAGAGAAAATATAGCAAAATAAATTAGTAAAGGTTTTCTGAAAACCTCTTCACTTTCAGAGTCTGACTCTTCTGAATTACTTTTCTGTTGAGTTGTCCAAAGATGCCAAGGTTCTTGCACTTGATAGTGTCCTCTGGGCCATCAAGTGCATTGGTGATTTTTCTGTTCTTTAAAGAAAATATGACATATACACACCATGGAATACTATGCAGCCATGAAAAAGGTTGAGTTCGTGTCCTTTGCAGGGACATGGATGATGCTGGAAACCATCATTCTCGGCAAACTAACACAAGGACAGAAAACCAAAAACCACATATTGTCACTCATAAGTGGGAGATACACTTAATAAATAAAATTCATGCCATGTTCATAGATGGAATGCTAAATATTAAAGATATCCATTTTCCTTGAAAAAAAAAAGAAGGGCTCCACTATTGTCTCTGATATTTTCTTTCATACTGCTTATGCATATTTTGCAAGTTTTGATGCTAGGACATTGTTTTTGTCTTATCAGAAGTTGTGGAAAATTGTACACTCAAAACCAGGGTGTACATCTCTTCCTCAAATTCTTCTTAAATGGTCAGAAGAGCTAAGGTCCAGTCATGCCTTCAGGAATAACAATAAGTTCACACCTATGCAAGCAATAACAGCCATGTCACAACTGCCCTGTGACTATCCAAGACAGTAAGATGCTGCTAATGGCAAGATGTTAAAATGCCAAAAGCATATCTTAGAATCAATAATAAAGGTATCATTACCATAGATGAGACTCAGGGACATTTTACCTGGTTCCCTGTGAAAGAGGTGGGAAGAGAATTAAGTTATTGAGTATCTACTTGTTTAAGTGTCCCAGAAAGTTCATTTGTGTTATATCATTGAATGCTCAGGAAAACACTCTTTGAAATATGTATTGCTTTACAGATGAGAAAGCTAAGATTAGAAGGTGAAATAATTTCCCCATGATCATAGATCATCAAATGGCAGAGCCAGAATTTAAACCCAGATCTGTCTTGTTCTCAGCTAGACCAGTCCATAAAGGTTGGAGTGGGATTAGAAGACTGGACAAGAAAGACAGCTAAGACTCAGAGAAAGCACTCTTTCACAGACCAGCACACTGCCAGTATTAAGGATACACATGAAAGAGTGGATGAAGTTCCTTGGTGTCTGAGGTCTGGTAGTTAATGGAATCAGTTTCCAGCCCACTGGCTCACTGCTTTTTATACCCCAGGCTAGAAATAGGGTCTCATCAGCTCTCAAAACTCTAGCACCCATCATACAGAGAAGTCACACTACACCAATTAGTTACATTCTTCTCCATTCTGCTTCTTATCTTTTCATCCAGCTTGCTGCAGATCTAACTATGACCTCCTGACTCAAATGACCTACTGCTGAGCATAAAGCTTGTACTTTCTTTTTTGTTGTTTGGTTTTTGTTGGTGTTGGCATTGCTTTGTTTATTTGGCCCTAAAGTATTAAAAGGATGTCATTTTATAATGTGATCCCAAAGAAATAATTTAAGTGAGCATTTTCCTTTCATTTTACTCAACATATAGACAATAATGAACCAAGAAAATGTCTAGTATAAACCTGAAAAGAGCACAGCTGTTTTTGAGTGTTATACCTGAGGCTAAGATTTCTGCTGTGGGCAGAAGTGAATGGCTGGACACAAGGTTTCATCATTACAGATTACATTGTTGCTCTGAGCTCCTTCAGCTCTTGACAGGCAGCCCGGAGCTGTGTGTCTAAAATGAAAAGCCAAAGGACAAGAAGTCAGTCCAAGATGGGGCTAGAGCTCTCCATGAATGGAAGTGTTTGATAAGTGCTCTGACTTCCCTTTTTGACACCCCTCGTCTACATTCTCTGTATTTTGACTCACTCCAGTTTGAAAACCTATTCTTTTGGGATACTTCACACAAAGGAACAACACTTCCCTTCAGTTCAGCAGATCAAGTTAGTGCAACAGCTCCAGACAGAAGGTCTCTGAGATGTGGGTGGGAGTTGTGATAAGTCTCCACAATTTTCCCATGAGACCTTGATCTTTACATAAGACCATCTGAATGGGAACATCAGGACCCAAAGACTTTCACACAGGCAAACCAAAGTAAAGTGGCCAATGTTGTTGGAATGCCATGGTTGATAGTTGGGTCTCTAATGTTGGAGAGCTGGCATTAAACATATCTATAGGGAATGGGGTCTACCTAGCCTTGGTTTAAGGTTCAGTAATGGTGATTCTAGGTACAGGTCAGTAGGAATTGTTGGAGTGTGTGTGTGTGTGTGTGTGTGTGTGTGTGTGAGAGAGAGAGAGAGAGAGAGAGAGAGAGAGAGAGAGAATGTGGAGTTCTGACTGAGAAGGTGCAGTGCAGGAAGACCATGCTGAAAGGAAAACTAGAAGCTATAATTGGAGGGGGAAAATGTAAGCGGATATAGGTTATTGTGGCACTTTAGATAATCTTACTCCCTCATTCTCCGTGTTTTACCTTCATAAACCCTTTTTCTTTTTCCTCATTGGCCAATTTATTCACTCAATAGATACTCATGGAGTTTCTATGATTCTGCATTCACTTTGCTCAGGGAAAAGGTTCATTCTCATTCAATTTCTTTCTGGAAAAGAGAACTATTCTAAATATGCCTCCACATATCCCCTCTGGAGTGCACTATAGACTCTTTACTGCATCATCTCACTCTTCAAGGCATTTCCTTCTAGAAAGGCTCAATAGACGCTCAAATGCCTCCCACAAAGGAAGTCTGAGGCAAGATTTAGACCCACCATCCATCTGGAGGCACGCATTGTTACCTCTGTGCTGAAAATTCCAAATAAGGCTATGGCATAACAGTCTGAGAGATTTGCCAGTTCTAAATGACTGATTTGCCCTTCCACTGGCATCCCATTGTCCTTAAAATCAGGGACAGGAAAAAAAGGTTTAAAAGAAGGGAGGGAGTTGGGGGTGGAGAAAAGAACAAAAAAGGGAAAAGAAGGGAAAGGATGGGGAGGGAAGAGAAAGAAAGAAAAGAAAATAGCCATTTCATCCTGCTAGTAGGAGGAGAATAATTCACTGAGTTATGAAAGCATCCTAATCCAGGGTCCACTTGTGTGTCTGTATGCATATGTGTGTGTGTGAACATGTGTGTGTAAAGATGAAAATGAGTACATGTAGTTTTTGTATTGCTTCAGAAATTTATTAAAATTAATCACTTTTGATCCATGACCAAAGTGCTATTTATGTGCATTACAGCTAAGGTATGACTACATTTAAATTACCAAATAAGCCAAGCTGAATAATCTCTACAACTGAATATGAGATGCTCCCTCTTTCTTGGCTCTGATTTAGCATTCCTTGATTGAATTACTGATAGTTCTGTTTCAGGTTAGACCAACTTCTTCTCTTCATCAAGGGTCAATTTTGGCTCAAAGAGACCATATATTTTCAGCTTCTCTTCAGATTGAATGTTTTGGCGACTATACTAGTACTGATGGTAATTATCAGGCTGAGATAAGGTCCAAAGTCATCCTGTATAATAATTAGCACTCTCTCCTCCAATTCGACTTTCAATCGTATGGTCAGTCAGAGACTCTGCAAAGCTTTGCAGGGACAGATATATCACTGCTGTCTTGATGTGGTTTGTCTGTGTCCCCACCCAAATCTCATCTTGAATTCCCATATGTTGTGTGAGGGACCTGGTGGGAGGTAACTGAATCATTGGGGCAAGTCTTTCCTGTACTGTTCTCATAACAGTGAATAAGTCTCACAAGATCTGATGGTTTTATAAAGAGGAGTTCCCCTGCACAAGCTCTCTCTTTGCCTGCTGCCATCCATGTAAGAAGTGACTTGTTTTTCCTTGTTTTCCACCATGATTGTGAGGCCTCCCCAGCCACGTGGAACTGTAAGTCCATTAAGCTTCTTTTCCTTTGTAAATTACCCAATCTCGGGTATGTCTTTATCAGCAGTATAAGAATGGACTAATACATGTCTCCATATCTAGGAGTTGTGGCACCTGTTTCTCTCATTCTGAGTTTTCATAGACTCTTGTGCAAGAAATTCTGCTTAAAAGAATTCATTTTTGCATTCTTGATCATTCTATTATATTCATTCAAATTACTTGATACATGAATATTATTAGTGAGTTACCACAGGCAATGCAGTTACTTGTGTGCAAATTTATTAGACTTCCACAAGTTATAGAACCATGGAGGATAAGAACTTTACCATTCTATTCATCTTTCTGTGCACTTAGTAGATACTCAGTAAATGTTGCAGAATCTATGAGTAGTTGTTATTTCTAAATGAATGCTCTTCTAGAATAAATAAAAATTTTCAGGTGTTGACAAATGGTATTCTCTTTGGTATAAACCAGTTCTGAATTGCTGAGTAGTTTGGAATTTGTTTGATGTTGTCAGTTTGGGCACAGCATCATTATTTCCAGCAGTAAGTACCATCTTTTAAGTGGTTATCTATCTGCCAAGCACTGTGTTTAACATATAATTTTTTCTAATCTACTAAATAATCCTGGATAAAATTTTATTATTTTCATTTTAAAGATAAAGAAAGTGAAGCTTAGAAAGGTTAAGTAACCTGACCAAGGTTACATACATAAACAGTGAGTAATGTTGCTGGGATTCTTACCACAGCAGGTCTGCATTTATCTTCTACATCATCATACCTCTCATAACCCAACTGTAAGGAAAAAAACAGAAACTCCAAAGATTATTTGAGATGTGTAACTTATGCAGTGTGTAGCTTTTCTGGAAGCAAAATTGTTTTACCTTTATATAGCATTTTAGAATGTATTAAGTACTTACTCATATTATCACTTTATTTGATCTTCACCCAAACCTTCTGAGATATTGTTTTTATTTTCATAGTTCAAAAGAATGTATAGATAATTTTACTGGATCAGAAAGACTGGAAACTTGCCCCAGGACAGAAGTAGCAGAGCCAGAACTAATCACAGGATTTTTGTGGTTTCTACATGATTTAGCATCCCAAAGATAGCAAGGAATCCTGAAAGACTGAACAGAGAAGCAGTCAGCTGATGGGCTCTAGTCTAACACTATGAAAACAGAATCGAAAGTCAAATATGTACCAGAATGTAATGCTGATAACATGTACACTCAAAGAACATATATAGCAACCACACTTCAGTGCTGATTGGGCATGGTTTCCATAGCAATATGAGTTATTTCCAGTAGAATTTTTCAACTTAAAATAGTAAGCTTCCCCTCATTAAAAGAAATAAATAAAAAGTTCATCAATATTTGTTTTTCCATTATACACAGATCAATGCCTGGTTACGGCAAAAAGATAGCAATTCCCATCAGAGAGCAAAAAGGAAGTAAAGCTACCATTGTTGATCTGAAACTAAATGGATTCTTGCCCATTGTGAGGAGCAGCAGCCTGCAAAGCACACGAATGCCAAATGTGTTGCACCAGGGCTACAGGTCTGGCTCCTTCATACCTACACTGTACTATAATGCACAGATGTTTAAAAAAATTAAAGAGGAAGATGAATGATTTTCTTCTAGCTTTCTGTAGGGCTAAGGG
This sequence comes from Chlorocebus sabaeus, assembly GCF_047675955.1. Lineage (NCBI taxonomy): Eukaryota > Metazoa > Chordata > Mammalia > Primates > Cercopithecidae > Chlorocebus > Chlorocebus sabaeus. Next base: position 19,092,101 of record NC_132918.1, read on the forward strand.
AACACTTAGCCTTGAATGGGGCAGGGAAGTCAAGAACTAGAAGAAAACAACAATAATAAAAGTTAACATTTATTGCATTCTTACTTTGTGCTGGATGCTATTCTAAGCTTCTCCAATGAATTATCTCAGTTACTCACCCCAACAGCCCCATGTGGTAGGTACTACAACTCTCCCTAGTTTACAGATGTGAAAACCAACGCACAAGAAGTATCTTGTCCAACGCCTCACATTTGGGGATTGGCAAAGCTAGGGTTTAAGCTCTGGAATTTTGGCCATCAAAATGGAACTTTTAATTCCTTGTCTACACAGGGAAAGAAATTAAAAAGAGAAACCTTCGTGCTCAAGTTTCTACAGTGTCCTACGTGACCAAACTTGAGATCTTAAGCTACAGGTTCACTGGGATTTCCATTATCCCAGGCTGGCTCTTCACCCACAGATTAGGGTGCTTGGAGAATGAAAAGAGACTCACAAGAAGCAGAGCCGTGAAATTGATAAAGGTATCTGCTTTTTCTAATGCTTTTTCATAAACATATGAACTCCTCTAATTTCAAATACATGACTTTCTCCAAAACTCCCTCTATAGCTCAAAGTCTGCTGAAGCCCAGATTTTGGTGGAGCTGCAATTTGATTAGCTGATAATAATTATTTCAAGTTCAAACTTCTGATTTGAACTTGAAATAGTTTGCCATTCAGCAATTGTTGTATTTGGAGAAATAGGGTCTGATCCACATTCCTTTCAGCCAAGGAATGATGCTATAGTTCAATGGCTGCATTCCACACACCAGCTATCTTTGCTGACCTTGCGGGTAAAAATATCTTGATTAAAAACGAGTACTTTGGCAGCTACTTGATGAGAGCAAAAACCAGAAAAGCTTTTCTGTGAACTGGAGTAAGAAGACAAATATTGGGGAAGTAGTTTTGCATAGCAATTAATAATGTCACTTCTTCAGGAGGGTCAAATCTCATTTCTATCATCTACTAGTAACCTTGAACAAGTTATGTAACCCTCTAAGGCTCAGTTTGCTCCTTTATAAAATGGGGCAAATTGTACCATCCTCATAGTGTTGTAGAAATTAAGTGAGATAATAAATATTTAGCAGTTAGAATGGTATCTGGCACACTATAAACCTCAGCCCTGGCTTCCTTTACCTTTGCATGCCAATGATACTAAACTTTTTGAAGTTGTCCAAACATACCATGTTATATAAGGCATCAGTGCCTTTCTGCTTTGCCTGGAAGGCCTATCTCCTATATATTCTCTTGAAAAATACCCTTCAATCGCTTCTCGACCTTTTGGCTAAGATCAAGTGAAAAATACCCTTCATTCTTCAAGTTCAGCTGAAGTTTCTCATGTCTCACCCAGGCAGTCTTACATATCTCTTCTATCCTTCCACTGTTTCTAGTAATCCACTTTATAATGCTTATTTAAACTGCAAAGATTTGCCAGAATATCTTTCTCTTCATTCAGCTGTTTGAGGATATATTAATCCTCAAGGCCCAGCATAGAGCCTGGCTCATGAAATTCAACAACTACTGAATTTCAGTATGCAATCCAGTCATATTCAACAAATTAAAATGATAAAATCTTCTGGAGGTAGTAACGATCTGATATGATCAATCAGAAAGGCTCTAACCATGAAATCTAAAGTACATTCCCATTCTGGTTTTAATTGAACCCCAAAGCTTTAGAAACTATAGTCCCATTAGACCCAGAAAAGATTATAGATACTTTTGTAATGAGGCCAGTGAAGCAGTTACGGTGGCATCTGGCACACTGTAAGCCTCAGCCCCTGCTTCCTTTGCCTTTTGCATACCAATAATACTGAACTTTTTCTCAGCCTGAAAAGGAGGCTGAGATCTTGACCCAACTTCCACTGGAGAAATTTCATAGAATCCAAATTCTTATTTCATGTCCAAATCAGCAAATAATAATTGATATTTTTGCCATCTAGTAAGTTTAACAAATAATAATGGACCAGGAGACATTGATGTATAAAAATACATTTTCTTAGTCTATTTTGCACTGCTATAAAGGAATGCCTGATACTGGGTAATTTATAAAGAAAAAAAGGCTTATAATTGAGATGATTTGGCTCATAATTCTGATGTCTGGAAAAGTTAAAGATTAGGCATCTGATGAGAGCCTCAGGCTGCTTCCACTCATGGCAGAAGGTAAAGGGGAGCCAGTTTGGGCAGACATCACATGTCAAGAGAGGAAGCAAGAGAGAGAGGAGAGGTGCCAGGCTCTTTTTATCAACCAGCTCCCTTGGGAACTAACAGAGAACTCACTCCTCACCCTAACCTCCACCTCCACCCTCAGGGAGGGTGTTAATCTGTTCCTGAGTAATCTGACTCCATGACCCAAATTTCTCCCATTAGGCCTCATTTCCAACATTGAGGATCAAATTCCAACATGAGATTTGGAGAGGACAAACAGCCAAACTATAGTACACATCAAGAATAACTAGAGTATTTTTTTTCACGCTAAACTGAGGATCTATGGAAATAGCGATAGCCCTTTTATTGTTCCAAAGGGACATCCAGTTGTTGAGCAGCTTCACTGTAATGGAAACAAAGCTAAGACCTAAGTCTGGAAACCAGCCCATCCACACAGTTCATAGCTCCCCAGGTCTAGACTACTGTAGCAGGGAGGATGAGAGCATATTGAAAAGGACAGAATATTTCCACTTTTCCTGAATGAGATCTGAGAGGATACACACTAAAAAAATACCTTGTAAAGTCACACTGCAGAACACCCCCACCGCACCCCAACCCCATGTAGCCTGTTGATCAGACTATATAAAGCTGTATCAGCTCACAACCAATGGAGAGAGCCAAAATCGTAAGTACCAGGCAAAGGCCCCAGAGCAGAGGGAAAAGCAAGGCTTTTTCTCAGGCAGCCTCCATCAGAAAAGCCAGATTACACAGGGTGTCTGCAGGCTTGAGAGGGAAGTTTTGAGGTTCCACAAAATGACTTTACAGACTAAAATTGCTTTTGTATACATCCATCTACAATGTCATGGTCAGACGGAATGTGTGTGTGTATACACATAAAAACACATACCACATTTTCCTCAAGATACAAGACAATCTGATACTTTAAAAAAATCAGTACTAGGAATGCAAAAGTGTGTCCAGTTGGAGTCCACAAAATCCAATTTACATTTCTCATCACTTTTCCATGTGGCTGTTTTTAGGTTTCCATGGGAGGACAATGGGTATTCCCTACTCTGATATTTCCTTCCATGGGTGGTCAGTGAGAGTGAAGCTCTACTGTTTATCTGCTCCTTCAATGGTTCCTCTCCAATAAGAGTGGCTGATCTTATTGGTGACTTTAGGAAAGGAACTAGGCAAAAGTAGCTCAGTCTTTTCTCTCTCTTTCCTCTAGGGAGTTGACTGCTCACAGAAAGCAAACATTCTGTTCTAATTCTGTGCTGTAAGCTTTGCAATAAGAGGCTCCATATGAGAAGGGTGGTGGTTGTCCAGCTGGGCTTATGACACGTGGGTAAGTCTGTCAGATTCTGGGTGCAGCATAGGAAGTTAATTCTTCCTGCACCAAATCACATTTAGCAACCTAATCTATACCAGCAAAAAAGCTGATATGTTGGACAGCTGCCTGATTGGTTTAATTTTGAACCAATTGGTTCAAAACTGGATAGAAGAAAAGGAGTATATGGGCATACTTCTAAAATATTGTGGGTTTGGTTCCAGATCACCACAACAATGAAATCTTTTTTTCTCTCAGCAGTAGATCTCAACAATAGGCTTAAAATATTCAGTAAACTATGCTACAAACAGATGTGCTGTCATTCAGGCTTTGTTTTTCCATTTGTGAAGCACAGGCAGAGTAGATTTAGCATAAACCTTAAGAGCTTTAGGATGTTTGGAATGGAAAAAGAGCATTGGCTTCAACTTAAGGTCACCAGCTGCTTTAGCCCCTAGCAAGAGTCAGCCTGTCCTTTGAAGCTTTGAAGCCAGGCATTGACTTATCTTCTCTAGCTATGAAAGTCTTGTTCCAATAGAAGACTGTTTCATCTCCACTAAAAATCTGTTGTTTTGTGTAGCCACCTTGATCGATTATCTCAGGTAAATCTTCTGGATAACTCACTGCAGCTTCTACATGAGCACTTGCTGCTTCACCTTGCACTTTTATATTATGGAGATGGCTACTTTCCTTAAACCTTATGAACCAACATCTGCTAGCTTTGAACTTTTCTTCTGTAGCTTCCTCACCTCTCTCATTCTTGATAGAATTGAAGAGAGTTAAGGCTTTGCTCTGGATCAAGCTTTGGCTTAAGGGAATGCTTACTGGGGAGTTGAACAGAGGAGGCCTCCAGTGGGAACAGTGTGAATGTGTGATCTACTGGACTTCACGTGGCTGAAGAGTGATATCACCATAGCTCATGGATAGAGGGGAAGGAACCCAGATGGATGGGCCAAAATGGCTCCACCTGGCTGGGTCACAGGGTGACACCTTAGCCTGGGTGTCAGGCTAGATGAAGACTTCATAGACTTCATAGAGACAGACACTCCAGATGCACAGGCTAAGGAAGAAGTTTGGAAAGGAAAGGCTCTCACAGAGCAAACAGATGGCATTGAGAAATCTTCTCAAAAGAGCTAATGCATCATCCTCTGCTTTGGTTTTACAGATGTGATTACATCAACTTCCAAGGATGAGAGAATTTGCCACAGATCAACAAGCATTTTCAAACAATAAAAATTGTATTGTATTATCTCACCAATTTTAAGGTAATGAGTGAGCATGGCAAATTCCAATTTTCATCAGGAGAAAGACGAAATAGAATGTATTATTTTTGTATGCATGCTTACATGTCTAAAGATTTAGGGTTTTACATAACATGCTATGTTTTTTCCATTTTCAGACACACTCAGATGTTTTTAATCTATGCAAAATAATGATGGATACATGCTACCTTCTTCAAGTAATTTTCAAGATGTATTTATATAAAATAAAAGAGTCTTTTAAAGCACAACTTTTTTTAAATGTATTTGTTACTGCACCTTTTGCCCTGGAAAATTATTTTTCTATCTTTATTTTTATTTTTTATTTTTTTTGAGACAAGGTCTCACTCTTGTCACCCAGGTTGGAGTGCAGTGATGTGATCACAGATCACTGGAGCTTCGACCCCCACGGGCTCAAGTGATCCTCCCACCTCAGCCACCTGAGTAGCTGGGACTACAGGCATGTACCACCATACCAGCTGATTTTTAAAATTTTTTGTAGAGACAGATCTCATATGTTGCCCAAACTAGTCTCAAACTTCTGGGCTCAAGCCACTCTCCCACTCAGCCTCCCAGTGTGCTGGGATTACAGGCATAAGCCACCACACTCAGCCTTATTGTTTTGCTCTTTAGAGTTAAGATACCCAAACTTCAAAAATATTGTTAATTTTGTACAAGTTAAGTCTCAGAAATTTTGGAAACAATCGCCTTCTGTAATATATGTGAAATATTATACAGTGTCTGGCATACAGTTAGTGCTAAATGAAAGTTTTTCCCTCCCATCTTCCTCCTCACTTACCTCATTGCCAGGGGCCATTTGGGAAAGAACCCCACCTTCTCATCCTTCCTGCATTGGCGTTCCCATTCCATTCCCATTCCTAATCTCCCTGAAGACACGAAAAATCTTCAAGATATTTCTGCTTAAATTGCACCAGGTGCTGAGAATGCAGAGACGACTCAGTCCTTGCCCAAAGAATCTGACAGCCTAGAGGGGGAGAAAGGCATGAAAACCTTTAACAAACTCAGTCAGACACTCGTCTGTCTGTATCTAATTCTATGGTTTTCTGTTACATTATGCTGTGATCTTCTCATCTGGCTAGCTCTCCACTGGTTTTCTTCTTCCTTGGACCACTCAGTCTGATGAATGGGGTCAGCCCTTATAAATTAGGCCTGCCTCATACAGCCCTTCAAACTAACCTGCAGAAGACTAACAGCTACATGGTTAGGCTTAATAGAGTCCTTGAACAGGCTTTCTAAACGAAGGAGAATCTGTTCTTAAATTGAAGAGGGAGATAGTTTTAAAAGTAAGTATTTGTGTAGCAAAGACACCTGCCTACTCACAATTTGGATTTTAGAAAACAATTTTTCTCACTTCCTTTCATTTTTACCCATCAAACCTTCCATTTAATAAGTATGTATGTGTGCCTGCCCTGGGCCAGACGTTGTATAGGGTTAAGATGAGTTGAACATGGTGCCTGCCCTCAAAGAGTTCATGGCCAAGGAAAGAAGAAAAGCAAGTCAACAGGAGATGAGAGGGGAGTGTGATGAAGGTGATGGCAGAGTCATGCACATGGAGCTTCAGAAATACAGAGGAGATTCACTTCAATCAATTGGGTAAAATTTGTTCCTTCACAATGTGTCCCTGGCCAAGTTAATCTCCATTACTGTAAGAGCAGTGATCCTGGCAAATAGAATAAGAAGGTTATTTTTCCTGATTCCAATTTGGCTCCCAGGAAAGCAGAAGTGGTATGTCTTAAAGTTTGCATTCTTACTGCTAAAGCAGTCAAGGTTATTAAGGTGTTGGTCTCAGTCTGACAGTCTTCTGGACTCTGTATTCAACATCCCTGAGGACATCTTAGGATGTGCATCTCAAGAAATGGCAACAGGACTGTCAATGGTATAGTCAGAGCTCCTCCCAATAAAGTCTAGGTTTAGAACTGATTTTGTCCACATTGAACAGAAACTTATCCCCTCATATTTTTTCTCTTGGTCCATTGGTATCCCACTAACACTTGGTGCGCATCACCACCTCTTTGCTTACTGCACCTCCAAGCTGGATTAGATCAAGTAGAACATCTTCATTTCCCTCTAATTCTTTCTCTCTCCCCCCACCCCATCTTTTTTTTTTTTTTTTTGAGGCAGGGTCTCACTCTGTCACCAGGCTGCAGTTCAGTGTCACCAGCAAGGCTCACTGCAGCTTTGACATCCCAGGCTCAGGTGGTCCCCCCACTTCAACCTGTTGAGTAGCTGAGACCACAAAAGCACTCCACCATGCCTGGCTAATTTTTTTATTTTTTGTAGAGATGGGGTTTTGCCATGTTGCCTAACCTTCTAATTCTCTTTTTCAAAGGTATGTCCTCTAACTCTTTATTCTCATATCAGGATGGATGAGCCAAGGGGGCAAGGAGATTCTATCACCTGATTCCAGTTCAGAGAACTAAGAGATATGGCATATGGTGTGTCCTCTCTTGGGTTCTACCACTGCTCTTTTTAAAGTAAGAAGCTTTGTAGTGCTGGGGGTAAATCTGGGGTTGGAAGAAAAGACCTAGGCCAAGCGTTGTGGCTCATGCTTGTAATCCCAGCACTTTGGGAGGCCAAGTCAGGTGGATCACCTTAGGTAAAGAGTTTGAGACCAGCCTGGCCAAGATGGTGAAACCCCGTCTCTACTAAAAATACAAGAAAAAAAAAAAAATTAGCTGAGCGTGGTGGCATGTGCTTGTAATCCCAGCTACTCGAGAGACTGAGATTGGAGAACCGCTTGAACCCGGGAGGCGGAGGTTGTAGTGAGTAATCACACTACTGCACTCCCGCCTGGGCAACAGAGCAAGACTCCATCTCAAAAAAAAAAGAAAAAAGGAAAGAAAAGAAAAGACCCAGTAAAGGCCCTGGAACCTGGAAGATAGGGGAGACCAGAACCTGGAAGTGGGCCTGGCATGGCAGAGGTAAAAGTTAGGAGGTATTCTCATCAACCAATCCAAACTTAGCATGAGATGGAGAGATTTAAAGTGCTTAAAAATATATTAATTTCTTAAAATAACATTTAAACAGGCCAGGTGCAGTGGCTCATGCCTATAATGAGCCACTTTGGGATCATTACACTTTGGGAGGCTTTGGGAGGCTGAGGCAGGCGGATCATGAGGTCAGGATATCGATGCCATCATGGCCAACGTGATGAAACCCCATCTCGACTAAAAATACAAAAAATTAGCGGGGCGTGGTGGCAGGCGCCTGTAGTCCCACCTACTCGGGAGGCTGAGACAGAAGAATGGCTTGAACCCAGGAGGCGGATGTTACAGTGAGCCGAGATTGCACCACTGCACTCCAGCCTGGGCGACGGAGCAAGATTCTGACTTAAAGAAAAAAAATAAAAAATAAAAAACAAAAACAAAAAAACTTTTAAACATAAATAGAAATCAAGTTTAAAATATTTTATGCTTTGACACCGACAATTGTTTTATACATTATTTAGCAATTATGAAATTTTTGGTAATGTTTTACAAATTACTGGAGTTGCTGGAAACATCACCTAAGGTTTTAAGGGAGAGCTATTTATGAATGTAGGGGCGCTTCAAGCTTCAAGTTTATCATAAACAGCTCCTCCTTAAAACCTTAGCTTCTCAAAAACTATTTTTTTTTTCTTATTGAAAAAAAATTTTACACTACTGTGTGATTCTGGTGTGACTACAGTGTTGCTTCTGCTTTTGCCTTGTTGGGGATAGGGAGAGACGCCCCTCCCAGGAGGGGAGGAGAAAGACACTGTGTTTTTCTCCCTCTACTCACAGTTTCTCTTCAGTTCAATGAACGACAACAAGACTAAAATAACAGAGCGATAACAGCAACTATGTATTGCTGTAAGAACAACTATTTTACTTCATTGCAGAGTTAAGCTGCTTATAAGCCTAGAGACTTCCATAGCAAATCAAAAGGGAAAAAACTAAGATATTTGCATGACTTTTTTTGATATGAACAGACACTTCTCAAAAGAAGACATTTATGTGGCCAAAAAACACATGAATAAAAGCTCATCATCGCTGGTCATTAGAGAAATGCAAATCAAAACCACAATGAGATACCATTTCACGCCAGTTAGAATGGCAATCATTAAAAAGTTAGAAAACAACAGATGCTGGAGAGGATGTGGAGAAATAGGAATGCTTTTACACTGTTGATGTGGGTGTAAATTAGTTCAACCATTGTGGAAGACAGTGTGGTGATTCCTCAAGGATCCAGAACTGGAAATACCATTTGACCCAGCAATCCCATTACGTGTATATACCCAAAGGATTATAAAACATTCTACTATAAAGACACATGCACACATATGTTTATTGCAGCACTATTCACAATAGCAAAGGCTTGGAACCAACCCAAATGCCCATCAATGACAGACTGGCACATATACACCATGGAATACTATGCAGCCATAAAAAATGAGTTCATGTCCTTTGCAGGGACATGGATGAAGCTGGAAACCATCATTCTCAGCAAACTAACACAAGAATAGAAAACCAAACACTGCATGTTCCCACTCATAAGTGGGAGTTGAATAATGAGAACATATGGGCACAGGGAGGGGAACATCACACACTGGGGCCTGTCGGGGGGTTGGGGAAAAGGGGATGGATAGCATTATGAGGAATACCTAAAGTAGATGACGGGTTTATGGGTGCAGCAAACCACCACAGCACATGTATACCTGTGTAACAAACCTGCATATTCTACACATGTATCCCAGAACTTAAAGTATAACTTAAAAATGAAACAACTGAAAGAAAATGCAGAAAAGTACCTTAGCAGTTTCTATCTTGTCCATAAAAATATAGAAAATTTTAGGGACCGTAACTGATGAGGTTTAATGAATAACATGCTAAAAACATACATAGATGTTTATTTCTGTAAATCTTACTCTATAAGAGTAGTGTTCCCTAATGTTCTTATATCTATTTTCAAAATATCATATTTTACAAGATGATAGCTGGGTAGAAAAGCAGGGTTTTTTTTCTCAGTTCAGTTACCTGCTGTATAGATTCTCTGACCAAAACTAAAGTACCTCAAGTGACCTCAAGTCAGGATATGCAAATTGCAGGAACACTCTGTAATGGGTTTGGGATTAGCACATTCTTAAGTAATGAATTTGCAAACTTAAATATAAAATGGCAAAGGGTACTCAGTAAATGACTATCTCAATAATAATATGTCAAACTTACAGTGAGCAAAACATCTTGATGATTGAACTTAAGCATTGGGGCAGGGGGGAAAACCATTCTCTTTGAGCTCTGAAGGCAGTAAACATGAATAAAAGTCTTGCCAAAAATTATTTTGGAGGCCAAATGGTGCCTTCTATGGTATTAATTGTCAGAGCTGAAATCAAAGTCAAAGCCATCTCTGAGAAAAATGAAATTTGTCAACCCTGAGAATGATACTGATTTTTTTTTCCTGAGGTATGTGTAGATAATTCAAAACTGTAAGCTGGTTTTATCCCTTGGAATCACATATCTTGAAAGACGCTAGATCACAAGAAAGCCATTCACTGCTCTCTTGCCTTCATGGACACTGGCCTTTGGAACCCAGCCACCATGCTGTAAGGAAACCCAAATAAGACCAGGCAAAGAGACCACATTGGGAGGCCCCATATAGGTGTTCTGGCCAACTGAGCCCAGCAGAGACCCTAACCTACAGTATCCACTGCCAGACATGTTGAGTGGAGATACCTCCAGATGACCCCAGCACCAAACTCTTGAATCTTTACAGCTGAGAAGCCCCAGACGTGTGGAGCAGAAATAAACTGTCCTTGACATGCACTCTCTGAATGACTCACAGAATCTATGAATATTATCGAATGATTTTTCCATCCAGCTTAGTTCTGGGGTGGTTTCTCACGTAGCGATAGTAACTGCAAAAATATCTTTAAGTCTCCCAGTCCAGAGACGCTCTGTTATAGTATCCTGAGAACAAATCTCCAGTCTCAATGCACAATAGAAGAGAAGCAAATGTCAGCCATTTGGACTGAGAATCTAACAACTTCTTTAATATACTTTCAGTTATGCTTATCTTTAATCACACACATACTCCCACTTCCAGAGGTCTTGTTGCTATCAATTCTTAAGCTTTTTGAGGGGTCTGCTAAATTTTTTCTCATCTTTCCCTTCTGCCAGCTCAGGATTCCACTTTCTTGGCCTCTAAGGTCATTCCTTTAGTTCCCCAGCTTCCATGATTTTATTGCTGTAGTCTTCTCTTCCATTTCTTTTTCTTGAGAGTTTATACTTTAAAAAAATCATCTTATTGATGTACTAATTGAATTTGTGGAGGAAATGGGATTAAATGAACATTTTCAATTTACTGTCTCCAATTAGAATTTTACCTAGCACTTGTATATCTTTTCTGGATGTTATGACTCTGTTTTCTTTTATTTTTTAATTAAAATCAATTACTCAAGAGAGCTGGATGTAAGAAGGCTTGTGCTTTGTTGAAAACAACAACAACAACAAAAATCTTTACACCAACTATCTTTTTTCAAATCTTTTAGTTCTTTGAGATTTATCCAAACACATGTGAGTCTGAAAGTTCCCCCTTTCTTAATTCCAATCATCATCAAAGAGCTTTTGTGTATGGTCTGTGTTGCATATTCATAAGAAGTTTTAAAAACACAGACTCATTTCTGAAGGAGAAGACAATTTAAAGATAGAAAACAATGTAGAGAAAACACAAAGACTGTCAAAAAGCATGCCATAATTGTAAATAATAAGTAGATTGGATGAAATATTTACAGATTGAATGAGCTAAGGGGTGAGTAGGTGGTGTAGTCAAGAAAGTTAGAGGTTTTTTGCTGTGGTCATAGCTGTTACCACTTAACAGGACCACTGACATGTCCCTTTTCCCCTGCAGACGGGGTCTTGGAGACTGCTGTTTCTGCTGTTGGACTCTTCAGAAATGGGAGACTCTCCCTCTCCTGTTCTCTCTGCCTTTGCAGAAAACACTTCTCCCTGTGGTACAATCTCCCCCAACCTCTCAGCTGAGTCACAGCCTTCTGTTACTTGCTGTAGGTCTTCCTCATTGTCTCTGCGTCTCTGCTGGATGACTGCAAAGGGCTACCCAGAGAAACCATTCTCCACAGTTAACCAGCACCTCCACCCCCTACTTCTAGACCTGCTAGTATTGGACAGCCATTCTGCTATTTCCCTACCACATTCTGACTCATTCCAAACTCTAATTCTTCTCTATGCGGGAGCCTTTCTTTCTCATTCTCTTTGGGGGGGGAAAAAAAACTATGTATCTATAATATCCCTTTTTTGTTTTGTTTTAAAAGGGTCAGGTAGCCTGAAGTAGCATTGTATGTGGCAACCCTAGCCAATGAATGATCAAGCATCCTGTGATCATGTGAAAACCATGCCTATTAATTCACAAGTGTTTTATTTAATAGATATGAGGTTGGTAGTCCTTAGAATTGTATGTGTTCAAGTATTTAGTTTTTTAAAGTAAGCTTGACATTTCTTTAAGTATAACCTTAAACTAGTGTCATTTATTTTAAAATAGTGTATAAAAGCTTTTTTTTTTTTTTTTTTTGAGATGGAATTTCACTCTTGTTGCCCAGGCTGGAGTGCAATGGCATGATCTTGGCTCACCGCAACCTCTGTCTCCCACATACAAGCGATTCTCCTGTCTCAGCCTCCCAAGTAGCTTGAATTACAGGCATGTGCCATCACACCTGGCTAATTTTTTTTGTATTTTGTAGAGACGGGGGTTTCACCATGTTAGTCAGGCTGGTCACAAACTCCTGACCTCAGGTGATCCACCCGCCTCAGCCTCCCAAAGTGCTGGGATTACAGGCATGAGCCACCATGCCCAGTCGCATTTTTATATACTAAATAAATAGCATATAAAAGCATTTTTGAAATTATATACCTCTGTGACATCTATCTGTGCAAATACTTTTATGCATGTTAGGGTATTTATTTGTTTAATCAAGTCTAAATAACTTAAGGGTATGAAAATAGTTAAAACACTAAAGAAGAAATGCTTAAGTGAGAGGCAAATGGGCTAATGGACAAAATGAAACTCTAACACTATGAAGACACAGAAGGAGACATATCAGAAACAAGAAAGAGTGAAATGTCAAAAGACTAATGAAATAGAAGCATCTAATGAGATCACTAACAAACTATAGAAGGTAAAAGAACGTGATAGGAAATGTGCTAACTTTCTGTAAACTTTCACGTTGGCCTCACATCACACATGTCTCTTATTTCATCTGACACAACTGCACTTCTCAGAGGCAGACAAGGCAATTCTCTATACATTTCACACTTTTACAGTCACCATCAACAATTAGCCGGGCATGGTGGGGCGCACCTGTAGTCCCAGCTACTCAAGAGGCTGAGGCAGGAGAATCACTTGAACTTGGGAGGCGGAGGTTGCAATGACCCGAGATCACACCACTGCACTCCAGCCTGGGTGACAGAGTAAGATTCCATCTCAAACAAAAACAAAAACAAAAACAAAAACAAAAACAAAAAAAACCCATTTAATATAATGGCTAAGAAAACAGATTGTCCAACATTATATTTAAATGACAAATGTAAGTAAATAATTACAATTTAATGATATTTTTATTAATACATTTAAAATCCTTTAGTTCAGGTTTGTTACTCCAAAGGAAATGTGACAATTTTCAAGTAAACCATGACAGCTCTTTTTAAATTCTCTTCTAATTCCCATTCCTTCTCTTGAGAGGCAACCTGTTAGGTACTTAACTCATTATATAATTAGGCATATGTACTTCCAGTCATTTTCTACGCATTTTGATATGGATTGACTGTGTCCCCACCCAGATCTCATCTTGAATTGTAGTTCCCATAACCACCACATGTTATGGGGGGACCCAGTGGGAGGTAATTGAATCATGGGTGTGGTTCCCCCATGCTAGTCTCGTGATAGTGAGTAAGTTCTCATGAGATCTGATGGTTTTATAACAGGCTTCCACCTTCATTCTCATTCTCTCTCCTGCCACCATGTGAAAAAGGACTTGTTTTGTTTCCTCTTCCACCATGATTGTAAGTTTCCTGAGGCCTTTCAAGCCATACTGAACTGTGAGTCAATTAATCCTCTTTGCCTTGTAAATTACCCAGTCTCGGACATGTCTTTATTAGCAGAGTGAGAACGGCCTAATACACATTTACACACATATGAGTATATATACACTTGCGGTGGGCAGAATAAAAACCTCCCAAAGATGTCTACATGCTATGCCCTGGAATTGTGAATATATTAGGTTATATAGCACAGAGCAATTGAAGTGGCTGATTAGCTGACTTTAGAGAGAGATGTGATCCTGGATTATCTGTGTGATCCCAGTGTAGTCACGGGAGTTCTTAAATGTGTAAGAGGGAGGCAGGAGAACCAATGTCAGAGTGATGTAATGTGAGAAAGACGAGTGGCTATTGCTGGCTTTAAAGATGGAGGAAAGGGCCAGGAGCTAAGGAATACAGACAGCCTCTAGAAACTGGAAAAGATAAGAAAACAACTTTTCCCCTACAGCCTCCAGAAAGCAACAAAACCATGCCAGCATTTTAATTTTAGCCTAGTGAGACTTACTTAGGACTTCTGGCCTAAGACACTGACAGTGGGAATTGCTCAATAAATGGCCTACCCAGTTTATCCAACAGTGATGTTCGGAATAAATAAACTCTATGCAGATACACAGTTTCTAATCAGCTCTTTTCTCCATTTATAATCATGAACAAATAGACAAAGATCCCCAGATATCTGAAGAAAACTTTATACATGAAAAATAGAAAACAATGTTTTAAAAAAGCTTGGAGTAGTCAAATCTGTTAGCCTTCTCATGTAGGGCTTCTGGATTTTGTGAACTGATAAGCAAATCTGCCCTCCTTTTCCATCAAGATACTAAAGTTGTTTTCCATGTTTTCTTCCAGTTATTATAATGTTTTAGGTTTTCATTTTTAGCCCTTGGTTTATAACCCTTTTACCCATAATAAGCCTGGGCTGATGGTCTCAGCCTTCTATCGTATATACAGATTATCAGTGCCTTTATGTCATGATCTCTCCCATCTTGAATGGTTCTAGCCCTCAAGGTTTTGTAAGAAAGAGTGAGTTAATAATTACAAGAGTAATTTGTAAAAATAAATTTAAAAAATTATAAAGCACTACTCAAATACAAATGCTGCTGCTGATGATTGCCAATTTTCCCACAGCTCTATTCTTTGCCAATTTTTTGCAGGTACTTCTTTCTCATCATCTCGTCTCTATATTTCTGACTTCTCTTTTGTTTCTGCCTCATCTGTCATATCCCCAGAATTCCCAATAAGGAATTCTACATCACCTGGGAAGATGGACTCTGTATCACCAGAAACAGGCCTGAGCAGCACAAAAAATCTTGGAGCTCTCATAATGTCTCTAGCATCACCATTTAGAGCAACCTGGATAAAGGCAATTGCTTCACACAGACACAAGCAAATCATCCTCTGGGCCCCACCTGCTGGGGTTTATTTACCAAGCTGGTATTCCAAACAGTAGCTCCACTCACTTCATCTCTTCTTCAGGCTTCAGAGGGTGCCAGACACAGGTGGCAGACACATGCCCTACGCCATGGCTGAAGTCCTGAGTAAGCTTGTTAATCAAAGTTTCTCCAGCTTCATCTAACAACAAGGGCGTGTTGAATAAAACTCCCAGTCAACTGTTGGCTTTGCCTCCTTGAAAGGAAAACAGTGAGACAGGAAAGGCATCCAACCAAGATAAAAGCTGAGCTAACAAATGATAGCATTTCTAAAACAAATCATTGGACTTGAATGCCCTGGAATGAAATAGAAGAGGAGGGAGTGTCAGAGAAGAGCACAGGACAAACCCAACCTTTTGGTCAACAGGAGGCAGGGGGCTGACAGAAGACCTTGATATAAGACATAGGTCTTTCTGACAGTTTTCCCAAGATGCTGCCCTGCCTGTATTATGCTACTCTTCCTGTTTGCCGCATGCTTTCTGTCTTCTTCACAAGGTGCATGCTGAAAGGACATGTTAGACTGTCATTCTAGGCTGATAATTATTTTCACTGTTCTGTTTAAGGAAACAGTCTATTAGGGAGAAACACAGAGTTGATTGAGAAGAAATAGCCTCATCATTTTAGCATGGACAAGGGGTAGTGAGAAATGATGATCAAATGTGATGATGGAAAGGTTTGGGTGGTGCAGACAAGATCATGCCCAGGCCTCTTATGTCACAGTCTTGCTGCTACATCAAGGCAATCTCTGAGTTGCTGTGCTGTAAAAGCATAGATAGGCCACTGGAGAGTGCAGACAGAAACCATCCCAATCCACACTTTCTTAGTACCTTCTCTGTGCTAGGCATTATGCTATCTTGGAAATGGCATAAAGATAAGCAAGACATCCTTGTGCCCCCAGGGACACATCATTCAGCAGAGGTAATGGAAAAGCAGGAACATGTGACTCGTTTGAAGAGTGCCAGCAGGATTTGGTGACTGTCTTCATTAAAACTCTTTTGGTTTCAAGGATGAACTTGACCTAACCTTCGCATGGGGCTGGGTATTAAAGGTGCTACATCACAGAAAAACCAAGTATTACAAAGAGCAGTAATACAGTGGAGTCTCAGAATCAACTGGAACTGAGAACTTGAACGTTGCCAAGAACTCTTTTTTCATCTTAAGCAACTGCATCCTTCTTTCTTCTTTACCTGTTGATTATCCTCTACTTCTCTAGTAGAGCATTCAATAGAATTCAGCCATTAGAGAGATTATTTTTGTCCTGTCTTGATTCCAAGTCTAAAAGTCCTAGGAGGAATCTCATTGATCCATCTTGATTTGTGTTCCATCTCTGATCAACCCACAGAAGTGAAGGAGCAGCTCCATGTAAGAGCATAGATGCTCTAGTAGGAACCTTGCAGCTACTCTCTTCAACTTGGTGAACCCCTATAAGCTTTGCCTCCTATAGTTACTTTAAGCCTTCTGATGTTTATGTATTTTTTCTACTTTTCTCACAGAGTCTTATGTCCATTCAGATTCCCCTTCTCTGCCCAGCTCTTTCAAAATAATGAGCAATTTAAATGATCTGTGTAGTTTGAACCTGCTCTGTGAACACTGGATAGAGATCATGACGTCTATCCAGCCCAGACTCCTAGATGCCAGGCACCCTTGCCTAGACAGTGATATTATGATGTCCATCAAATGACCATGGAGTTACCCAGAACACTGTTTGAAGTGTGGATCTGGAGCTCAAAAGAGCATTTGGATTGAAGGCATTGATTTGGGGGAATTGTGTGCCTGGGGATGTCAGTGAAAGTTGTGGAAGCGTATATATCATTACCAAAAAAGAAAATGGTGTGTGAGAGAAGAGCCAATAATGACTTGGAGTACCCTGTATATAGGCAGAGGAGAAGAGAACTTCATGGAAAAAAAAAAAAGTCAGATGAAGAGAAGGAAAGAATTTGATTGACTTAAAGGACTGACTTGTATTATGCTGCAGGCAACTCTTAGCTATCCAATGGCCAGAAGTGCTAGACTTCAAAGTCCACGATTTCTCACCATTTTTCTATTTCTAGTCATCTATTTCACTTCTTGATAACATTACCATTTGGGGCTGAGAAAAGAGATGAATCAATTTCATTTTGCTTCAAACACTAGGTCTGACAAAAAAGAGCTGACTGGATAGGCAAATGGCAAAAGTGCAAAGTAAAGATTTTTTTTAATTTTCTTATTTATGGATTTTTCTTCATCCCTTCTAATAGGGCATTAAGATTTTGTTTCATTTTATAGTTGCTTAGGATTCTAAGAAACAAACTGACTGGCTTCCAAGTTTAGGAGACCAAGGTATATAAGATTGTTTATTATTGCCTAGAAAGGTCTTTCACTATAGGATACCCTTTTTATGACATCCTGCTGTCTTTTTATTTACACACTTGGCATTTAAACTATGGCAGGAAATGGACAACCCTACCAAGAAAAGTATATGTCTATGCTTGTAATAGCATTCATTGCCTAACTGCTTTGGCCAGTTTCCATGTTTGTGAGTATATTGATATATCTAAGATGGCCTAGCCCAGCAACTGTAAAAGGATATAACCATCAATTAACATAGATGTTGGAGGTCATAAATGATTAAGTTCTTCTTTTCTCATTAGTGATGTAAACTTTTTTTTTAATTATTATACTTTAAGTTCTAGGGTATATGTGCACAACGTGCAGGTGTGTTACATATGTATACTTGTGCCATGTTGGTGTGCTGCACCCATCAACTCGTCAGCACCCATCAACTCGTCATTTACATCAAGTATAACTCCTAATGCCATCCCTCCCCCCTCCCCATAATAGGTACCAGTGTGTGATGTTCCCCTTTCCGAGTCCAAGTGATCTCATTGTTCAATTCCCACCTATGAGTGAGAACATGCGGTGTTTGGTTTTCTGTTCTTGCGATAGTTTGCTGAGAATGATGGTTTCCAGCTGCATCCATGTCCCTACAAAGGACACAAACTCAGTGATGTAAAATATTCCTCAAGATTTTGAAAATCAAATCTTGTGGGTCAGATTATGGTGGTTGTCAGGCAAGGTGCATGTCCTGTGATGTGTTTTTAATAAACATCTCATATCAATTTTCTGCAAAAGTCATTCGTCATCAGTTTCTGAAATTAGTAGTAAAGGAAATTTTCCAATGCCTTTTAAAAATTCCTTTCTTTTTATACATTGAACAATGAGCCAATTGAATAAAATCAGAAATCCTTCAAAGAAACAACAGCAATTAAGATAAATGGAAGTAACAACCATAGAAGTCATGGCACCACCCTAAAGTGATGATACCAGGACAACACTCCATTGGGTACTTCAAATATTTAGTGTTAACTCCTATCACATTTGCACTGTATTTACTTATTTTGGCACATACTGCCAGCCTCCTACATACTCCCATTCCTATTTAAATCACATTTCCAACATACTTCTTTATATTAGACATTCCCCTCCTGATCCACTGAAAGGCCCCCTTTTAAGTGTGGGGATTCAGCTGACCAGAGGACTCCAGATGTGGCACAACTAAAGCAGAGGGCAGCAGCAGGATTCATACCTCCAGTGGTTTAAATGTTGCATTTGTTTTCTGAACAAACTGTTCATTGAAACAGTTGTTTATTACTCCTTGTTTATTAAAGCATATATATATATATATATATATTTTTTTTTTTTTTTTTTGAGATGGAGTCTCTGTTGCCCAGGCTGGAGTGCAATGGCACAATCTCAGCTCACTGCAACCTCCACCTCCTGGGTTCAAGCGATTCTCCTGCCTCAGCCTCCTGAGTAGCTGGGATTAAGGCGTGCACCACCACATCCAGCTGATTTTTGTGATTTTAGTAGAGACGGGGTTTCACCATGTTGATCAGGCTGGTCTCAAACTCCTGACCTTGTGATCTGCCTGCTTCAGCCTCCCAAAGTGCTGGGACCACAGGCGTGAGCCACCATGCCTGGCCTATTAAAACATATTTTGTAAAATGGTTGGTGTAAACCGTCTATACTGCATTGAGAAAAATCTTAAAGAACAGGAGTGTCCATGACTGGGACAAATTTGAAAAAAAAAATTTCTATCTGACAAGTTATGGCCAGAGAGAAAGGGTATGAGTGAGATGCCTTACCACTCTTAAAAATCAAGAGTAAGCAAAAATGGATGAAGAAATAGAAAGAACTATGGTGAAGGAATTTGAATGCAACATGGTATCATGAGTGAGATAAGGGCAGAGGTGAGTAGAAGCCAACTCAAGGCCACAAAGAGATGGAGTCCCAGAGCACCTCCTTTTCATAATATCCATGCCCGTGTTGAGAGTAGGAAACATGGCCTATAAGGGTAACACGATAAATGTTCCCAACCGTATTAGTCAGCCTTCTCCAGGGAAACAGAACCACTAAGAGATAGATAATTAGATGACAGAGACAGTGAGAGATGAGAGGGACTCATTACGGAAATTGGCTAGCATGGTTACAGAGGCCAAGAGGTACCATGATCTGCCATCTGCAAGCTGGAGAACCAGAAACCTGGTAATATGATTTAGCCCAAGTCTGAAGGCCTGAGAACGAGGAGCACTGATGCCTGAGGACAGGAGAAAACGAAGGTCCCACCTCAAACAGAGGGAATGAATTCACTCTTACTCTGCCTTTTTATTCTGTTCAGGCCTTCAAACTATGGATGGTGCCCACTCACACTGGTGAGGGCAGAGCTTCTTTACTTAGCCCATTGATTCAAATTCTTATCTTTTCTGGAAACATCCTCAGAGATACACCCAGAAATATTGTTTTACCTGCTACCTGGGCATCCCCTAACCCAGTCAAATAGACATATAAAATTAATCTTCACATTGATAAAATCAGTTGAAGCATTTATAGACATCATCTTCATTGAGAGTTGCCAAATACCATCACAATTTTGATGATTTTCACATAAAACATTTGATCCTAACTGATCCAGTCGTTAGTATTATTCACAAATTATTTCTGGCTTTCATTTTCTAGACATTGAACTTCACTTCCCCCTTGGAAGCTAGATTTGGCCATGTGATTAGCTGCAGTTAATGTTTGTGAGTGGAAGCCTTGCAAGTTGATGTGCGATTTGCTACATTCCCTTCTCACTGCCAAGTGATAGTGAAGACATGAGTCAAGATGATGCCTCTGCCAGCTTGAGTCTTCATATCCTTCTTCTGACTTGCTTTGGACATGTAGTATCATTGAGAACTAGGATTTCAAACTGGACCATTTTGAGAGTAAAAGGGACAATAGGCACAATTTGAAAATGTATGGCCATCCTAGTGAAACTTGTAATGTTAAGCCACTGAGACCTGGGGGCTGTTTTTTTACTGCAGCATAACCTAGCCTATCTTGATTGATATATGAATGCATGTACAGAAATGCTCAATAACCCATACATAGAAGTGCAACAAATGACTCATATTGCACTATAACTGTGTGAGGTTGATAAGAAAATGGTTTCTAACATCTAGGCCTAAGGTGAGTCAGCTACATGGACACTGACAAGTGAGTCACCTGCGGGGATCAAGAGCTCTTGGCTTCCATCTGAAGGCTGTTTTTTAGATCTTTCCAAGGAAATGTTGCCAAGGAGCTACATTCAGGACAAAAGCTGCTGACATGAGAAAAGGGTTAGTATAGCCCGGAAAGACTAGCCTCGGTCTTGTCTGTATAACCCTATATGCTTAAGAGTATGGCACCAAGTTTTTACCGCGGAGGAGCCTGAGTCAACCTATAGAATGTTTGATTTGACCAGCAGAGTATTGTAGACAAAACATGAATTTGCATGCCTTTCAGTTGAGCAAGCACTCTCAGCTTTGCCATTGCCCTTTGTTTTTTTCTGTCTTTTGATCCTGCTCTTTTCCACTTCTTCACCTCAGTTATATTACCTGCCTGGCTTTTGAAGACGTTTGAGTTTGGACCTCTGCAGAAAAGCATTGTACCTGAGAAGGAAAGCACAGCAGCCTGCGTGAATAGAAACAGGATGCTTCACCTCTGCAGTGTTCCTTCCATAAGTCCATAACCCCAGTCTAATCATGAGCAAAATAATCAGACAAATCCAGATTGGGAGACATCCTACAGGATACCTGGAGAGTATTCCTAAAGCTTGTGAAGGTTGTGAAAAACAAGGAAAGACTGAAGACTGTCAGAGGCCAGAAGCAAATGGATAGACATGACAACTAAATGCAATGTAGTGTCCTGGATCAGATACTAGAATAGTAACAGGTCATCAACAGGAACATTGGTGAAGTCTGAAGAATGTCTGGAATTTAGTTAACGGTTACTTACCAATAATTGGCTCTTCGTTTTGACAAATGTACCATGGTAATGTAAGACGTTAATAATGGGAAAAACTGGGTGAGGGGTATACAGGAACTCTCTGTTGCTTATACGTGCGACTTTTCTGTAAATCTAAAATTATTCCAAAATAAAAAATGTAAAAATCCTTCTTTGTATAGTGATGAATATGGAATGAGCCCATCCAGAACCCATTTCGTCCCTTCTCTCCACATTCCAGATACTTAAGATGCAGTAATTCTTTGCTCACGTGTCTCCAGACCTATACAGGACTCTTCTACGTCTCTGTCTTCCAAATGGAGACTATACTGCCATTATAAATCCATGTAGGTCCTTTTGGTCCCCAAAAGGAGGCTGTTTACAAGCTCGTGTGGACAGGGCTTGGATAGGTAAGCTAGTGTGCCTATGTGCAAGAGGTTTCTTGTGGGGTTGGATGAAGCTGGGGGTGAGAAAAGAGGGTGGGTGGGCTGCCAGTGGGGATCCCTAGCTGTCCCAGGTCATCACATTCTGGGGAGAACTCTGAGAAGTCCAAGAAGGCTGCAGTTGAGCCTGGCCTCTCAGATCTTTACACAGACATATTTATGAAAGTAGGAGGACAAAACATATTAATTCATTGGTCTCTTAGCTTGATGTAAAACTTTTAGGTATCCAGACATATAGTGCGTGGGCCTCCACTGGTATCTGAGTATGAAGACACTTGGGTCAGGTGCTGTGAATCTCTCTCCGCACCTGCTAGGAGTGGTGTTCAGGGCTGTTGCCCTTCACCTTGCTTTGCAGTGTGTATTTCTTAGTGGAGGTTGCAGAAGCCCAATCAAACAAGCAGAATATGGCACAGCAGCCTCAGGACAGAATTTACCCTCCCTCTACCCCACACCGCATCCCAGGGCAGGAAATGTTATCCAAGTGGGGATAAAGGATATCATGGCTTTCTGTACAAAAGGTCCACATGTCGAAATACATGTGGTTGGCTTTAAACACAAGGAGAAAGACACAAAAGGATCATAGTTGAAGTCTTATGGGAAAAATGACCAGGACCAATGCTGAAATTTTATCAGGGAGCAGGCATATCTTTGTTCTTCAGGAACTGGGGAAGTATGTATATGTGTGTGTTGAACAGATGGGGACCAATCCATTCTGAGGTCAGATCTGCTCTGCAAGTCAGGCCACTGTGCCCCACGTTTTCAGAATAAGACATCAGATCCCACCCAGGGAACAGCATCTGGGGTCACTGTGTGGCCTTCACCTTCACCTGCCTCTTCTAGACTCAGAACATGATAGAGAGCTCCACATTAGACACCTTCATATAAACATAAAATTTAAAAATACAGAAAGCATATATTTATAAACAATAAATAGGTAAACAGAATAAAATTTAAATAAATATACATAAATAGAATACATATTTTATAAAAAGGAAGCCTGCAGAAGACACATGGCTTTCCTAACACACATACCCCCCAGGCAGTCCAGGCGCTTCCAGCTGCCTCCCGCACACTGCCACTAGGGGGAGCGGGGTCCCTGCACTTCCTGTGGTGGTTGGTGGTGGTTACTCTCCAAGATGTTTTAAAGGCCCCATTTCATCCTCTTTTTTATTTCTCCCACTCTCCTTGCCCACAGAGCCCAGAGCAAGGGGGAAAGGGAAACAATCAGAGAAGGCATCTTTTCTCCTAACAGTAGGTTCTCACTCAGGTCTCACCCACCCCCAGGGATTCTGACTCAGTTGGTCTAACTAGGGTATAGTCTGGGCATCAGGAGTTTTGAGTTCCTTGCATTGTTCCGCTGCTCTAACACCCCCACACCTGGGAAGAGGTTTTCTGTTTTAGGCCAATGTTTCCCAAACTGCCATGCCATTGAGACTTCATTCAGGAGAAAGATATCCTTGGGCATCCTATCAGCAGCACTGGGCAAATCCATGCTATAAGTGTAGACACAATAATGGTGAACTTGGACTTCATGCAGTGTCAATAGACACATAATATTCTCCCCTATTGCTTGCTATTAGCACCATATTTGCACAGATAAAAATCAATATAAAAATAGCTTACTGCGAGGGCTGGAACTTAAATACCTAAACTATTTCACTATTTTCAAAAACATAGCCTTAGGCAGTAATTTGTTTCAAGACTTTAAAGCGTGCTAAGGAAATATTTTAAATTGTAAAATTATGATACTTATTCTTGATAATTACTAGGCTTTTCATTTGCACAGAGGTCCTTTGCATATGAATCTGAAGGTACCAAGCCTTTTTTTTTTTTTTTTTTCCAGAAAGGATGTAAGGAATCTTGAAGGGTAGACTCAGCTCCTTGGAATGCTCTTCACTGATCACTTGTCCTGAGGCCAAAGCAGGCAAAGCCCCAGGGACACCTCTAGAACCTCTGTGAGAGCCTCAGTCCTGATGCTGGCAGCCTGGTGGCACAGACTTCCTGCTAGGTCTCTGTCTCCTGCCCCCACTGAACTGTACTTTTCCTCTTTGTTAAAAGAAAGAGAAGTAATCCAGAAAAGAATTTGAAAAAGGAAATGAATTGGAATGTCACTGGTAATAGTCTCTGCCTCTACATGGGGAACAAAGAGTGTTAATCTGATAGGTAAAAAAACAAGAGATGAGTCTGAGCACTGTGTTTCATGCCTGTAATCCCAGCACACTGGAAGGCCAAGGTGGGAGGATCACTTGAGTTCAGGAATTGGAAACAAGCCTGGACAACATAGCAAGACCTTGTCTCTAAAAATAGAAAACTTAGCTGGGCGTGGTGGCGCACCGCACACCTGTGGTCCCAGCTACTCAGGAGGCTGAAGTGGGAAGATTGCCTGAACCTGGGAGGTTGAGGCTGCAATGAGCTATGATTGTGCCACTCCATTCCAGCCTGGGTGACAGAGTAAGACCCCATTTTAACAAAAAGGAGGGGAGGTGGCATGGTTTGATGACATGGAAGAGATTAAGAGTCATTGCAACAATAATATAAGACCATCCAATAGTCTGTTTTTCAATTTATAATGGCATTTGCTGTTTAGCGATTGAGAAAGTCATTTTCCACTTCACTGGCGATAAGTCAATATTTTTATTACAAAGAATGACTGCTTTCTTCTTTTTCCTTTTGCCTAAATGAAATTCTTAATTGATTGGCATTTAATAATGTAAAGCATTCAAACAGAGTGTTAGGAAGACATCTCTCACTCAGCTCAGAACTATATATTCTTAAGAATGGATTGCCTCAATGTGGAAGCCATTCTATAGCATGGGCACTTTGCCGCTGCTGTCAGATCCTGTCATTTACCTGTTACAGATGGCCAAAGGAGAGCCTCAGAAACCTCTGACGTGGGCAAGAGATGATCAGTGTCAAACACTCTAAATAAATCGTCAAAACAGTTCTGGAATTTGTCCGAAAACAAAATCTCAGCAAGTTCAGTTTAAAGGTAAAATTGGTGGGAACACACTGTAGGGACAAAAATAAGTATAAAAATGAATTACTAATCATTTAAAAAGATAAAAAAAATTTTTAAGATACAGTTGGCTTTTTTAGTCATTCATGAATTGGAAACAGCTCATCTCAAGATTTAGAAACGTGGTCCAGTGAGCTGGACAGAAGAGGTGGGCTTCATAGGCAGAAAAGACTGATGAAAGCTAAAACGAGGAACAAAAAACAAACTGGTCATTACAAAACTGCTTTCCTTATAGAATTAAAACAGTGGGGACCTTCTTATCGTGCTGGCTCAGACAGACTGGGTCCCTTTTGATTGGTTGATGTGAATCTCCTGTTTTTTGGAAAACTGGCTCATTTTAAACTTTAGTTTGATTATGTAGCACCTAGCACAGTGACTACACTCTGATTTTGTCTTGTTTGTTGGGGCCTGAAGCAGGAGTTACTCCAAAACAATGGCCTCCCATACATAGAACAAAGGTATAACTATTTCCATTTCACAGATTGACATATCAGGCCAGTAAATAAAGGCAGAGAGAAAAACAAAGGGCAATAATTACTCACAACATTCCTCTCATATGGAATTAGATGGATTAGGTTTTCAGTAGAGCTTTAATGAATCTATTTTAGATTGAATTATAACTTCTATGGAGGGCAGTTTGGCACTACCTATCAAAATATAACTGTGCTTACCCCATAACACAACAATTCCACATACTGGGAATTAGCCCACAGATACATGCATACCTACAAGAAGTGCATGTGTATCATATCCATTTTAGCAGTGTTGAAATAGCAAATCTTGGAAGTCTACTATCAATGAGTGCCAATAATAGACTGGTTAAATCACTTTATGGCACATCCATCAATAGAATATTGTGCAGCCATTAAAAATGAGGCCACTCTTTCTGATGTAGAAAGATCTTCAAAGTATGTTAAATGAAAAAAGAATATATGAAACAGTGTGAATGTGTGTATAAAGAGTAAGCACATATGAATTTACATATACTTTTATATTCATATAGATTATATATTCATAGGCTATCTTCAGAAAGATATACAAGAACCTAGTAGGAGAGCCTGCCTCCTGTGAGGGAAGCTGAGTGGCTTTGGTGACTAGAAGGAAAGAAACTTTTCACTTTGTACCTTTTGAATTTTGTACCATGTCCAGGTACTATTTAGGAAAACAACTGTTTTTAACAATTTGAAAGAGGTCCAAAGTCCTCCACTGAGGCCCAAGGAGGTAAACCACAAGCCCAAGATCACAAAAGGCACAAAAGGTAGGAAGAAATGAAACCAGGGACTGGCCCTGGATTCGTCTGATTCCCACATCCACACACCATCCTCAGCACCACGCTGCTGTTCAACCAGTTCTCCTCTGCATCACAGCCAATGATGAGATCCTAAGGCTGAAATAGAGCTCTCACCATCCAAAGGGCCCATTTCCCACCTTCAGCAGGAATGCTTTGAACCTAACCTGAAAGAGATCTGCCTCTTACTAAAAGAAATCCAGGAAGGAGATTATCTTAGGTTTCCTGTTTCAGTGTCTTGCAAATAATTTTATTTCGCGAAGCTTCTTTTCAACATTTTGTAGCAAACCAAGCTCCTGAATAATTTACAAAATAAAAATTTCATAAATCTATGCTGGGACTTTAAGTTAGCACCTTGAAATACTGATTCATTCATTTCAAGAGCGTTTTTTGGGCTTAGAGCCTGTTGGGAGATGAGTTGAGCGTGCAGGAATGTATGATACGAGGCAGAATGCCATGCCAACTATAAGCAAGACAGGTGGGAGGCTCCTGCAGAGTCCAGGTCACACGCCACAGGTCCAAAGGGCCCAGGCAGTGCCATGAGTGAGCCGCAGGGTCCCTGGGGGCATGGGAAGCTCAGGCCTTGTCTCAAGGGGCAGCCAGTGTTCCCCTCTCTTCTACCGATGCCTCATGGAAATGAGGGCTCCGTGTTGTTTATCTTCCTATTTCATGTGGAATCTCTTAACTTTTATGTAGTGGCTTATATATTTTAAAAACCACCAGGCATCTCAGATAAAATGTATCTGTGGGTAAGTTTGAAAGCCTTGCGCTAGTGTTTTCATGTGCTTCCTACAATTCCCCCATGGACAAAGAGGCAGTTCAATGTTTGGGTCAAAATCAAAAGCCCTTTTCTCAGTCTGGGTGTAGAGAAAACTCCCAGTGTGGTAGCCTTGTTCTCTTGGCCCCTGATTTCCCCTTACCCTGTCACCATTTCGTTAGAATGTCCTTGGAGACAAATTTCCAACTCTGAATTTCCAAAGCAAATTTTCCCAAAGGGTTTTCTGCAGCCCACCTTTCACAGACATGTCTTATCTTTAAGAGCTGCTCATGGGTTAACTATTCCCGTAATAATGGTGACGTCTTGGATGTGATACATTGCTGTCTTGCCAACTGCTCACACCTAGTGAAAAAACAGTAGTGAAAGCCATCTTTGTCCCCAGGCATCTTCATTACTGACTTTAAAGCAGGGCTTCACTCAGAATTGTCATGGCTTTGGAAGGGCCAGCTCTAGAATTTTGAGAATTTTCTAAAGAGAACTTGAATATGGGGGCAGACTAGTCTTGTAGCCAAGAAACTTGGGTTTCAGCCCTTGTTTTGCTGCTGTGTGACCCTGGGCAAGTCATTGTTTCCAGGTAAATATCCATATGTTCCTCAATACAATGCAGACTCTGACAAGAATATCCCTAATGTCCCTTCTGGCCCTTGTTGTCAAGATTCTCTGATCCTGATCTGAGTGGACATAGTGGACATAGAGAAAGCTACTCTCAGTAAGAACTCGGTGGATTGACACATGGCTGATTTAAACAATAACTGCAGGACAGGAAGATAAGGAGAGAGGGGCATCCTCCAAAGGCATGATATTTTTATTGAACCATCAATGAATGATACATAGATTTTGTCAAAGTAGGTTTTTGTCCTCAAATGCTTAAATCAGCATGAGGCCATGTAGCATAGGACCACAAGAAATGAATCACTGGGTTTTTCCTTTTCCTCTACTGTGAGCCCAGACAAGTGATAGGTGCTCCGTCAGGAAAGGACAGGAGGCCACAGGAACATGGATGGCAGGATCTAAACCAGGGTCTAGAGGAGTGCAGGAAGTCTTCCAGGACTAAATTACCTGAAATTTTATGTAGAGGCCTGAAATCTGAGTAAAAGTTAACGAGGCAAACAGAAAAAGGAAACACTTCTAATCAATGAGAACAGAGAAGGTAAGGGCCAGAGTTGCAAGAGAGTCACCACATTAGAAAAACTGATTGAAATTCAGTATGACTGGAGCATGGAGTGCAAGGAATTGAGACATAATTAGAGAGAATGTGTCAGGAGACAAGCAGATACCAGATCATGAAAACATGTCAAGCCATGACTCTATGCCCAATTCCTTAGTCCATTCATTTATTCATGTATCTATGCACCCCATGCATCTAGTCATCCACCCATCCATCTATCATCTGTCACCCAACCAACAAAAAATATAGTGGTTCTCAACCTTGGCTGTTTATTAGAGTTACATGAATAACCTCAATACCTCAACCCCAGGCTGTATCCCAGACCAGTTAAATAAGAATCCCTAGGCGTGAGACCCAGGCATTAGTATTTTTCAAATCTCCCCAAGAGATTCTAATGTATAGCCAATAATGTGTTACCTTATACACTTTCAGGTTAACCTTGGTCTTGCAGGTAACTGCTCCACTTTCCTCTTATTGCTCTGTATCTTGGCTTCGCAATCCCAGGCCCATGAGTTTTATAGAACTGGCTATTCAATCTAGGCCACCAGTGGTTTATAGGACACCATTGTGTAAATTAGAACAGGCACTCCTTCCTCAAGACACATTGCTTCATGCTGTTCGAAATTGTCTTCATATTGTATATTGATTACACTAGAACAAATCTGCCCATCTGTCATAAAACTGATGTATTCAACATACAGATCAATAACGTCTGCAGTACAAATAGAGACTCCTTGCAGTTGCAGCCTGGTGCAGTGGTGCAGTGCACAGGCCTGTATAACCATAGATGATAACCCTCTTTCAGTCAAGGGAAGTATGTGATTTCAACTCCCCAAGTATTTTGCTGATCCTCAGCAACTTATTCTTTGGCTCCTTTACAGTCAAGATGATCTATAAATATGGAGAATGCATGTCCAATCAAATGACTACTCTTGGTGCTGAGAAAGATTTTTGTGTTATTGATTAGTGACTTTATTTAAATAAGAAGTCCTATCAAAGACATAAAAATTAAATCACAGTTTCTTTAATGAGTCATCTTTATTTAAAAAATTATGTTGCATAAAATTGGAACTGCTCTGGAAAATCTGAGAAGGATGCCTGCCAAAGTCTAACTTCCAGTCTGAAATTCTACGGCCCAATCTCCAGCTCCCATGATGGGACATTTCTGCCCCAATCTGCTCTCTTTGCCTAGTGGGTTCCTTGCAGTTTAGAGGCAATGGTGACTGCGATGGTTCTAACTGGGACATGAGAGGTGCACAGAGCACTGTCCCTATGGTGCTGTCCCTCCAACGCTTCTCATGCAGAGATGGTTGCTAGAGAGGGAATGACTGTGCGTTCTGGTCTCTCTCTCTTACTAATCCTTTAGGCACCGCCATGTACTCTTTCCCCTTACTGCTGTGCACCTGAGCTCACTGATGACTGAGGAGGGAGAAAACTGACCAGAGCGGTGATGGCCCCCAAAAGCACATGGAGCGTTTGTCCCACAGATGATCAGGAGGAAGGGAGATGCACCTTCAGATGAGGAAGAGCTGTGCAGAGCTGGAAAACACCGCTTGTAAACTTGAGCAGGGCATCTTCATCCCACCCATGGAGGACAGAAGAAGGACTATCAAAAAACAGTAGCAAAAGCCATCTTTGTCCCCAAGGAACTATCATTCAAGGTGGGGAAACATGAGGATGTGGCCAAGCCCCCATCCTTCACAGAATTATCTGCCCAAATAATCTAAGGGCACAGTGATATGAGTCATGTTCTGAAAGATAAGATTCTAGTTCCAGTCCAGATGTTAACCAGCTGTTTAATTGTGGGCAAGTCCTCTCATCACCTGGTACCTCTGAGTCAACATTGTGGAATGAGGGTGAACTAAATGACCTACAAGCTCCCTTCCAGATCCAGAGGCAGCATGGCATAGAGAGTAGAGACTGGAGCCAGAAAAAATCACCTGGATGTACATCAAAACTCTGCCTCCTGATAGCTGTGTGACCTTGAGCAAGTGACTCATCCTCTCTGTGCTCAAGTAAAAATGGGGATTTAATTGTTACCTACTTCATAGACTTGCTGAGGGGATTAAATAAGGTCACATGTGTAAAGTGCTGAGAACAGAGCCTGGCACATAGAGCATGGTTGATAACTGTTCTACTAGAATGGAGACCACATGAGGGCAATAATCCATGTCTGTTTTGATCACTGATGTGCTTCTTAAAGTGTCTGATAACAGTATCTGGCACATAGCAGGCACTCAGTATTCAGTATTTGTTGAAAGAATGAATGAGCGAATAAACATTCTGACTCTATGCCCTCATAATTAGGGTTTGCACTGATGGTACTTCTCTGTCCTCTCTCTCCCTCCATTGAGGTTTCCCACCATCATTCTTACTATAGTGTGGAGGATCTTGAGGAAGCAAGCGAGAAGAACAGAACATGTAAATTTCAAAAAACACCTCAGTTATATGACAGGTTGCATTTTCCAAAAATGGTTTTAACAATATCAACCCACATGCTCTTGCAGAACCTTGCACATCCCCATCAAGACATGGAGGGAAGTTAGACATTCCCTCTGCTTAAATATGACCAGGCCTTTGACTGCCTTGACTAATAGAGCATGGGGGATGTGACATTATGTGACCTTCCAAGGCCAAGTCACAAAATGTGATACAGCTTCTGCCAGACTCTCTGTCTTGAAATACTCAACTTGGGACACTGAGCTGCCATATGAGAAGTCCAAGACTGCCATGCTGTAGGAAAGCCCATGCTTGCTGGTCCTCATCAGGTTACTCTTCAGCAGGGCCCCTGTTTTTTCTCTTTGCATCCGGTTACCATTAGGCCCTTCAACAACCATTTCACATGGCTCTTTCTTGAGAGGTTTAATATCTTCTTCCTTTTCCCATAATTTGCCAACATTTTTCTCAAGTCTCAAGATGACAGTAACTCCAACATTTTCTGTTTTGTCATTAATGCTTGACTCATTATAAAATGAAAGACCTATAAATTCTGTATCTACCATGATAAGCATAATAAAGATTTGATTCTAGGGGGAAAAGGAACATTGATCATGATAAAGGAGGTACTATTTATCATAATGGCTATTTGGGGTGCATATCTGCACATTTTTAAGGATAACCATGCCGTGGGCATTTTAAAATAATAAAGTATTTAAGGAGCTATTCACACAAATCTCCTTACCTGATAAATTCAAGGCTGGCTACTCCTCTGGAACAGAAAGGAAGTCAAAGAGAGAACAAGCTCATGTCAAACATAAAATGTCTTGGGTGCCAAAAAGGAGTTCTTCAACGTTGAGAACAGAAAATAAGAAAGCATAATTTCAAAGTTACCATAGGAGACAACTGAGGTCTGACTTCGCGAAAGCAGCTTATAGTGTGGTGGAGAGAGCCCAGAATCTGGAGTCAGAAACCTTCATTCATATTCCAACTCTATCACATAGCAGCTATATAACTTAAACAAACACTATCTCCAAGATCTAATTTCTTTTATTTATTTCAATGCTTTCTGGGGTACAGGCAGTTTTTGGTTATGTGGATAAGATTTTTCAGTGATGTCTGCGTCTGAGATTTTAGCACACCTGTCACCCAAGCAGTGTACACTGTACCCAATATGTAGTCTTTTATCCCTCCACCCCCTCTAAGCTTCCCCTCCTGAGTCCCTAAAGTCCATTATATCACTCTTATGCCTTTGTGTCCTCATAGCTTAGCTCCCACTTATGAGTGAGAACATACAATATTTGGTTTTCCATTCCTGAGTTACTTCATTTGGAATAATGGCCTCAAGCTCCATCCAAGTTGCTGAAAGAGACATGATTTCATTTCTTTTTATAGCTGAGTAGTATTCCATGGTGTGTATATAATACATTTTCTTCATCCATTCATCAGCAAGTTCTAATTTCTTTATTTGCCAAATAAGATCTGCTTTGAAAAGTACGTAAAAAAAAGAATTGAGAAAAAGATATTCAAACAAAAGCTTACACACAAATACTCATAGCAGCACCATTCACAATAGCCAATAGGTGGAAACAACCCAAATGTCTATCAACCAATAAATGAATTAACAAAATGTGATGTATCCATAAAATGAAATATTATTTCATTGTAAAAAGGAATGAAGTGCCAGCTCATGCTACAACATGGGTGAACCTTGAAAACATTATGTTAAGAAGCCAGACATAAAATACTACATAGTGTATATTACTATTTATGTAAAATGACAAGAATAGGCAAATCCATCAAGACAGAGAGCAGATTAGTGACTGCCAGGGGCTGGGAGTAGAGGGAAGTGACTTCTTACTAGGTACCGGATTTGCTTTTGAGATGAAGCAAATGTTTTTGAACTAGATAGTGGTAATAAATGTACTACATTGTCAACGTCCTAAATGCCACTTAATTGTACAATTTAAAGTTGTTAAAATGCTGAATTTTATGTTATGTATATTTTACCACCCCAACAAAATAAAGTATTGTAAAGCATCTAGCACAATATCCAGCACTTCGTTGGAGTTCAATAAATAACATTTCTTATTTCTCTCTGATAACCTATTGTTAAGTTTGCCTGCTCTCCCCCAGGGTCCACAAAATGGAGATGAGCACACAGTACATCTCATTGGCAGAGCCAAACTTGCACCCAGAACCCTGGTGGACAGGTGGTCTAGGCAATGTCCCACTAAAGACGATGTCAGCAAAGAGCTAAGAAATAATACCAAACACAGAAAGGCACCATGTTTTCTCTGCAAGGATGACATTCCCACAGAGTTTGCTGCTAGTGCAGTTGCTTTCACTCACTCATTGCCACGTATTAATACGGTCTCATCCTTAAGACGTGATCCTGGGCCCCATCATCAGAGATTCTTCTTCAGGAGGTCTGGAATTGGGCTTAGCATTGGAACTTTTAAAATCTCTAAAATAACTCTGCACAGCCGGGACTGAAAGCCACAGTCTAGAGAGTGGGCCAGGACAAGAATACGAGGAGAGAAATAGAGAAAAGAAATCCTATGTAAACCCGAAACAAGCCAGGAGAACTTCCGCTTCCAACTGGGGGAGGAATGGGGAAGGAGATCGAGAATGTTTTGTGGAGGAGATGGCATCCGTAGCAGAGAGAGTTGGAATATGGATTCACGGGGCAAAAGCCATTCCAGGTCACGGAAATGAGTGGAGCCAAGCCCTGGTAGTAGAAGAGCCCAAGTCTTGCGTGAGGACCCACAGCCTGGTGTCATGGAAGGAATGTTGTGTCCTCCCAGTATTCGTCTGTTGAAAGACTAACCCCCCATTTGTGGCTGTAATAAGAGTAAGGAAGGAAGTAGTTAAGACTAAATGAGGTCATAAAGGTGGGGCCCTGATTTAATAGGATTAGTGTCCTACTGAGAAGAGACACCAGAGAGCTATAACAAAGGAAAGACCTTGTGAGGACACAGTGTGGCTGCCTACAAGCGAAAAACGGAGCCCTCACCAGAAACTGGCACTTTCATCTTGGGGTTTTAGCCTCCGGAACTGAGAGAAAATAAACTTCTGTTGCTTAAGCCACCCAGTCTAAGTATTTTGTTATGGCAGCCCAAGAAGACACATGGCTACAGCATAGAAGGTTCAGTAGACAATGGTTTCATCTGGAAAGTAGGCCGGGACTAGATTCTGGAAGACTTTGCATGCCAGTCCTTGGGTAGATAATATTTTAGAAGAATTGCTGTTTCCATAATGAACTTCAACTAAGAAAGGCCCGGTGTAAAGATATGGTTGTTACTTCTGGGAAAATTATTGCTTGAAAATGAGCTACTGCCCTCAAAATACCCCTGGGAAATCTGTCCTATTAAATTATTGAAATATGCAGGTTTCAGGTGATTTGTTCTGAAGTGCTTGCCGGATCTTTGGGTGAGCTGAGGACCTGGCTGAATTAGGAGCCCTGGGTTTTCACCAGAGCTTCCTAAGGCCCCCTTCTCAATATTCACTGTTCCAGCAGGACATAGGAGTCTCAATAAACAAACAGCTTTTTCTCCTGGAGAACAGTGATTACTGAAGAACAAAGGTGAAATCGATAACTTTGTCAAGAAGAGAAGAGAAGGCCAGGTGGTCAGGGCTTTTCTCCATCAGTTCTGGAGAGAGGAGCCAGAGTGGTTGTTTATTTCTTGTTCTCCTCCACTGAAGAGTGGTCATTACCAGAAATCCCTGGCACACCAATGGTCTGGAACAAATAGCAATGCCCTTAGTACAGTTCTCTCTTCCTCCACATCCGTCAGATACTGTGTGGAGTGTTTTACATATGACGTGTCATTTAATCTTTATAACAATTCTATGAGTTAAATTGCCTTGCCCAGGCTGGGCACAGTGGCTCATGCCTGTAACCCCAGCATTTTGAGAGACTGAGGGAGGTGGATCACTTGAGCTCAGGAGTTCAAGATCAGCCTGGGTAACATGGCAAAACCCCATCTCTACAAAAATTAGCCTGGTATGGTAGTGCATACCTGTAGTCCCTGCTACTCAGGAGGCTGAGGTGAGAGAATCTCTTGAGTCGAGGAGGTCAGGGCCGCAGTGAGTGAAGATAGCACCACTGCACACCAGCCTGGGCAAAAGAGCAAGATCCTGTCTCAAAAAAATAAATAAATAAATAAATTGGCTTACTCCCCTTTACAGATGAAGATATTAAAGTTCAAAGAGGAACAAATGTATTCTTTTTTGGAAAGGAGCCACAAAAGCAAATCCAAATAGAATCTCAAGGCCACTCCTACTGTGACAGATCACGTGCCCCCCTCTCACCCTCCCCATGCCACTAGACTGAAAGGAAACCAGCAACAGCCTGTTACAGGGGATCCCAACCACCCCATCACAAATGGAGATTCCCATTAGAAAGTCAATACAGGGGAAGGGACAATAGAGGTCAAAGAGTCAGCTTCATTTGCCTTGCGTGCAACTGTGGCATGTGTTTTTGCAAAATCTCCCCTGGTGATTCTCAGTTGTGCCCAAGTTAGGGACTTCTGTACCAGATTAGGCAGCCTCCCATCAATGGGTCTGAGACAAAAACTCTGCTTCATACCAGGAGTCCTGTGAATCACCTGACTCCAAGTGAAGTTCTGTCCACCAAAGATACATAGCTGACAAGACATTCAATTCAGGAGCCCTTTCTGGAGGACAGGCAAACGCCTCCAAACTAGATGGAACTACCCATCAAGTGAGCTAAATTGCAATCAAAACAAAACTCTATCCTTGGCTTTATCACTGTGAGACACAGCCATAAAAGAACCCCTTCTAATTATTGTTTGCAGAATTGCTATTAAATGATTTGCAGAGTGTGTTGAATAGTGGCATGCAAAAATGTTACATCCAAGTCCTAACCCCTGGTACCTATGAACGTGACTTTATTTACTGGAAATGAGGTCTTGGCAAATGGAATTAAACTAAAGATCTCAAGATGAGATCGTCTTGGATTTAGGCTGGACCCTTGATCCAATGACTGATGTCTTTATAAGAGGAAGCAGAGGGAGTTTTGAGACACAAAGACACAGAAGAGAAAGCTATATGAAGATAGAGGCTGAAATTGAAGTGATGCAACCCAGGGAACGCCAAGGATTGCCTGCAGCCACCAAGAGCTGAGAGAGAGGCATGGAATGGAGTCTCCCTCACAGCCCCCAGAAGGAACCAACCCTGACAACACCTTGATTTTGGACCTCTGACCTCCAGAAATGTGAAAAAATAAATTTCTGTTGTTTTAAACCACCAAATTTGCTGTCAATTGTTATAGTAGCCCTAGGAAGCTAATACATCTTATGCATTACGTCACAGTTCATATCAGGGACTAGACAACAAATTTCCTTCTAGAATTCAGTACGCAGAAGCAGCATGTGTCTCCTGATAAACACACAAAGAGCAGTTGGATTGTAACTTGACAATTTCACACTTTTTTGTCAAAAAAATCAGATAAAAACTAGGGCTCAAGTTCAGTGATTTCCCATCTTGAATTCTTGCCACAAATGTCTCCTTGCTTTTCTGTTTCTGTTCTCTCTTTCATTTTGAATTTTATTTTTAGTTTGCTTGCTGTGCACTATGTTATATTATAAATCACCTAAAATCCCTTTTGAACAGAGATGGCTACAAAATTATAAATAATAGCAGAGTGACTGAAAGAGTGAGCTCAAGAATCAAACTTCCTAGGTTCAAATACCAGCCCACAACTTAGGAGCTAGATGACTGTGTGGGCACTCCATGCCTCAGTTTCCTCAGCAGTCACATGGGAATAATATCAGTATTGTTCTATACGGCTGCTGCAAAGGATTAAATAAGTTAACAAATACATGCAAAGCACTTAGAACAATACGTGACATCTAAAAAGTATTCATTTTCCAAATGTTAGCTATTACGATTGTTTGTCTGTGTTACTGCCTTAGTTACAATGCTCTCCTGCAGCTTCATTGCCTTCAGGATGAAGTTCAAGCTCCCTGCCACAGCACACAAAGCTTTCCATGATGGCTACCTGGGGGCTGCAACTTGTCTCTGCCACGGGTGTTCTAGCTGACCCTCCGGCAATGCTGACCACACCTGCACACTTGGCTGTCTTTTCTGCCAGGGATTCTCTGACTAACTCCTACTCACCCCTCAAGACTTGGCCTGCGGTTACCTGCTCCTGAAACCCAGGCCTCCCCTGGGTTGTGGTAGACATTCTTTATCCCAGCTCTCTCTGTGCTCTGGGCCTGTCTCCATGTCTAGCTCACCATGTCCACAATCTGTTAAAGGGATTTGCGTTGTGTCTCCCTTGTCCAGGATGCATCCAGAGCTCCTGATTTCAGTTGTGTTTGTTGGCAAAGAATGAAAGCATGGAAGCCCTTTGGAAGAAGAGCCATCAGGCTGTGGTGAGAGAGGCCCCCTGTCTGAAGTCTGTATCCTGACTGACCAGGGTGCCCCCGGAAGGG
This sequence comes from Chlorocebus sabaeus, assembly GCF_047675955.1. Classification (NCBI taxonomy): domain Eukaryota; kingdom Metazoa; phylum Chordata; class Mammalia; order Primates; family Cercopithecidae; genus Chlorocebus; species Chlorocebus sabaeus. Next base: position 19,129,229 of record NC_132918.1, read on the forward strand.
ACAGATAGCATCCGACTGTTTAAAGCTCCAGAAGGTTCTGCAAACCACATCTGGTCTGCTAATGCTTGAGGTAAAAGTTGGCTTTTCCATTAAGGCCTTTGAACCTTAAGGCTGATGTTACACAGTTGGTTAACTGTCACTCTGCATTTAGAGTCACTGACCCCTATTTTGAGGGAGTTAAAGAATAACAGCCTCTGGGAGAAATAGAGTTTCCAGATAGATGACTTTGTTTGAGCACATTTGGAAGCATGACATTAAATCCTCTGAGAGGTTTGCCCTCATGCCCTTTTGGAAGACCTCAGATCTGGGGCTTGGTGGGGTGTGTGTGTGTGTGTGTGTGTGTATCTGGGCATGTGCACACATGTATGTGCATGAGAGAAAGAATTGGTCAGTGCCCTGTGGTATCATGGGAACATCCTCATATGAGAATCAAAGGATAACAGGTTCAAGGAAGAAACCTGCCCATAGACTTGGGTTTAGCTGGTCCTGTGTCCCACCCAACCCAGCTCTCCAGCCTCTCCCCGCAAAGTTGCAGGCCTCCTCACCTGGGATCCCTTATTCCCACTGAAGGCAGGATACAAAGTGTGAGGGCCCAGACTTGGGGCCTGTGCACATCCTGAGATGGGAACCCAAGCCTGCACAGGGGGAAAAGTGGAACAGCTAGTCTGCAGGTTCTCGACAAGAGGGGCCCCTGTGCTCTCCAGAGCCCTCCTGAGACTGTGCCTTTTGAGACTCTCCACCATTCAAGGGGCCCTTTGTGCTTATTCAGATGAAGGAAGATCAGGAGGTCTTAAGATGCAGAAAGCAAGATGTTAGGGGAGTGGAAAGGGAGCCAGGGTGATTTCTCCTCAGGTGGGCCTGCACCAACAGCCAGTGTGGAAACAGCGTGGAGCCTGGAGTCAGGCTGGCCTGGGCTAGAGCCAGGGGTGGGAGGAGGAGGGCAACTGGGAACCTGCTACATCCAGGCTAGACTATAAATGTCTTTGGATGGGTAACTGGTGCCAGGCACTCCTCTCTGTAACCACCCATAAAGGATGGCATGGAGTACATTTTCTTGCACACAGAAATCCTTGTACCATCAGTCTGTACCCTATCCCCATCTTCCATCCCCCAATCCCAACCTTCCAGGAGCGAAGGGGTGGAAACATTGATACTCCAGCCTCACCTGATCCAGTCTCATCATTCAGAGGGTAGGGAAATAAGACTCAATGTGCTTATGCCAAGATCAGATCTGCTTTGAGCCTGAGTTGCCTCAAGCAACTGAACGCCTCTCTTGGGGCAGGTCTCAGGTCACTTACATAGAGGCCAAAAATCATGTGCAACCAGTAGGCAAGGCATGAAGTCAAAGTCAGATCATACGCAGGACAACAAAAGCCCAGGGGGACAACCATCGGCCTGAGTTGTGGTCTAGAGCTAAGATTGGACACCACTAGCAGCAAGGAGGTGGCAGCCAGTCAACCAATAGGTTCTAGGTGGTGAGGACAAAGCAGAGAACAAAAGCACAGAAACCGTGTCCTCTTGGAGCCTACATTTCTTGCTGAGAAGTAAAGGCTGGTGGCCCAACCCAAGTCTGAAGGGTTCACTGTGGCACAACGAGGCACTCAGACTCTGGGTTTGACTCCTCTTTGCCTCTTATATCTCTGTGACCTTACGCAAGCCATGTACTTCTCCAGATCTCAGTTTCCTCATCTGTAAAGTGAGATTAATAAGACCAGCAGCCTCAGTGGGCTGCGGTGAGGATTTTGTCAGTTAAGTAAGCACTAAAAACAGCATGTGACTCACAATAAGCACGGTAAGAATTTCTTTATTATTGTCCTGGACACTCCCCTTACAAAAATGCCAGGAGTGTGCAATGCTTGCACTGCAGAGCATTTTAAAGAGGCCACCCAGGGCCTGCCAGCTTGTGTTCCATCAGTGGTGACAAATTTCTGCCTGGCCTCAGACAGGTCGCTAATTGTTCTCAGCCTCCATCCCTTTCCCCAGTCCTGGGGTGGTAGAGGAGCAGATGATGCTGGCTCACTCAGGAGGACCTAGGAGGCAATCTGAGGTCACCACCAGCAGAGTCAGAGCAGGAGGCTCCAGGCTTGCCATGGAAAGAGGTGTCAAGGCTTCATCTGGCAGGGTAAGCAGGAGCTCAGGGCTTACAGAGGTTGCGTATGTGCCTCTGAACATCTTGAGGGGTGGCATCTGGAACTGTTGTGTCATGATTTATTGAAAGCTGTACTCAAGTTAAATCAAGGTTGGAAAGGTTAATGAATGAATGAACTACCATTTAAAAAAATATAGTCGCCTTATTTTGTTGAGGTTGGGATAGGAACAAGCAAGAAGAGGATCCAGCTCCTTCGGTCTCCCGCCTTCACTGCGAGAGGAGCCGCTGCCACGTCTGCGCATCTGCAATGGATGGTCGTGCGGAACTGCCCCGGTTTCCTGATCAAGAGGAATAAGCAGACCTACAGCACCGAGCCCAATAACTTGAAGGCCCGCAACTCCTTCCGCTACAACGGCCTGATTCGCTGCAAGACTGTGGGCGTGGCGCCGGCAGCCAATGGCAAGGTGTTCTAGTGGTCACGAAGCGGAGATGCGGCCAGCGGACGCCTGCTGCCTCCTGTGGGCGGACCATTATCAACAAGAACGCTAGCGCCAAGTTCAGCAGCCTCAGACACATGATCTGCAAGAACAAGTACCGTCCTGACCTGCCATGACTGCCTTCAGCAAGGCCAGCGCCATCCTGCGCAGCCAGAAGCCTGTGATGGTGAAGAGGACGCGGACCCGCCCCACCAAGAGCTTCTGAGTTGCCTGCCCCCAAAGCAGTAATCAACTGGCTTTCAAGAAGAAGGAGAAGGAGAAGGAGAAGGAGAAGGAGAAGAAGAGAGGGAGAGGGAGAGCGTCCAGTGTCCTGCAAAAAACTCCAGAAGACTTTTACTGTTTGCTCTGATTTATCATCCCCTAGGCATAGTCAGAAATAATATGAATGTCCGGCCACTGTGAAAGCCCTTTGCAGTGTTTAGAAAATCTGTACTCTCCAGTATGGTAGCCACGTGCGCCTATTGAGCACTTGAAAAGTGGCTCCTTGAGATATGCTGTATGTGTACACTCTGGATTCCTAGACTTAGTATGGAAAAAAACAATGTAAACATCTCATTAATAATTTTTATTGATTACATATTGAAATGTTAATATTTTTATATATTGGGCAAAAATAAGATGTATTACTAAAATTAATTTCGTCCATTTTTCTTTTTTCATGTGGCTACTAGAAAATCTACATATGTGACTTGAATAATATTTCTACTGGATGGTGAAGTTTAAACAGAGAATGGTGCTCATGGGATGTGCCTTTCCCAGTGGTGCCAGTTGAGCCATCACTGATTTCTTTTTGCTTAAATAGCAAAAAGACTTTGCAGTGGAGAAAACCCTGGGCCAGGAGACTGCAGATCCAATTTATCACTTCACCTCAGCCATCAAGTTGCTGGATGGCTCTGGTAACAATATTGATAGTAGCAAACACTTCTATAGTTTTATATGTATATATGGAGGCCAGGTGCTGTTCTAAACATTTGACACATGTAAATTTCTAACTAAAACTCTATGAGATGATAGAAGCTATTATTAGCTCCATTTTCCATATATGGACACTGAGGTGTTAAGAGGTTAAATCACAAGCCCTAAGCTCACGACTGGAAATTGGTAGAACTAGGATTCAAAGCCAGGCAGTCTGGTTCCAAGGTCTGTATTGTAAACCACCTCTTACCTCAAGTAATCCAAACTCGCTTGGATTCAGTTTCTTCGTCTAAGAAACAAGGTTCAGAAGATGCCACAGGTGACCACAGGCTGTATAGACGTAAGCTGGCAGAAGCTTAGGAAAGGAAATTGCATTGAAAGAGCTTCCCTGGAAACCATCATTCTTAGCAAACTATCACAAGAACAGAAAACCAAACACCGCATGTTCTCACTCATAGGTGGGAACTGAACAATGAGATCACTTGGACTCGGGAAGGGGAACATCACACACCGGGGCCTATCATGGGGAGGGGGGAGGGGGGAGGGGGGAGGGATTGCACTGGGAGTTATACCTGATGTAAATGATGAGTTGATGGGTGCTGACGAGTTGATGGGTGCAGCACAGCAACATGGCACAAGTATACATATGTAACAAACCTGCACGTTATGCACATGTACCCTAGAACTTAAAGTATAATAATAATAATAAATAAAATAAAAATAAAAATAAAAATAAAAGAAAGAGCTTCCCATCCATAAAGCTACTAAAACCCAAACCCAGTGCTTACAATAATGTCTTCCCAAATGCCTCCAAATGGAGTTAACTTTTTCTCTTCTTATGCTTCATAACATTCTGATACATTACAGTCCTTCACACATCTTATCTTTCATTGCACACACACACACACACACGTGTATATATATCTGTTTCCTTCATTACTGTTCAGATTTTTTAAAGGCAGGCTGTCTTAAAGATCAGTGCTTTTTAACTGGAGGTTAAAATTTTGCTCCCAGAGGACATTTGGTAGTGTCTGGAGAAAGTTTTGATTAACACAACTTGTGAGGTTGGAGGTATGTCGCTACTATCATCTAGTGGGCAAAGATAAAAAATGCTGCTAAGCATCCTACAATGCACAGGACAGCCCCCTACAACAAAAAATTAACTGGGCCAAAATCTGCATACTGACAAGAGTGAGAAACCTTGCAGATCATTAGATGATCCATTGTGCCTAAAACATGCATGAAACAATAGGCACTCCATAAGTGACAAAAGATTGATTGATTGATTGAAAGAATAATAAATACATATTCACCTATCTGCCCTGAATGTAACTTCCTTTTGGTTATGCTCAAGAAGTATGTATTCAATGCCCATTATATGCCAGGCACATTCTAGGGCTGGGGGATAGGGGAATGCAAAGTTCTGAGACACATGAGGCCCCTGTCCTCAGGATAGGACAGTCTCCTAGGGGAGTCAGAGTCAAAGCAGTGTGTCAAACGGTAAGTGCCCTCAACCTCGCTAGCTCTGGACAGGAGCACCACACAGAAACTTTGTGAAGACAGATGACCCAGACAATCCTGGAGATACTCATCATTTTTTCTCAATCTTTATTTTGAAAAATGTCAAACATACAGAAAATGTGGAATAATAGTACAATACACATATTTATATACATAGTAACATTTAAATAGATAGATATAGAAATATAAACACACACATAACGCTTTGGAAAATAAGATGCAGACATCATGACATCAGCCAAATACATTAGCATGCATAGGACAGACCTGCTGATTTAATCAGTCTGGAGTGGGGCCTTGCCATCAGTAGTTTAAAAAATTCTCCATTTGGGTAAGGGCCAAGATAGCCGAATGGGAACATCTCTGGTCTGCAGCTTCCAGAGAGACCAATGCAGAAGGCGGGTGATTTCTGCATTTCCAAATGAGGTACCAGTTCATCTCATGGAACTGGTTAGGCAGTGGGTGCAACCCACAGAGAGCGAGCAGAAGCAGGGTGGGGCATGGCTTTACCTGGGAAGTGCAAGGAGCCGGGGGACCTCCCTCCCCCAGCCAAGGGAAACCATAAGGGACAGTGCTACCCACCCATAGTGGGTACTATGCTTTACCCACAGATCTTTGCAATCCACAGATTAATAGATTCCTCTGTGAACCTACACCACCAGAGCCCTGAGTTTCAAGCACAAAATTGGGTGGCTGTTTAGGCAGGCACTGAGCTAGCCGCAGGAGTTTTTTCCTACTCCAGTGGCGCCTAGAACCCCAGTGAGACAGGAAACCATCCACTCCCCTGGAAAGGGGCCTGAAGTTAGGGAGCCAAGTGGTCTCACTCAGCGGTTCCCACTCCAACAAAGTCCAGCAAGCCAAGAACCACTGGCTTAAAATTCTCGCTGCCAGCATAGAAGTCTGGAGTTGACCTGGGATGATGGAGCTTGGTGAGCAGAAGGGTATCCACCATCACTGAGACTTTAGTAGGCAGTTTTCCCCTGACAATGCTAAGGAGACTGGGAGGTTTCGACTGGGCAGAATTCACCACAACATGGCAAAGTGGCTGTGGCCAGACTGCTTCTCTAGATTCCTGTCACCAGGCAGGGCATCTCTACAGGAAATGCAGCAGCCCCCATCAGGGGCTTACAGATAAAACTCATCTACCTAGGCCAGAGCACCTGGGGGGAGGGGTGACTGTAGGCACTGCTTCAGCAGATTTAATCTTTCCTGCCTGCTGGCTCTCAAGAGAGCAGATGATCCTGACAAGGGAGATCCTCCCAGCACAGCACACCAGCTCTGCTAAGGGACAAACTGCCTCCTCAAGTGGGTCCCTGGCCCCCGAGCCTCCTGACTGGGAGAGACCTCCCGACAGGGGTCGACAGACACCTCATACAGGAGAGCTCCAACTGGCATCTAGCAGGTGCTCCTCTGGAATGAAGCTTTCAGAGAAAGAAGTAGGCAGCAATCTTTACTGTTTTGCAGCCTCCACTGGTGATACCCAGGCAAACACTGTCTGGAGTGGACCTCCAGCAAACTGCAGCAGACCTGCAGAAGAGGGGCCTGACTGTTAGAAGAAAAACTAACAAACAGAAAGCAACTACAACAACAAAAACAACAAAAAAGACCCCCCCACAAAAACCCCATTCAAAGGTAATCAGCCTCAAAGATCAAAGGTAGATAAATCCAGGAAGATGAGGAAAGACCAGTGCATAACTCTGAAAATTCCAAAAGCCAGAATGCCTCTTCTTCTCCAAATGATCACAACTCCTCTCCAGCAAGGGCACAAAACTGGATGGAGAATTAGATTGACGAATTGACAGAAGTAAGCTTCAGAAGGTGGGTAAAGACAAACTCCTCTTAGCTAAAGGAGCATGTTCTAATCCAATGCACGGAAGTTATGAAATTTGATGAAAGGTTACAGAAACGGCTCACTAGAATAACCAGTTTAGAGAACATAGATGACCTGATGGAGCTGAAAAACATAGTACAAGAACCCCGTGAAGCATACCCGAGTATCAATAGCCAAATTGATCAAGTGGAAGAAAGGATATCAGAGATTGAATACCATCGTGCTGAAATAAGGCATGCAGATGAGAGTAGAGAAAAAAGAATGAAAAGGAATGAGCAAAGCCTCCAAGAAGTATGGGACTATGTGAAAAGACCAAACATATGAGTGACTGGTGTACCTGAAAGTGACAAGGAGAATGGAACCAAGTTGGAAAACACACTTCAGGATATTATTCAGCATAACTTCCCCAGCCTAGCAAGAGAGGCCAACATTCAAATACAGGAAATACAGAGAACACTACTAAGATACTCCATAAGAAGACCAACACCAAGACACATTATTGTCAGAGTCTCCAAGGTTGAAAGGAAGGAAAAACTGTTAAAGGCAGCCAGAGAAAAAGGTCAGGTTACCTCCAAAGAGAAGCCATCAGAATAACAGTGGACTGCTCTGCAGAAACCCTACAAGCCAGAAGAGAGTGGGGGCCAGTATTCAACATTCTTAAAGAAAAGAATTTTCAACCCAGAATTTCATATCCACCCAAACTAAGCTTCATGAGTGAAGGAGAAATAAAATCCTTTACAGACAAGCAAATGCTGAGGGCTTTTGTCACCACCGTGCCTGCCTTACAAGAGCTACTGAAGGAAGCACTCATTATGGAAAGGAAAAACGGGTACTGGCCACTGCAAAAGCACACCAAAATACAAAGACCAATGACACTATGAAGAAACTGCACCAAATAATGGGCAAAATAACTAGCTAGCATCATTCTGGCAGGATCAAATTCACACATAATAATATCAACCTTAAATATGAGCTAAATGCCCCAATTAAAAGACACAGACCGGCAAATTAGATGAAGAGTCAAGACCCATCCATATGCTGTATTCAGGACACCCATCTCACATGCAAAGACATACATAGGCTCAAAATAAAGAGATGGAGGAATATTTGTCAAGCAAATGAAGAGAAAAAAAAAAACAGGTTGCAATACTAGTCTCTGATAAAACAGGCTTTAAACCAACAAAGATCAAAAAAGACAAAACAAGGGCATCACATAGTGGTAAAGGGATCAATTCAACGAGAAGAGCTAACTATCCTAAATATATATGCACCCAATATAGGAGCACCCAGATTCATAAAACAAGTTCTAAGAGACCTGCAAAGAGACTAAGGCTCCCACACATTAATAGTGGGAGACTTTAACACTCCACTGTCAATATTAGAAAGATCAATGAGACAGAAAATTAACAAAGATATTCAGGACTTGAACTCAGCTCTGAACCAAGTGGACCTAATAGACATCTTTAGAACTCTGCACCCCAAATCAACAGAATATACATTCTTCTCAGTGCCACATAGCACTTATTGTAAAATTATCCACATAATTGGAAGTAAAACACTCCCCAGAAAGTGCAAAGGAATGGAAATCATAACAAACAGTCCCTCAGACCACACTGCAATCAAATTAGAACTCAGGATTAAGAAACTCACTCAAAACTGCACAACTACATGGAAATTGAACAAGCTGTTTCTGAATGATTCCCGAGTAAATAACGAAATTAAGGAAGAAATCAAGAAGTTCTTTGAAACCAATGAGAACACAGAGACAATGTACCAGAATCTCTGGGACACAGCTAAAGCAGTGTTAAGAGGGAAATTTATAGCACTAAATGCCCACATGGGAAAGTGGGAAAGATCTAAAATCGACACCCTAACATCACAATTAAAAGAACTAGAGAAGCAAGAGCAAACAAATTCAAAAGCTAGCCGAAGACAAGAAATAACTAAGATCAGAGCAGAACTGAAGAAGATGGAGACATGAAAAACCCTTCAAAAAAATCAATGAATCCAGGAGCTGGTTTTTTGAAAAGATTAACAAAAGAAATAGATGGCTAGCCAGACTAATAAAGAAGAAAAGAGAGAAGAATCAAATAGACTCAATAAAAAATGATAAAGGGGATATCATCACTGATCCCACAGAAATACAAACTATCATCAGAGAATACTATAAACACCTCTGTGCAAATAAACTAGAAAATATAGAAGAAATGGATGAATCCCTGAACACATACACCCTCCAAAAACTAAACCAGGAAGAAGTCGAATTCCTGAACATACCAATAACAAGTTCTGAAATTGAGGCACTAATTAATAGCTGACCAACCAAAAAAAGCCCAGAACCAGATGGATTCATGGCTGAATTCGACCAGAGGTACAAAGAGGAGCTGGTACCATTCCTTCTGAAACTATTCCAAACAAGAGAAAAAGAGGGACTCCTCTCTAACTCATTTTATGAGGCCATCATCATCCTGATACCAAAGCCTGGCACAGACACAACAAAAAAAGAAAATTTCAGGCCAATATCCCTGATGAACATTGATGTGAAAATCCTCAATAAAATACTGGCAAACCGAATCCAGCAGTACATTAAAAAGCTTATCCACCATGATCAAATCGGCTTCATCCCTGGGATGCAAGGCTGGTTCAACATATGCAAATTAGTAAATGTAATCTATCACATAAACAGAACCAATGACAAAAACCACATGATTGGTTGGGCGTGGTGGCTCACGCCTGTAATCCCAGCACTTTGGGAGGCCGAGGCAGGCAGATCACAAGGTCAGGAGATCAAGACCATCCTGGCTAACACGGTGAAACCACATCTCCACTAAAAATACAAAAAAAAAAAATTAGCTGGGCGAGGTGGTGGGTGCCTGTAGTCCCAGCTACTCGGGAGGCTGAGGAAGGAGAATGGCATGAACCCAGGGGGTGGAGCCTGCAGTGAGCCCAGATAGCACCACTGCACTCCAGCCTGGGCAACAGAGCAAGACTCCATCTCAAAAATAAACAAACAAAAAACCACACGATTATCTCAATAGATGCAGAAAAGGCCTTTGATAAAATTCAACATCCCTTCATGCTAAAAACTCTCAATAAACTAGGTATTGATGGAACGTATCTCAAAATAATAAGAGCTATTTATGACAAACCCATAGCCAATATTATACTGGATGGGCAAAAACTGGAAGTATTCCCTTTGAAAACCAGTGCAAGACAAGAATGCTGTCTCTCACCACTCCTATTCAACATAGTATTGGAAGTTCTAGCCAGGGCAATCAGGCAAGAGAAAGAAACAATGCATATTCAAATAGGAAGAGAGGAAGTCAAATCATCTGTGTTTGCAGATGACATGATTGTGTATTTAGAAAACCCCAGTGTCTCAGCCCAAAAACTCTTTAAGCTGATAAGCAACTTCAACAAAGTCTCAAGATACAAAATCAATGTGTAAAAATTATAAGAATTTCTATACACCAACAATAGACAAGCAGAGAACCAAATCATGAATGAACTCCCATTCACAGTTGCTACAAAGAGAATAAAATACCTAAGAATACAACTTACAAAAGATGTGAAGGACTTCTTCAAGGAGAACTACAAACCACTGCTCAAGGAAATAAGAGAGGACACAAACAAATGGAAAAACATTCCATGCTCCTGGATAGGAAAGAATCAATGAAAATGGCCATATTGCCCAAAGTAATTTATAGATTCAATGCTATTCCCATCACTGGAAATCCCATCAAGCTACCACTGACTTTCTTCACAGAATTTTAAAAAAAAGAAACTACTTTAAATTTCATATGGAACAAAAAAAGAGCACATATAACCAAGACCATCCTAAGCAAAAAGAACAAAGCTGGAGGCATTATGTTACCTGACTTCATACCCTACTACAAGACTACGGTAACCAAAACAGCATGGTACTGGTACCAAAACAGATATATAGACCAATGGAACAGAACAGAGGCCTCAGAAATAACACCACACATCTATACCATCTAATCTTTGACAGACCTGACAAAAACACAAATGGGGAAAGGATTCCCTGTTTAATAAATGGTGCTGGGAAAACTGGCTAGTCATATGTAGAAAACTGAAACTGGATCCCTTCCTTACACCTTATCCAAAAATTAACTCAAGATGGATTAAAGACTTAAATGTAAAACTGAAATTATAAAAACGCTAGAAGAAAACCTAGACAATACCATTCAGGACATAGGCATGGGCAAAGATTTCATGAATAAAACACCAAAAGCAACTGCAACAAAAGCCAAAATTGACAAATGGAATCTAACTAAACAAAAGAGCTTCTGTACAGCAAAAGAAACTATCTGCAGAGTGAACAGGCAACCTACAGAACAGGAGAAAACCTTTGCAATCTGCCCATCTGACAAAGATCTGATATCCACAATCTACAAATAACTTAAACAAATTTACAAGAAACAAACAAACAACCCCATCAAAGAGTGGCCAAAGATATGAACAGACACTTCTCAAAAGAAGACATTTATTAGTGGGTGCAGCACAGCAACATGGCACATGTATACATATGTAACAAACCTGCACATTGTGCACATGTACCCTAGAACTTAAAGTACAATAAAAAAAAACAAAAGACATTTATGCAGCCAACAAACATATGAAAAAAAGCTCATCATCACTGGTCATTAGAGAAATGCAAATCAAAACCACAATGAGATACCATCTCATGCCAGTCAGAATGGTGATTATTAAAAAGTCAGGAAACAACAGATGCTGGCAAGGCTATGGAGAAAGAGGGACGCTTTTACACTGCTGCTGGGAATGTAAATTAGTTCAACCATTGTGGAAGACCGGGTGGTGAATTCTCAAGGATCTAGAACCAGAAATACCATTTGACCCAGCAATTCCTTTAATGAGTATATACCCAAAGAGTTATAAATCATTCCACTATAAAACACACACACATATGTTTATTGCAGCACTACTTATAATAGCAAAAACTTGGAACCAACACAAATGCCCATCAATGATAGACTGGATAAAGAATATGTGGCACATATACACCATGGAATACTACATAGCCATAAAAAAGAATGAGATCATGTCCTTTGCAGGGACAAGGATGAAGCTGGAAGCCATCATTCTCAGCAAACTAACACAGGAACAGAAAGCCAAATACCGCATGTTCTCACTCATAAGTGAGAGTTGAACAATGAGAACCCATGGACATAGGGAGGGGAACAACACACAGTGGGGCCTGTCAGGGACTGGGAGGGGGAAGGGGAAGAAGAGCATTAGAACAAATACCTAATGTATGCAGGACTTAAAACTTAGATGAAAAATTGATAGGTGCAGCAAACTACCATGGCATATGTATATCTGTGTACCAAACCTGCACATTCTGCACATGTATCCCAAAACTTAAAGTTAAAAAAAAAAAAAAAAATTATCCATTTGGACACAGTCAAAGTTGAGAACTCCTGGGATATAGGAACTGTAGGAACCAGGCCTTTACTGGGAAAGAGAGATGGCTTTCAGGAGGAGGTAAAGCTGAAGCTGGGAGCCTGAACAAGCACAGCGGTGAAGCTGTAGAGGGAGGAGGGAAGGACTTGAGGGGGATTTATCTAGGTGGTAATTAGAACCACCTGGTGACTGGAGCCTGGCCTGCTTCCCAGTTCCCTTTTCCCCTCTCTGGCTGGCCTGTTTCCATTTACAGGCTTACTTTCCAAGTCTCTAGAACCAAGACTGGGTGACACAAGGAGGTACTGCTCAAAATAAGATCACCCTTGCTTGGGTCCCCATTCTGGTAGCTGCACTTCTGCTCTGTACCCACAGCGTTCCTCAGTCCTAGAATCCAATCTTGGCCCTTGCCTGCCCTTGTGCTTGTGTTTGTGTCTTTATTAGCCTGTTCTCATCCTGCTAATAAAGTCATACCGAAGACTGGGTAATTTTTAGAGGAAAGAGGTTTAATTGACTCACAGTTCATCATGGCTAGGGAGCCCTCAGGAAACTTACAATTATGGCAGAAAGGGAAGTAAGCATGTCCTTCTTCACATCATGGCAGGAAGGAGAAGTGCCATGCAAAGGGGGAAAAGCCCCCCTTATAAAACCATCAGATCTCATGAGAACTCACTATCACAATAAGTGATACAATTCAATCACTTCAGTTCAGGTAATTGAATTGTATCACTTCACACAAGAAGTGTAACAATTCAAGATGAGATTTGGGTGGGGACACAGCCAAACCACATCAGTGTCTCAGCACCCTGCCCAGAGACACATGGGCCTTCTAAGATTGGAGTCCTCATTAATCCTTCTCCCTTTATTAGAGGTTCCTTAAGCTTTTATTAGAGGTTCCTTAAGCTTTTATTAGAGGTTCCTTAAGCTTTTGCCTGATCTCTGAATCCTGCCTGCTTCTGGGCTTACAATTCCACCTTCTATGCACTGCTGGGCCCCTCGTGAATACCAGCTGTGCTACTGGGGAGTGCACGCCTGTTGCAGTGCCTTCCAGATGCCTTCTTCCACCTGCTTAATGCACGCCCTGCCACCTCACCCACCCTGGGAGCTGGGTCTGTTTACAGGGTCCTTTCCCCCACACTACCACAGCCCTGGTGCACTTCCCCACTTCTGGTTTCCATCTCCTCATCTGTACACAAGTGAGAGGCTTGCTTTAGTGATCCCTACAGCTCTTTCAAGCCAAATATTCTATGATTCCCAAATCTGATCAATGATAACAGTGAGCATCAGAGTGCATGCAGAAAGTCCTTGTGTTGGCTGTGGTTATCTTAAAACAGCTTACTAGCACACAATCTCAACATTCATAGAGGGCAAAACCATCAAACAGGCTTGTTTTTAGTCAACGCACAAACAAAACCTGCATGGTTGGTTGATTGCATTGTTGAATAATCTTCTGGTAAATTTTCTATTAATTTGAGTCCTCGTACCCCCAGCATTCTGGCTAATGCTTCATTCCACTCATCTTAGGTATATTTAGCTCATTCATTTTCCTCAGTTCTGTAAATTGAAGTAAAATACCTCCATGCTGCCTCTGATTTCCACAGAGCCTGCAAAAGCAGCTACCTTTAAAGAGGTCAAAACAGAAGAGAAATGCCACTTAAGGACAAATGAGGTCAGGCCTGGCCCTTGGACTTGGCTCTTCAAGTTCTGCTCTGTTGGCTGTGTACAGAATAAATTTTGGCTCCCAGCTGACTGTGGCGGCCTGGACACAGATACACTGTGTTCATGGGCAGATCGCAAGGGCCAGAGCAGTGATCTTTGCCAAACTCCTCACAGGTGGGAGGTTCTGAATCCCAGAGACTTCCAAGGTGGAAAGGACCTGCAGGTCATTCAGGGCAACCCCTCTCCACTACAAATAAGAAAATGAGACCCAGAAATGTCAAGTACCTTCTCTGAGGTTGCACATCAAATTAGTATGTGCTCATCTATGCTATCTCTTTCATGCTGTCCAACCTGGAAATTCTACTTTGTGGACTTTATGCCAGAGATCTGCTCAAACACAGGCATAATGATGTATAAGCAAGGTTATTCACTGCAGCACGGCAGCATAGTAAAACGCTGGAAGCAGCTTCAGCATCCATCAGGAGAGGACCAATGTTCAATGGAATACTAAGCACCTGTAAGGAAGACTGAGGTAGCTCTCCATGTGCTGATATGGAAAGATCTCTGAGATACCTTAGATGAAGAACACAAGGTGCTGAGCTGTGCCTATGGTATGCTACTATTTGTGTGAAAATGGAGAAAAAGGCTAAGAGAGTGTGTGTGTGTGTGTGTGTGTGTGTGTGTGTGTGTGTGTGTCTGTGTTTGCTTATAACAGGTAGGACTTTGATCTTGTTTGCCTACAGAGAAGGGAACTGCATGGCTGGGGATAAGAGGCAGAATTTTCACTATAAAACTTCTAACTGGACTGGGCACGGTGGCTCACGCCTGTAATCCTAACACTTTAGGAGGCTGAGGCAGGTAGATCACAAGGTCAGGAGATCCAGAACATCCTGGCTAACATGGTGAAACCCCATCTCTACTAAAAATGCAAAAAATTAGCTGGGCATGGTGGTGTGCGCCTGTAGTCCCAGCTACCCAGGAGCCTGAGGCAGGAGAATCACTTGAGCCCAGGAGGCTGAGGTTGCCGTGAGCCAAAATGGCACCACTGCACTCCAGCCTGGGCCACAGAATGGAACTCCGTTAAAAAACAAAACAAAAAAAACTTTTAACTGTTGGTGCCACATTATTACTCATTCAAAAGCTTAAGTAAACACATAGACCATGTGGCAGACTGGGGTCCAGGTGGCTTGTCCAAGGTGATTCAGCTGGGTAAATGACAGAGCTGCTCCTGAGTCCCGGTCCTCCTTACTCTTGGCATGCACATACAAAAAAATGTTTTCCAAAATACTTATTAAGTTCTAGAAAGAGGAAAGTGGTCAATTCAGAAGAGGAGGGAAAATGGGCGAGGGGGATAGAATACCATTAAGGTGAAGACAGAAGACAAGGGGAAGAGGAAAAGGGAGGCAGGAATGGAAGGAGAGTGGATGGGAGCAGGAGCTTGTAGGAGAGAATGTGAATTTGCAGCCCGAGGGCCCTTGCAGACTCAAGATGGCTCCAGCTCAACACGCGCTTGTAGCCAAGACTCATTTGCTAAGCAGCAATAGCAAGAGAGTTAGTCCAGGCAGGAGGTGGCTGAGTGCAGCCGCAAGCTCTGTAGAGGGCCATGAGCTATCCAGGCGGCATCCACCTCCACAAACTTCACCTGTGGTGTCGGCACACCTCAACTCAAACCCCACAGAATAAGCCTCTCTGGGCAGCTGTGCTCTGCTGTGTGCGTGAGTTCAACAACACCACAGCCTCCCTGAGAAATCTGCACATTCATTCCTCCAGCCTCCTGAGAGAGCGACACCCTTTGTGTGACATGGCATTTTGTTTCTCCACCAGAGGTCTGACAGAACTTTCTGGGGGCCTTGACTGGACACAGCCTTGGGCTGGTGCCAGGGTGGTTCCGGGCAGGGGTCCTGCTGAGTCAGCCATTGTCTCTTTTCCATTTTCTAAATATGCCCCTTACAGTTAAGAGAACTTGTCTGCCAGAACACCATTTTATGTACTGTCCCTCATCAGCTTGGACCATTTTGGAGCCAGGAGAAGAGAAAGGGCTTGGGGAGTCAGGCTCTGGCCTCCACCCTCTCATGATAAGGAATGGAGCTAGGGTTTCCTAACAGCTGAAGTGCAGGCCCCAGTGCTGGGACTCTATCTTACATTCTTTGGGGATCAGCTCTCCTTTGTTGTCTTTCTTTTTCTCATTTGTTAAGCACAGAAGCGATTTTCTTTCTGGGTCTGTTTAGACAAACTAATGTAAACACCATGAGAAGCTTCAAACTCTCTCTGCCGATCGGCCAGCTCCATTTTGCACTCAAAGGCATGTCTAAGCAAGGAGCCTGATGAGTACAAGGAGAACTCTAGCAGCACTGTGGGACCATCCTGAGGTCTCACTGTGGCCTGGCTTCCAAGGGCCTGGGTCCCTGACCCCCAGCCACAACTGGGTCACAGGCTCCAAGGCACGTTGTCTCCCTGGAGGAGGTTTCAAATGGCTTGCCTCAGTCAATGTATTGTCAGAAAGGGCAGGGGAAGGCATCAAAGAAAGGGTTCATCTCACATAGGAAACCGCTTTGTGCAGAGATGACACAGTGATGCCTCAATGAACACACAAAGCATCTTTCACTAAAATCAGCCAGGCACAAAGGGGAAGCTGTGGTCTCCTAGACCCTTCTGCTCCGGGTTGGTTGGTGCTGCAGCTGTGAAGGGAAGGCAGGGGTGTGGTCTCAGCACAGGTGTAAGCCCCCTACAGGTGGGCCATGTGTGTAGGAGAGGGGGAGCTCACAATGTTGTGAGCATTGGACTTGTGCAAAGAGAGCCAAATTCAGAGTCCTTTGGAATATAAAAACTTTTGCTCAGTCCCACAGCTTGCCTGGCCCAAGACCAGAGAGAGGCAGTCTGGGACCTCCTACCCTGGAGCCCTCTCCAAGTCTGCACACCTTATCTAAGGTATTCTCTCTGCCAAACCTCAGCCATTCATCCTACATGTAGTTGCAAGATCAGTCTTACTGAAGAACAGCTCTAATCATGTTACTTACCCATCAAAAAACTATGATGACTTCCTGTTTTTACTACAGAATGATGGGCTAATTTCTTAGTAATTAACGTACTTAAAATTACATGTAATAGGAGAAAAATTTCCAATTTTTTTATGGCAGTGAAGCTAAGGCCTGGCCCTCTGACTGCAGATGGGAAATTTCTCCGTTCCTGCTAAACTGCTCTGGCAGCATATGTCTATTTCAAGCTACATTTTAAGGCAATACATGGCACCTTTGAGCCAGGGTTTCATCTTCCATGGCAATTATCACTGGATGGTAGGACAGTCATGATAATTAATTATGAATATCTGATCTGACACAGTTATGAGAAAGGGAATTGATTGACGGCAACTGTTCCTAGTATTTGACATTCATACATTATAGAATCAAGAAAAAAAGTGTGTGTGTGTACATAATCACAAACTATACAGCATTCTCCTCATCACTAACAGTTTATTAATGTAGTTATTGCCAACAGCAACACATAGGTCCTGGTAAAGTGGTTGTCTCTGTCACAGCGGGGTGAGAAAGAGAGAGGAGGCCCTATCACTGGGCCATGGTCGAGGAATCCATGTCTAAGTCTCATCCCTGTGACTATTATATCGGCTTCTGATAATAAAAATTTTTCTAATAAATACTGTCCTTGGAATCTCCTATGGTGGAATTTATTCATGAATAAATGAGAAGGAGCAGGAAGCATTGGCTGGTAATACAATGCAGAGTAATTCTGAAATGAATGGAGAAGATGACATCTCAGAATGTTCAAGAATGGCACAAGCATGATCTTAGCTATAAAACTAACTCCGTCACCCCACAACATTCCCACATTCTGGGTTTCACTGTCTCCTACAACAAAACTCAATCTTGCCCCATCATTTTCAAGCCTCCGTTGAGATTTAAATCATTACTACCTGGCCCAACACTGGTTCTAGGAGAAGGTACTGGCATTGTTGGGTTCTGCATGCTGTGATCCAACCCTGGAAGACCCATTGGTTCTGGGAAATTCTTATCTGCCTCCATCAATCACTCATGTTATCCAGACTCAGCCACTTTCCCCAGGAAAATCTTTAAACTTCTCTCCAGTTCAGACCCACTGCTTGGATGTGGCCCACAATGAATCCAGACTGGGCCATCATGGTACTCCAAGTGGCTTCATTTTCCATAGAGCTTGGTGTCCAGTTAATACCCAGGCATTTCCACATTTCACCCCATTAAAACTGAAGCCCTTCTTATGAAAACAGGAAGAAATTATAATCACTAAGCTAAGATCAGGTGACAGTTACACTCCTCTGTAGACCGGGACCTTAGGTCTTTAGGAGAAGGCCCAAATCTGATTTAGCAGAGGGATAAGATGCCAGCTCATCAACACGACATCTCCAAGTCCCTTATTTCTCTATGCAGACATCTGCTACGTTTGGCTTCAAATGTTGTCTGTCAGTTAATAGCAATGAAGTTACTCCTGAGGCTCCAATATGCCACAGATTTGTGCTTATTCATTTCCCTTTCCTTCATTACAAATGGGTTTGATTATAATTAGTGTACTCCATGGAGTGCTATTGGATTTTAGAATCTTTAATTATCTATAGTAAATATATTTCCTTTTTACACCAAAATACTTGATAAATTGCTGTTTAGTTGAAATGTGCTTTCAGCCTCATGAATAAATAACAGATTGCACTCCAGCGGTTGGCCACATTCCGGACATCTTCTCAGAGTGGGCGCCTGGGGTGGGAGATGGAGGATGGAGGGTGAGAAATATCCTGACCTCTTCCCTTGTTGCACTGACTTGGGTGGTCTGGGCTTATTAAAGCACTTCTAACCTTGGGCTTGTGTTTTCCCAAAGCAAGTGGACAAGCATCATCAGCTCTCAGTTGAGGAGCTTTAGCCTGGACTTTTGGCCATGAGCACCATTAATCAACAGGTTACGCAAATTAGATGGTAATTAATTCCTGGTAGCAGGCCCATTTCCATTTAGACTGCTGCATATGCTGTGTGGTGATCAATTTGGTCTCCAAGGAAGCCCTGCTTCTTCTTCCAATGTTGTGGACCTTGGACTTGTACAAAAAGAGCCAAATTCAGAGTCCTTTGGAATATAGAAACTTTTGCTCAGTCCCACAACTTGCGTGGCCCAAGACCAGAGAGAGGCAGTCTGGGACTTCCTACCCTGCAGTCCTCTTCAAGTCTGCACACATTATCTGAGGCGTTCTGTTTGTCACACCTCAGCCATTCATCCTACATGTGGTTGCAAGATCAATCTTCCCGAAAAACAGCTCTACTCATGTTATTTACCCATCAGAAAACTATGATGACTTCCTGTTTTTACTACAGAATGATGTGCAAATTTCTTAGTAATTAGCGTGGTAATTAAAACTATATGTGGTAGGAGATAAATTTCCAATTTTCTTATGGCAGTGAAGCTGAGGCCTGGCCCTCTGACTGCAGATGGAAAGTTTCTCTATTCCTGGTAAACTGCTCTGGCAGCATGTATCTATTTCAAGCTACTTTTTAAGGCAATACACGGCACCTTTGAGCCAGGGTTTTATCTTACATGGCAATTACCACTGCATGGAAGGACAGTCATGATCATCAATTATGAGTATCTGATCTGACATAGTTATGAGAAAGAGAATTGACTGATGGCAACTGTTCCTAGTATTTGCCATTCATGTGTTACAGAATCAGGAAAAAATGTGTGTGTGTGTGTGTGTGTGTGTGTGTGTGTGTGTGTGTGTGTGTACAAACTATACAGAGTTCTCCTCATCACTAACAGTCTATTAATCAGTGGGCCCAAGAAATACATTGGCTGCCCCATAATTGCAAACAGGGCCTGTGAACTCAGGGCTAGCAGCTGGACGGAGATCACAGTGAAGATTGGGAATGCCTGTTGGGAAGGTGCTCCAACCGAAGAATTCAAGGGACCAGAGGTCAAGAAAGAGCAGAGAAATCAAAGCTGGGCCCCCTGTGGGGAGGCTGAAGTCAGGCAAAACAAGTGACAAGGAAGGGGGTAAGTGCAAGCTGAGCAATTATGTGAACAGAGGCAGAAAAAAAGGAACTTTGGAACTGAAGAAAGCTGTTCCATGACTTGTTCCATTTCAGAGTACTAAAATGTCACCTTCTCAGAATGGCCCTCCCTGGTGCTCCTGGCTAGAAGAGCAGGTTCTGAAACTCTCCATCTCAAACTTGCTTTATTGTTCATGACCCTTTTCTCTGCCTAATAAGATATTAATTTTTCATTGCCTTATGTGTTTATTATTTGTAACCCCCAGCAGAGTGTAAACTTGCTGTAAGTGGAGACATTTTCTTGTTCATTCTGGTGTCCCCAATGCCTAAGACAGCTCCTAGGACATAATAGAGTTTCAATGGATATTTGCTGTCTGAATGACGAACTCACTTAATAGATGAGGAAAGTCGGGTTCAAAATGAGGAGTGGCTTACAGAGGTCAGGAGAGCTGTAAACATCCTACGATACAGAGGATCCCCCTCCAGCACCTACAACCGAGACAGCCAGTCCAAACTGTCAGTAGTGTCCAGCTGAGAAACACTAGGCTACACAGACAGGGTAGGAGGTTGGCAGTGGAAGAGGAGGGTGTGGAGAGGATGTGCGTGACCCAGACCTTGGATGATGGGAACATTTGCACATAGGGAGATGAGCAAGAGCTGGCGAGGGAGGAAATTAAGTGTCTGTCTGCCATCCCCAGTGTGTGGCCGCCCTCACTTTGTGCCTAGCACTCCTCCCCGAAGTTGCGTGAACCAAAAATGTCTCCGGACATTGGCAAGCATCCCCTGGAGGATAAAATTGCCCCTGGTTGAGAACTGCTGGAGTCCAGCCGAAGTCAGCTCTCCCCTCTCCTTCCTCAGAATTCCAGCCTCACTGTGGGAGACCCTTATTAAAGGCTGGGCACTGCTTAAGTCTTCTCTCCTGCTGGGTGGTGAGCTCTTCATCCTGACCCTGGAGGCATTTCTCTCACACATGGGAGTAAGAGGCATCAGGGCATCAGTTTCTAAAGCACTTGGTAACCTTCGAAGGAGAAATAACCTAATTTAGAGCCAAATGGAAATAAATCAAAATCTAGAGATAGTCTGGATATCACTGATTGCCATAAAATTGTGATGACATTAAGCCATCCTGCTAGACTGATTTGTAAATGATGCTAACATAGCTCTGATATTATAAGGAAGGCGTTTGAAATAAAAGACAAACAACTCTCTATTTATCACTGCTGAACATTTGAATGAAAACTGGGAACAGAAAGAAGCATTGAGGGCAGAAATCCAAGTGACTTGATTGGCAGTTCAGACAATAGTCCCTGAGGGGCACCCTCAGAAGCTCAGGGCTACTTTATTTAGCATTTAAAAATGTTGCTATCTGTCCATTCAAAGGAAAAAATAACCTTTTTTGTTTGATTTGATGTTCTTTCTTTCTGGTTTAAGATTCAGCACATCACCCAGATGGATGAATTTCATCAAAATATTTTCCTCAAATGATCTGCAGTTCCATTTTGTAATATGTTGCCACCCACATCAATAGCTATTGATATTCTGTAATTTTCAGTGACTAGCTGAAGCTCTCCCATGCACTACACTAATCCAGCTGCTTGTTATAGGTAAAAATAAAGGAAGTGATTATTACGCTGGTGGAAAACTCAGTTGCAGCTCAAAGACTACATAACTATAAATTGCAGAAGGATTAGGAATTCATGGTTGGGTAGAACAATTATAGGTCAGCAATTTCTTGTTAAATTGCTTATTGCAAGGTAGGGGTAGAAGATACTGCTGAGCAAAATCAATTTACCTTGAAAAAATTAGTGAGATGCAAATGCCTGGAGATGGGAAATTCATTTGAAATTAATTATTGCTGCTCAAATCTAGCCAGTCTCTTTCAGCAGCAAGGACTGTCTGCAGATGGAGATTTCATTGCATTGAGCACTGCTGCAAGGATCTGTTGGATTCTGATCTAAAATCAGCTTGAGTTTAGCATTATAGGGGAAAGCTCATGCTGCACAAAGAGCTTAGTAGTCAGGATTAGATAAGTTTCTGAATACACAGGGAAGAGAAAAATGGGAAGCAATATGTGAACTGAACAATCAAGTCAGATTTAGAGGACTTAGCCTGGTCTAGTAACCCAGGTAATTGTCAATTCCTTTATGTGGATGAGGAAAGGTGAATGTCTCCTTTACTCACCATACGCAACACACCCTCACTCATTGAAGACAGAAACATTGAACGGAGTGACACTGTTTGGGTGAAGGAGAAGGGACAAAATGGAGGAAGGTGAACAAGATGGCACAGTCCCGATTGCTTCCGGGTTCTTCATCACCAACTTTCCCACGCCTGGGAAATTGCAGGACAACCAAGCATGCGCCAGGTGACGTCAATCTGAAGAGATCGAAACTTACCTGGCCACGCCTACGGAGATGCCCCTATCATGCTCTTATCCCGCCCACTGCCCTCCCCCTTCCAGTACCAATGCATAAAAGTCCCACGCTGGTAGGAGCCCGCGTGACTTCTTCGGCCCCTCCTACTTGTGGACCGGAGAACCTCACCCAAAAGCTCCGGCGCGACTTCCCTGGCCCCATACCTGAGGACTGGAGAACCTCACCTGAGAGTGTGTGCATATTTGCAATAAAAGGCTGCCGCTTTCTTATGTACTTTGGCCTCATGTTTAATTATTTAGCTCTCCTAAATTAAATTAAATTAAGACAGACACATGCTTTTCCATGTGCAATTCGCAGTATCTTTACTGGAGAGCATTCCGAGTACTGAGGCAGAAGTTGTGAAGTCAGTTAAAATCACCAGCAATGGTTGGCAAGGAAATTTGAACAATAAAGAAGCTGAGACTCTAAACACAACCCACAGGACTGGGTCTCATATCCCAGAAGGGAGGGGAAATGAGATAGGGCAGATGGTTTTATTGCATTGAGGTGTGCTTTGTCCTTTAAATTCATTTCTATCATCTATGCTAAAGACATAAATGAAAACAGGTTCTGCAGATATGCAGCTGGTCCTGTATCACAGAACACTCCAGTGAGTTGAATGAAAACACAACCAAAAGAACAGGTAGAAACAGCCACAAATCACCAAATGACCAGACGGACTGATGTCTTTGGTTTGTGGTCTTTCTGCCTCTGTAGGATCAGCCAAAGTAGTCAGTCCTTGGAGAGCAATTGGAGTCCCCTTTGTTACTGCTTCTGTGACTTCAGCTTGGTTGGAGATGACTTGCTCAGGCTGCAGGCAAAAGCCACAACTCACAGAGGGGGTGAAGAAGAGAAAATGAATCTCTCAGACTCTTTTTTTCTTTTCTTTTTTTTGAGATGGAGTCTTGCTCTGTCACCCAACCTGGAGTGCAATGGCACAGTCTCAGCTCACTGCAACCTCCACCTCCCAGGTTCAAGAGATTCTCCTGCCTCAGCCTCCTGAGTGGCTGGAATTACAGGTGTGCACCACCACGCCCAACTCATTTTTGTATTTTTAGTAGAGACAGGGTTTCACCATGCTGGCCAGGCTGGTCTCAGACTCCTGACCCTGTGATCTGCCCACCTCAACCTCCCAAAGTGCTGGGATTACAGACGTGAGCCACCGTGCCCAGCCCCTTGGATTTTTTTTTTTTTTTTTAACTTAGTTCTTTTCAACTTAGTTTAAAGTTGAGACTCATATACATACATTCAGCCGAAGGTGGCACCAGCCTAATCTCTCCTGGGTAAGCATTAGGAAAAGGCACCTCAACCTTTGGGGTATACAGCTTGTTCAGCAGATTGCAGGTTTAATTTTAGGGTGCAGCCATTAAACCAACATGGATATCTCTATCAATGTCTGTATTGGTCATGTTCCAGAAAAAAAAAATAGACGGCATATTGAAAGTAGGGCAATTCAAGGAGAGCATAATAAAGGGACATTTATGAAGGTATAGGCAGAGTATGGGATAGCACAGTACTCCTAGGATGAAGGTCAGAGTGTTACAAGAACCAGGAAAGAGAGGATCACTAGGAGAGGGTCTATTTGGCAGGAGCTGTGACCTCCAGAAAGCCCCACTGGAGGACATTCCACAGGGAGGAAGTCAAAAGAATAAATACCCCAGCCTCATTCTGCTTCTTCTCTCCAAACTCCTCTGGGACTCCTCATAGGCTGAAGTTATCTGATAAGCCAGAGGTCAAGGTATCCCATTGATGTGGCCTGTGGGGTCAGCCCAGGGCAGAGAGCAGCAGGTTGAGGGTGGAGAGTGCGCCTGGGGGTGCACATGGGAAATATCCAGCTCACAGTTCATGACAGGGCTGCCCCAGTCATTTATTCTTCTTTCGAGCGTGTGTTCAGAACCACCTCCTCGGTGCTGGACCTGTTCTGGGGGCACGTTGATGTGTCCGTTATGAATCCCTAGCCTCAAGAAGCTTTATTCCAGCAGAGAAAATGGTTGTTTTGGGGTTTTGGTTTTGGCTTTTTGCCTGTGAATCTCCTGCCAAAGAATGAGTCCACGAATTTTGGGGAATGGAACTTCTTTATTTCCAGCCATGTGGCTTCGGCTTCCACCCGAGGTGACCAGAGGGGGTTGATATTATCCTGAAGGCTCCTGACAACCTGTGTTTTATGAGTGCATCCACTTTATAAAATATTAACCAGAAAAATATTAAAGTTTGCAAAGGTGACAACAGACCCAGAGGGACAATGTGATGATACCATTTTTTATATATTTTTTCAAAACATGAAAAGCATTTCTGAAAAACGAAGGAAAAAAAGACAGGTGTGTTTTTGTTCTCCTTTCAATGTAACCGGAGTGGTATGTTTGTTTTCTGTGGACAGTGCTGATTCACCAAGGATTCAAGAATTACTAATGAGTGTTTTTCACTTCTCATTTTACAAATGGAATACATTAAGAAATCACTCAGCCACACTCGGTGTGGTTTTTAATTGAAACCTACCTCTCTGTACGGATGAATGGAATTTCTCTTTCTCTGCGTACAGGGGCTGGTTGACCTTTTCAGCTTCAGAGGGGCCTGAAATGTGGTCAACACATTTCTTTTCACATGAACAACCCCATGCGGTCTATTTAAATAGAGTAACCAAATTGTCTAATTTTCACAGAACTCATTTCTCTCTGCACGTGCACATTCATTGCTCCCCACCTTCTGTCATAGAGAAAATGCAGTAGATGACACTTTTATTAGTCTAACTTCTGCCCTTTATTTCTCTCCTTTAATATCAGACCCACAGAAAATAATAAGCAAACCATAGACTAGAAAGAATTATTAGTCCAGATGTGACAAGTGAAGTGTAAATATCCTCTTATATTCAAACACTGATAAAAACTAATAAAAATCTGATACCAATAAGTAGATGGACAAAGGACATAAACCAAATCATGCATCCAGAAATCACAGTTGCTGCCCAGCACAGTGGCTCACGCCTGTAATCTCAATGCTTTGGGAGGCTGAGGTGGGCAGATCACCTGAGGTTGGGTGTTTGAGACCAGCCTGGCCAACATGGTAAAACCCTGTCTCTAATAAAAATACAAAACTTAACCGGGAGTGGTGGTGCACACCTGTAATCCCAGCTACTCAGGAGGCTGACGCAGGAGAGTCACTTCAATCCAGGAGACGGAGGTTGCAGTGAGCCGTGATTGCACTGCTGCACTCCAGCCTGGCCTGGGCGACAGAGTGAGACTCTGTCTCGAAAAAAATAAAATAAAATAAGGAAAGAAATCACAGTTACTAAACAAACGTGGGGGGAATGTTCAACTTTATTTGCTTGTGCATTTATTCATTCATTTGTTAGATACTTGTTAAGCACCCACTGTGTGCCAAGCGTCACACAAGATCCTGAAAATATGTAGATTAGTAGAACACAGACCTCACCCACAAAGGGTTCCAATTATAGCAAAAGAGAACTGTAAACAAGATCTGTGAACTAGACTGTTGTGTTCAGGGAGCGATACGCAATTTAAAAAGCTAAAATGGTTACGGTAGAAAGAGTGAACTGAGCCCTAAAAGAAATGGCACTCAAACAAGTGCCATTTTCAATGAGGAAACTGGCAAATATTTTTAATGTTAGTATTTAATGTTGTAGTGCCTGCTTCGGGAGCAGATATATTGAACTGGACTGACCCTGTGGCAATTTTAGTAGTAAAATCCATGACTCTCTAATTCTGTTTCTGGAGTTCCATATTAAGGGTATAATCGATCAAAAAAGCTATATGTCATAAGATGTTTATATATCATATAACATTGATATGTATAATAGCAAATAATTGGAATCATCCTAAATGCCCAACAACCACAGAAAGATTCAATAAATTATAGCATATTCATTTGCAAGAATATTCTGCATCCATTAGAAATGCTTATATTAATGGAAAACATGAAAATTAAGTATACACTAAGTAATCATCATGTTTAAATATGCACAGAAAAGAAAATCTAGAAGGAAATACATTAAAATGCTAACCGTGATTATATGCATATTATTTTTTCTTTTTCCTGTGTTTCAAAAAAATTTTATTATTATTTTTTTTTTTTTTGTAGAGACAAGGTTTCTTTATGCTGCCCAGGCTGGTCTTGAACTACTGGCCTCAAGCAACCCTCACACCTTAGCCTCCCAAAGTGCTGGGATTACAGGCATAAGCTGCTGTTTCTGGACCCCCAACATTTTTAATACGATTAGTTTTTTTTAGAATAAAGTTCAACCTTGTATGAAATGAACAGTTAACCAAAAAACTAAAATTCTACTTCATCAGATCAGTAGCAGGTTTCTACCAGCTTGAATTCAAACAGCGGGAAAAGCAGTGTTGTCAATCATGCATGAGTCTTGGATGGCAGGCCCATCTCTCTAATCATGGTGTAATTTTGGCCAGGTCCCTTATCTCTCTCTTTTCATTTTCAGAAAATAAGATGCCCTGAATTCTTTCAAAATCTCTTCTGACCCAAAAACCTATGAATCTTGATATTCTAGGAAAAAGAGTTTTTGCCTCAATTCACTGAAATCACAAACAGTGCATTGAAACAGTTCTTCACATAAATCAGGTACAAAATGTTAGACGGAGAGGAGGTATAATGAGAAAATAACGTGTGTTTGTCTCATCAGACATTTTTCAGAAAAGATTAAACAGTATCTTTTCCCACTGAATTCATAACATCCTCTAGTCCTTGTCCTTAAAATCAATCTTTCCAGAAGAGAGAGCTTTATCCATTATTTAACACATATTTCAGTCTATTGTTATTTGGTCATGTGGAGGTAGTGCCTTAAATGTAGAATTTGGGTTTCCTATGCCAATACAAAACCTGTAATCCTAATTTACAGGGCCTCCTGCCTTTTTTATGGTCATTCACAGTATGGCATACACTGAGCCTTT
Organism: Chlorocebus sabaeus; assembly: GCF_047675955.1. Taxonomy (NCBI): domain Eukaryota; kingdom Metazoa; phylum Chordata; class Mammalia; order Primates; family Cercopithecidae; genus Chlorocebus; species Chlorocebus sabaeus. Next base: position 19,156,536 of record NC_132918.1, read on the forward strand.
ACAGATGCAGTGCCTCAAACTAAAGGTGATCCTGGGAAATAAATCTACCTAATTTCTTCAGAGCAGAGGAAAATGCAACATTAGTAGGGTATTTCTGGGCATATGCATGCTTGGGAGCCTGGAAATATTCTGTTTCATTTTCCAATTGGAGAGATTTTCAACATTGGATTGCTTTCTTTTCCAAAGCAAACATGTCATATCTCGAATTGACTGAGACCTGATGGGCTTCCCTTGATCAAAGAACCACTTAAGGTGACAGCCTACATGGTCACAGAGTATGAAAAATCTTACCCACGTTTACCCCTGTTTTCCCTGTAGGACGATCCCTAAGGGTTAGGTGATACCAGAACCAGGAGAGGTAGGCAGAGAGAAACTGAAAGACCTGAAAGAAAATAATTTCTCTGGATAGTTTCTCTGACTACTGAGGGATTATTTAATAGTAAAAACAGGCACTACAAATCCTCAGAGGGCTTGACTTTCCACCAGTTGGGGATTTGCTTCTGGTCATGATTGCACATCTCTGGGAAGTTACTGACTCAATCCTGGGCTCCTTCTTTTCCCCAACTACAAACTCTCCTTGAGTCTCATCCAGTCCTTGGGCTTTGAATATTGCCAGGCTGACAATATCAACCTGAGACTCCTGTATCTCACTGCCATGCGGATAACTCCACTGGGATGTCCCACAAGGCATCTCCAACTTGAATATCCAGGAGAGACCTCTTGCTTTCCTGCCTCTCACTTCTAAATGTGGAGCTTGCCTGGAAACCTGGGAGTCATGATTGGCAGCTTGCTTTTCTCTCATTCTTCACAGTCCTTTCAGCCAGCAGCTCCAGCCCCCATACCCGTGATTAGTCTCCACTTCCACTGCCACCACTCAGATTCCAGCCACGGTCCCTTCTCGTGCACCAACACCAACAACCTTCTAATTACTCCTGCAACTTCCATTCTTGCCCTTCTCTAATCTGTTGTCCACACAGTGGCCAAAAGTTCTTTTTAAAACATGATTTGAATTACACCATTCTCTCGCTTAAGACTTTTTACCTGGCTTTGCACTGTAGCTTGAGTGAAATTCAGGCTCCCACCGTGGTGTCCTGGACCATGCATGATAAGACCCATGCCCTCCTCTCCACCGTGCCCAGGCCACATTTCCTGCTGCCCCCTGCACCACAATCCCTGTGGTCTTAGTCTTCCCAAGCACACACCATGCCTCAGAGCCTTTGCTCCTGCTGGCCCCTATTTCCCCTGCTCTTTGTGTGGCTGACTCTTTCCTCTCCATCAAGTTTCAGTGTCAACGTGACTTACTCTTACAGAGAAGCCTCCTCTCATTCTCTATGTAAAGAATTTCCCATCTTCATTGCCATCTGTGATAGTGCCCTGATTCTTTCTTAATACTTACTAAAAGTTGTAATTATTTTATTTATTGCTTATTTGATTACTATGCTACACCTTGTCTAGATTGTAAACTCTAAGGGAGCAGAGGTCTTGGTTATTTTTTCCCTATGTATGTCACATCCAGCACATAATAAATGCTCAATAAATATTTGCTGATTTAGTTAATTAATTAAAGAAGGCCATTAGTCATTGATACTTTTGGCTAGTTGTTAGAAAATCAACCTGATTAGCCCAATCTGATTGAGGCATGCCTCTGTGCTCCTTCTACCTCTGTGCAAGCAGAGTGTCAGCTACAGGAATGGAGAAAAAATTTGCAGGCTCATTTCCGTAAAGGTATAGAAAAGTCTATTCCTTTTTCAGGAGGGCATCTAAACAGATTCCTCTTTACAGCATCTGTCCTAGAAAGTTTTGATTTCACAGGGTATAGAGAATGTTAGTTATAATTCTTTATAGGCAAGGCTCTCCATTTTATAGTTAATTACCATGTAGCTCAATAACGTGTATCATTAAATATATGTCAGATTAATTTTCTTGTAATTTTTTTTCTTTTTCTTTTTTTTCTTTCTCTTTTTTTGAGTCGTAATTTTGCTCTGTTGTCCAGGCTGGAGTGCAGTGGCACGATCTAGGCTCACTGCAGTCTCTGCCTACCAGGTTCAAGTGATTCTCCTGCCTCAGCCTCTCAATTAGCTGGGACTACAGGTGCACGCCACCACACCTCGCTAATTTTTACATTTTTAGTAGAGACGGGGTTTCACCATGTTGGCCAGGTTAGTCTCAAACTCCTGACCTCAGGAGATCCACCCACCTCAGCCTCCCAAAGTGCTGAGATTATAGGTGTGAGTCACTGCACCTAGCCTCTTATAAGTTATTATTTTTAACTATAGCTCAGATAGTACAGTTTTTATTTTTAAAAATTAGAGGAAACAATCCAGTGACTACATGGACTATTATGCAAGTACATAAAGTTATTAAGTAAGTATAGTAACAAATAGCAATGTTTATGATTCACTTTAAGAGACAAAAGCAGAATACATAATTGTTCTGATTTGTAATTAAAATGATCAAAGTAAGTATACAAGCAAGCAGTAACTAATAGGGAACAAGAAAAAACACCTTAGTTTTCAAGTGTGGTAGATTTATGTCTGTTTCTTTTTTAGTTATTTCCATTTTCTTGGTACAAAAGTAATTGCACTATAAATTTAGGGCTGCACTGGGCTGTAAATATGATTGCTGGTGTGCCTGCAGTTAGTATAGTGACTAGAAACATGTGGGGTTGGTCAGAGAAAGTCTCGCTGCAATATTCCTGCTCATTTGGACTGTCTAAAAGTTGTGTCCTCTTGTTTAATGCTTCTAGCTTGATCATCTGGTTAAATTTGTCACTCAAATACTTCTATTGAGAAGTAGCAGCAAGAATAAACCTCTTTATTTGTATTTGTATTTCCTGCTTGTTCTCCATGTGAGTGTGTGTTAGGGTAGAGGAAGTAGGGAGGACCGTGCACTTAAAATAAATGCAACCCCAAAATTACAAAGAACAATATGTGTTTGTATGTCCCATATGGAACAATTCCCATGATATACTGTTAGTTCTCTATAAAAAGTAGAAATGTACCTATTATACTGTCATAATTTAAAAACAGAATTAAAAAATGAGAGAAGGGGATGCATGTTTATATGTGCATTTATAGAGAGATTTACATAAACTATATATTTGCATTAAAAAAATTTTTTCTTTTTAGACAGTGTCACTGTGTCACCCAGGCAGGTGAGTCTTGCCCTGTTGCCCAGGCTAGAGTGCAGTGGCATGATCTCAGCTCACTGCAACCTCCATCTCCCAGGTTCAAGGGACTCTTGTGCCTCAGCCTACCAAGTAGCTGAAACTACAGGCACATGCCACCATACCTGACTAAGTTTTATATTTTCAGTAGAGGCAGAGTTTTGCCATGTTGGCCAGGCTGGTCTCGAACTCCTGGCCTCAAGTGATCTACCTGCCTGGGCCTCTCAAAGGACTGGGATTACAGACATGAGCCACAGTGCCCAGCCAAAATATGTTCTATATCTATACTATAGATACATATACTAGACACATGCACACACATACATCTGTTTTTAAGCGAAGCTGTATCTGGAAAGATAGACAATATGCCAGTAATAATGGTTACCACTAGGGAAGGAAAGAGGCAACTGAGGGAGGCAGGGCGCTTACCTTTCATCATATAATCTTTCATACTATCTAAAATATTTACCATGGACATATATTACTATTCAAACAAATGATTAAATCATTAATAAAGACAGAGAGCTATTTGCCAACAAACCAAAATAAACAATGAAGTGAATTGCAGCCAGGCACAGTGGCTCACACCTGTAATCCCAGCACTTCGGGAACCCAAGGCAAGTGGATCTCTTGAGGTCAGGAGTTTGAGACCAGCCTGGCCAACATGGTAAGATCCCGTCTCTACTAAAAATACAAAAATCAGCTGGGCACGGTGGTGCGTGCCTATAATCACAGCTACTCGGGAGGTTGAGGCACAAGAATCACTTGAACCCAGGAGGGAGAGGTTGCAGTGAGCTGAGATCATGCCACTGTACTCTAGCCTGGGCAACAGGGCAAGACTCTGTCTCAAAAAAAAAAAAAAAAAAGTCAATTACATTAACTATTGTCTCATTAATAGATTTTTTAAATACATAAAAGATAAAAAATAAATGCAACTGGTGTCAAGTGTTGTCTAAGCTGGGCGTTGAGCATGTTATAAAGCATGATGGGTCAAGGATATGTTGGAGAAGTATAAAATGTCATTATCTATATTCATTTGCTAGGGCTGCTGTAACAAAAATACCACAGACTAGGTGGGTTAAACAATAAATTTTATTGTCTCACAGTTCTGAAACCTAGAAGTCCAAGATCAAATCAAGGTGTTACAGATTTGGTTTCTCCTGAGGGCTTTCTCCTTGACTTGTGGATGGCTGACTTTTTTTCTTTTTCTTTTATTTATTTATTTATTTTTAATTTTATTATTATTATTATTATTATTATTTTGAGACGGGGTCTTGCTCTGTCTCCCAGGCTGGAGTGCAATGATGCAATCTCAGCTCACTGCAACCTCCGCCTCCCAAGTTCAAGCAATTTTCCTGCCTAGGACTAGAGGCATGCGCCACCACACCCAGCTGTTTTTTGTATTTTTAGTAGATATGGGGGCTCACCATGTTGGTCAGGCTGGTCTTGATTTCCTGAACTCAAATGATCCACCTGCCTCGGCCTCCCGAAGTGCTGGGATTACAGGCGTGAGTCACCATGTCCAGCCAATGGCTGCCTTCTTGCCATGTCCTCACATGGTCTTTCCTCTGTATGTGAGCATCCCTGGTGTTTCTTTGTGTGTGCAGATTTCCTCTTCTTATGAAGACACCAGTCAGATTGGACTATGGCCAACCCCAATGGCCTCATTTTAACTCAATTGCCTCCAAAGGCCCAATCTCCAAATACAGTCATATTCTGAAGAATCAGAGGTTAGAGCTTTGTATTAGTCCCTTCTAGCACTGCTATAAATACCTGAGACTGGGTAATTTATAAAGAAAAGAGGTGTAATAATTGTCTCACAGTTCCACAGCCTGTGCAGGTAGCATGGCTGAGGAGTTCTCAGGAAACTTAGAATCATGGCAGAAGGTGAAGGGGAAGCAGGCACATCCTACGTGGCAGAAGTGGAAGAAAGAGAGAGAAGTGGGAGGTGCTACACACTTTTAAACAACCAAATCTCATGAGAACTCATTCACTATCGTGAGAACAGCAATGGGGAAATCTGCTCCCAAGATTCAATTGCCTTCCACCAGGCCCCTCCTCCAACATTGGAGATTACAGTTTGACACGAGATTTGGGTGGGGACACAAATCCAAACCGTATTAAGTTTCACCATATGAATTTTTGGGGGGAGGTCGGGGAGACACAATTCAGTCCATATTATTCTTGAGGAATTTTCAATTTAGTCAGTGAGTTAAGCCATATATTCTTGAGTCAAAAAACAAAAAACAAAAAAAAAAACAAATAGCAACATTAAAGGTAGCAAACAAATGTCAAAGTGAAAATAATACAGAAAGTAACGAGTTGGGATTTTCTAAGGCAGTGGTAATTTCCCAGGCACAATCTCCCATTAAAAAAATAAAAGTCAGGAATACATGAGGACAAAACCACTAGTTAGTTTTTGCCATAGTTACTGTGCATAGGGCAAGGGGCCTGTCTGCTTTTGGTTTGGAAAACCAATTAGTTCAGCAAATTATAACATGGTAGATTTAATCAATTTGGTGAAAAATATGATTCCAAATGCTGTTTGAAATTGTCTAGGCAAGAGAAAATTAGATTGTTTGAATGTTTTATTTGTTACCAATTATTTTTTGAAAAGGACAGGTGAGTGGGACCTACACATACAAAAATGCTAAAATTCCTCCATCCAGAAGGAAGCACTAAGTCATCCCTATTAATCAGTTCATGCAGCAAATTTTGAATTGAGAGCTCCAATGATGTACTTGGGCCATCTGTGGGCTTGAGATAGATCAAAAAAAAAAAAGAAAAGAAAGAAAAGGAACCACCTTGTCAGCCTCCTGCAGCACTCAGTCCAACCAATTGGAGCTTCCAGTTGTTAAACGTTTTACCTGTTATTTTAACACAATGACCTGTCTTCTTCTTTCCCAATTTCTCCTCCTCTTCTTTCTTTCCTCATTTTTGTCCCTTTCTGTACTTCATTTTATTGGTAAAAGAACACATGATCAACAACCACAACAAACTGACCCGATCCCTAATCTCCCAGATCCACAAAAATGATGGTGAAACCATCCTATGACCCACTCTTTACAGGGGCACCTAATAATAGTCTGTTTAACCTACTCCAAAGGAATTGTGAGGGCCTCATTGTCAATGCATGTAAAAGCATTTTCGAGCAGTAAAGACCTCTTTAAATGTTGGCTATTACTACAATGGAGAACTAAAAGTAAAGAACTCAAAGGAAAGCAGGGTCCATTGAAGCTGGTCAGTTGGTCAAGTATACTGTAACTGTTAGGTATCTTGGAGCTAAGAAGATGCTTTTGTACCCTCTGATGGTAAAATGAGGAGCCATGTCATGAGGGAAACAAATATATATCATGGACAAAGGGAATTTCTGTATCCTCTGACTTTTTTGTGAACTGTTTGTAAATCAGCGTTTGCTTTTAATTTTCCTACTGTGATGTGTCTGTTTTGTAGGCCTCTCAGAAAGATTAATCATAAAACAGAACAAGATGGTATACTGAATTCCAGAACACAAGAAAGAGACCCAAGAAACTCAAGTGCCAATCAGCTACTCAAGTCATGGTACAAAGACAGTTTAAAAGCTAAACAAAGTATGGACCTAGTGACCTGCAGGTTGACTACAACAAGTCCCCTCTCCCCAAATGGGGTTGCAGTCACATTACAACTGCAGAGTCGATCTATACTGCTCTCTGCTAAAGGCAGCTGTAGCTGCTCCAGGATTGCCTAGGCCCTGCAACAAATACCAGGAGTGACTCCAAAACAATTCCCCAGGTCATTGACCTAGACTGGTATTCCCCTGCCACACAAAATCCTAGGGGAAAATCTAAATAAAGAAAGGGATTGTCAGCTCCATTTTCTCAGTTTAAATCCACAGAGGAAAAACACCATAGATTTTTTTTTTTTTTTTTGAATAATTTTGCTCTGTAGCCCAGGCTGGAGTGCAGTGGTGTGATCTTTTGGCTCACTGCAACCTCCACCTCCCAGGTTCAAGTGATTTTCCTGCCTCAGTCTCCTGAGTAGCTGGGATTACAGGCACCTGCCACCATGCCTGGCTCTCTTTTTTTTTTTTTTAAACAAAAGAAACATTAGACCACTTTTTAGATTAATTTAGCTTCTTGCACAGGTTTATTTGTTTTTCCAACTTAACCAGTCATTCCAAAAAGCAAAATTTTATTTGGCCTCAATGTCCAGTTTGCTTTTTACTTACCTATCTGGTTTTGAATGAGGGGCTATTGGACCTTTCCTCTTCCTACAGGAAGTATCCACTTCCAATCTGGGATCAGGGACTTTCCAGTTATTCCAGAGGTGGGGAGGACACTGGACCTGGAAGGCTGGCCCACTACTCACAGTCTCCAAGCTTGTCTACCAGATGGCACCAGCTCCCGCCAAGCTGAGCCAGAGGGCGCATCTGGAAAGGACTTGAGACATATGGAACTCATCACTGTCATCACAGTTCCCCTCCCTCCCCTGCTTCAGTGCTTCTAAGAAGGGAGAGGCTGACATGAACCCTGGGGAGTCAGATCTGCTGTGCAGTTTACATGAACCCAGCATTCATGGTTAGACAGAACTCCTCTGGGCTGACTGTACTCTCCTGACACTTTCTCAGGCTCTCACTAGCATATGTAAAAAGAGGTAGAAGTAGGGAGGAGATGCCACATGCTGCACGAACAGTGTTTAAACTTCTATGTCTTTCCCACTGGAAACTAGTGTATTACGAAGGAGAAGTCATGGCCTTTGGAGTCATAATCCTGTCTTTGCCACGGTATTAATCAGCTTAGGCTAGGGCGTGATGTGGTAACAAACAACCCCAAATCTCAGTGACTTAGAATAGCAAATGTTTATTTCTCACTCAGGCTACATATCAGTTGTAGATCAGCTGCATCTGTCTTCCATGTGGTCATTATCTCCAGACCCAGACTAAAGGAGCAGGCAGTATCTGGGAAATTGATCTTGTGAAATAGAAATAAAAAGACAATGGGATCATATGTTGGCTTTTAACGTTTCTGCTTACATCACTTCCATTTATATTTTGTGGACCAAACAAATCACATGGCCAAGCCTGACCCCAACAAAGCAGGGGTATTTAACCCACTCCCAAGGAGAAACAGCAAATAGATTAAGCAATAATACAACTTACCACAGCCACTTACTCTGTGTCCTGTGGCAAATTACTATGACGTAAACATGATGATGTACACCTGGGGATGATAGGATGATTAAATAAAATGCAGATTTAAAATAGAGTATTATGTTCCCCTAGCCAGGCGAAGCAATGAGGGACTGTGCCGTGAGGGCTGGTGCTATCTGGCCCAGATACTATGCTTTTCCCACAGTCTTCTCAACCTGTAGACCAGGAGATTCTCTCAGGCACCCACACCACCAGGGACCTGGGTTTCAAGCACAAAACTGGGCAGCCGTTTGGGCAGACACCAAGTTATCTGCAGGAGTTCTTTTGTTCATAACCCAGTGGCGCCAGGAATGCCAGTGAGACAGAACCGTTCACTCCCTGGAAAGGGGGCTGAAGCCAGGGAGCCAAGTGGTCTTGCTCAGTGGATCCCACCCCCATGGAGCCCAGCAAGCTAAGATCCACTGGCTTGAAATTCTCACTGCCAGCACAGCAGTCTGAAGTCAAACTGAGATGCTGGAGCTTGATGGGGAAAGCGGCATCCACCATTACGGAGGCTTGAGTAGGCAGCTGTCCCCTCACAATGTAAACAAAGCCACCAGGAAGTTCAGACTGGGCGTGGAACCCACCACATGACAAAGCTGCTATAGCCAGACTGCCTCGCTAGATTCCTTCTCTCTGGGAAGGGCATCTCTGAAAGAAAGGCAGTAGCCCCAGTCAGGGACATATAGATAAAATTCCCATCTCCCTGGGACACAGCACCTGGGTAAAGGGGCAGCTGTGAGAATAGCTTTAGCAGACTTAAATATTCCTGCCTGCCAGTTCTGAAGAGAACAGTGGATCTCCCAGCACAGTGCTCAAGCTCTGCTAAGGGACAGACTGTCTCCTCAAATGGGTCCCTGATCCCCATGCTCCCTGACTGGGAGACACCTCCCAGCAGGGATTGACAGACACTTCATACAAGAGAGCTCCAGCTGGCATCTGGCAGGTGCCTCTCTGGGACAAAGCTTCCAGAGGAAGGAGCAAGCAAACAGGGTCTAGAGTGGACCTCCAGCAAACTCTGGCAGACCTGCAGAAGAGGGACCTGACGGTCAGAAGGAAAACTAACAAACAGAGAGCATTAGCATCAACATCAACAAAAAGCATGCCCACACAAAAACCCCACCTGAAGGTCACCAAAATCAAAGACTAAATGTAGATAATCCACAAAGATAAGGCAAAACCAGCACAAAAAGTCTGAAAATTCCAAAAACCAGAATGCAGCTTCTCCTCCAAAGGATCACAACTCCTCACCAGCAAGGGAACAAAACTGGATGGAGAATGAACTTGATGAATTGACAGAAGTAGGCTTCAGAAGGTGGGTAATAACAAACTCCTCTGACCTAAAGAGCATGTTCTAACCCAGTGAAAAGAAGCTAAGAACATTGATAAAAGATTACAGAAACTACTAACTAGAATAACCAGTTTAGAGAAGAACATAAATGACTTGATGGAGCTGAAAAATACAGCACGAGAACTTCGTGAAGCATACACAAGTATCAATAGCCAAATAAATCAAGCAGAAGAAAGGATATCAGAGAAGATCAACTTAATGAAATAAAGATCAACTTAATGAAATAAAGCATGAAGCAAGATTAGAGGAAAAAAAAGAATGAAAAGGAATGAACAAAGCCTCCAAGAAATATGGGACTATGTGAAAAGACCAAACCTACATTTGATTGGTGTACCTGAATGTGGTGGGGAGAATGGAACCAAGTTTGAAAACACACTTCAGGATATTATCCAGCAGAACTTTCCCAACCTAGCAAGACAGGCTAACATTCAAATTCAGGAAATACAGAGAACATGACAAAGATACTCCTTGAGAAGAGCAACCCCAAAACACACAATCATTAGATTTACCAAGGTTGAAATGAAGGAAAAAATGTGAAGGGCAGCCAGAGAAAAAGATCGGGTTACCCACAAAGGGAAGCCCACCAGACTAACAGCAGATTTCTCTGCAGAAACTCTACAAGCCAGAAGAGAGTGGAGGTCAATATTTAACATTCTTAAAGAAAAGAATTTTCAACCCAGGATTTCATTCGCAGCCAAACTAAGCTTCACAAGTGAAGGAGAAATAAAATCCTTTACAGACAAGCAAATGCTGAGGGATGTTGTTACTACCAGGCTGGCCTTCCAAGAGCTACTGAAGGAAGCACTAAATATGGAAAGGAAAAACCAGTACCAGCCACTTCAAAAACATACCAAAATGTAAAGACCATCGACACTATAAAGGAACTGCATCAACTAATGGACAAAATAACCAGCTGGCATCATAATGACAGGATCAAATTCACACACAACAATATTAACCTTAAATGTAAATGGGCTAAGTGCCCCAACTAAAAGACACAGACTGGCAAATTTGATAAAGAGTTAAGACCTATCAGTGTGCTGTATTCAGGAGACCCATCTCACATGCAAGGACACACATAGGCTCAAAATAAAAGGATGAAGGAATATTTACCAAGCAAATGGAAAGCAAAAAAAAGCAGGAGTTGCAATCCTAGTCTCTGATAAAACAGACTTTAAAACAATGAAGATTTAAAAAAAAGACAAAGAAGGACATTACATAATGGTAAAGGGATCAATGCAACAAGAAGAGCTAACTATCCTAAATATATATGCACCCAATACAAGAGCACCCAGATTCATAAAGCCAGTTCTTAGAGACCTAGAAAGAGATTTAGACTCCTACACAATAATAATGGGAGACTTTAACACTCCACTGTCAATATTAGAGAGATCAACAGGAGAAAAAATTAACAAAGATGTTTAGAACTTGAACTCAGCTCTGGACCAAGAGGACCTAATAGACGTCTACAGAACTCTCCACCCCAAATCAACAGAACAAACATTCTTCTCAGCACCACATTGCACTTATTCTAAAATTGACCACATAATTGGAAGTAAAACATTCCTCAGCAAATATAAAATAATGGAAATCATAATAAATAGTCTCTCAGGCCACAGTGCAATCAAATTGACTCAGGATTAAGAAATTCACTCAAAACTGTAAAACTACATGGAAATTGAACCACCTGCTCCTGAATTACTATTGGGTAAGTAATGAAATTAAGGAAGAAATAAATAAGTCCTTTGAAACCAATGAGAACAAAGACACAACATACCAGAATCTCTGGGACACAGCTAAAGCAATGTTAAGAGGGAAATTTATAGCACTAAATGCCCACAGGAGAAATCAGAAAAGATCTAAAATTGACATCCTAACATCACAATTAAAAGAACTAGAAAAGTAAGAGCAAACAAATTCAAAAGCTAGCAGAAGACAAGAAATAATTAAGATCAGAGCAGAACTGAAGAAGATAGAGACACGAAAAACCCTTCAAAAAATCAATGAATCCAGGAGCTGGTTTTTTGAAAAGATAACAAAATAGATAGACTGCTAGCCAGTCTAATAAAGAAGAAAAGAGAGAAGAATCAAATAGACAAATAAAAATGATAATGGGGATATTACCACTGATCCCACAGAAATACAAACTACAATCAGAGTATACTATAAACACCTCTACACAAATAAACTAGAAAATCTAGAAGAAATGGATAAACTCCTGGACACATACACCCTCCCAAGACTAAACCAGGAAGAAGTTGAATCCCTGAATAGACCAATAACAAGTTATGAAATTGAGGCAGTAATTAGTAGCCTACCAAGCAAAAAAAAAACAAAAAACAAAAAAAAACACTCAGGACTAGATGGATTCACAGCTGAATTCTACCAGAGGTACAAAGAAGAGCTGGTATCCTTCCTTCTGAAACTATTCCAAACAATAGAAAAAGAGGGACTCCTCCTTAACTCATTTTATGAGGCTAGCATCATCCTGATACCAAAGCCTGGCAGAGACACAACAAAAAAAGAAAATTTCAGGCCAATATCCCTGATTAACATCGATGCAAAAATCCTCAATAAAATACTGGCAAACTGAATCCAGCAACACATTAAAAAGCTTATCCACCGTGATCAAGTTGGCTTCACCCCTGGGATCCAAGGGGATTCATTTTCAACATATGTAAATCAATAAACGTAATCCATCACATAAACAGAACCAATGACAAAAGCCACACAATTATCTCAATAGATGCAGAAAAGGCTTTTGATAAAATTCAACACTCTTAATACTAACAACACTCAATAAACTAGGTATTGATGGAATGTATCTCAAAATAATAAAAGCTATTTATGACAAATCCATAGCCAATATCATACTGAATGGGCAAAAACTGGAAGCATTCCCTTTGAAAACCGGCACAAGCAAGGATGCCCTCTCTCACCACTCCTATTCAACATAATGTTGGGAGTTCTGGCCAAGACAATCAGGCAAGAGAAAGAAATCAAGGGGATTCATATAAAAAGAGAAGAAGCCAAATTGTCTCTATTTGCAGATGACATGATTGTGTATGAAAGCCCCATTGTCTCAGCCCAAAAACTCTTTAGGCTGATAAGCAAATTCAGCAAAGTCTCAGAATACAAAATCAATGTGCAAAAATTACAAGAATTTCTATACACCAATAACAGACAAACAGAGAACCAAATCATGAATGAACTCCCATTCACAATTGCGGCAAAGAGAATAAAATACCTAGGAATATAACTTACAAAGGTCATGAAGGACCTCTTCAAGGAGAACTACAAACCATTGCTCAAGGAAATAAGAGAAGACACAAATGGAAAAACATTCCATTTGAAGAATCAATATCGTGAAAATGGTCATACTGCCCAAAGTAATTTATAGACTCAATGCTATTCCCATCATTGAGAATTCCATCAAGCTACCATTGACTTTCTTCACAGAATTAGAAAAAACTACTTTAAATTTCATATGGAACCAAAAAAGAGCCCGTATAGCCAAGACAATCCTAAGCAAAAAGAATAAAGCTGGAGGCATCGTGCTACCTGACTTCAAACTATACTACAAGGCTACAGTAACCAAAACAGCATGGTACTGGTACCAAAACAGATATATAGACCAATGGAACAGAACAGAGGCCTCAGAAATAACACCACACATCTGCAACCATCAGAACTTTGACAAACCTGATGAAAACAAGCAATGGGTAAGAATCCCCTGTTTAATAAATAGTGTTGGGAAAACTGGCTCGCCATATGCAGAAAACTGAAACTGGACCCCTTTCTTACACCTTATACAAAAATTAACTCAAGATGGATTAAAGACTTAAATGTAAGATGTAAAACCATAAAAACCCTAGAAGAAACCTAGGCAATGCCATTTAGGACACAGGCATGTGCAAAGACTTCATGACTAAAACACCAAAAGCAATGGCAACAAAAGCCAAACTTGACAAACGGGATATAATTAAACTAAAGAGCTTCTGCACAGCAAAAGAAATTATCATCAGAGTGAACAGGCAACCTACAGAATGAGAGAAAAATTTTGCAATCTATCCATCTGATAAAGGGCTAATATCTAGAATCTACAAGGAACTTAAACAAATTTACAAGGAACTTAAACAAATTTCTAAATACACAAAAAAAGTCCATCAAAAAGTGGGAGAAGGATATGAACAGATATTTCTCAAAAGAAGACATGTATGCAGCCAACAAACATATGAAAAAAAGCTCATCATCACTGGTCATTAGAGAAACGCAAATCAAAACCACAATGAGATACCATGTCACGCCAGTTAGAATGGTGATCATTAAAAGGTCAGGAAACAATAGATGCTGGAGAGGACGTGAAGAAATAGGAATGCTTTTACACTGCTGGTGGGAGTGTAAATTAGTTCAACCATTGTGGAAGACAGTGTGACAATTCCTCAAGGATCTAGAACCAGAAATGCCATTTGACCCAGCAATCCCATTACTGGGTATATACCCAAAGGTTTATAAGTCATTGTCGTATAAAGACATATGCACACATACGTTTGTTGCAGCACTATTCATAATAGCAAGGCTTGGAACCAACCCAAACGCCCATCAATGATAGACCAGATAAAGAAAATGTGGCACATATTCACCATGGAATACTATGCAGCCATAAAAAATGATTTCATGTCCTTTGCAGGGACATGGATGAAACTGGAAACCATTATTGTCAGCAAACTAACACAGGAACAGAAAACCAAACAACACATGTTCTCACTCATAAGTGGGAATTGAACAATGAGAACACATGGACACAGGGAGGGGAACATCACACACCAGGGTCTGTCAGGGGATTGGGGGCAAGGGGAGGGATAGCATTAAGAGAAGTACCTAATGTAGAAGATGGGTTGATGGTGCAGCAAACCACCATGGCACATGTATACCTATGTAACAAACCTGCACGTTTTGCACATGTATCCCAGAACTTAAAATATAATAAAAACAAAATCAAACAAAAAAATGTAAGGTTAGGGAAGCATGACAGTAACTACATTCTGGTAATAAACATGTCTTTTTTATGAAAAAATTTAAAGTAGAGTATTACATAGTAAGAGCTAAATAAGTTAACTATCACCCATACATTACATATTAGGCTTATCAGTCAAAGAAATTCTCATCTCTTCAGAACCAGTTATAATGATACTCTAATAATATGCAGATGTGGCAAGGTTAATTACTCCTCTTGGGAAATATTTGCATTTTAATAATGGCCTTGCATGCTGTTTTAACCTAAAGGCTTAACTCTGATAGTGGGAATTTCAGACACGGTAAGGGGTTAATCTACTTGACTGCTTGTCTCCCTGCACGTGTGGCCCTCTAAGCTTTTCAGTTTGGACCATTTAACCTTGATGTGTGGATTCAGCCCTGGGGCAGGGCCTGGCACTATTTCTCTCTCACTAGAAAGGATTACATAACCCTAGCACAGTCACTTGGTGACTCAGTCCCAACACAACTTCAAAAATAGTTTCATGCAATCTTTTCCTGTGATTCTTATAGGTTCCAATGGCTGAGTCCTCATCTTTGTTCCTGAACCTGTACCAGTTTCTTCTAAAGCCTGCCTTGCTATCCCACTTGTCTCCACCTCCTAGAATTCAGAGACCTCCTGCTGACCCTTAGCCTGAAATTTCTTATTTTATGAGCTTCTTATATAAATAAAACAATACCACAGTACTCCCACCTGCTGGGACACTCACCCTTTGCCTCCCACAGAACCTCTCTGATACCCACTGTCCACCCATCTGGACCACCACCTTTTGCCAGCTGATGGTACGTCCTATGTCCCTACTGATGTGTTGGGCTCAGTGAATCACATTCTGTTGGTCCTGGCACCAACCACACTCTAGTTCAGGAGCAGAACGGTGAGAGGCATTTTGTAGAGTTGTTAAATCTCTGGTACCAAAGCCAGGCCTGGCTGATATCCCATAAATAGTTCCTCCAGGCATTAAAGCATAAGACATTTCTTCAGTCACTGGAGTCATCACAGCTGCCCCTCTATAAAGTGTCAACACTATCATGCCAGTGGCAGGGAACAGAGGCAACTCTAAACAACAGAAGCAGGGGTCCATATCTGTGGGGTTCTGACTCCCTCATGGCTTTGTGGTGATGATACTAAGGATCGCTAAACATGTTTTCATGTTTTCAAAAATTCCTGAAATGCTTTCTATTGTCCTAGAACTGGTGGCCAGGTATCTTTACTTTCTAACAGTGCCATCTATGCTTGCACCATGCACTGCCCCCGGAACACACTAAGAGCTAACAAAACATCCCTACTACTCCCAAGCGTCACACCAGCCCAGTTTACACAAGAAGGCTGGAAGTTGGGAAAGCACATGTGATGTGTCCCGTTGCAGGGAGTTCTGTGTTCATGGTGAGAGGCTTTTCCTTTGTTTACCAGCGGGGAGGACAGGCACTTTCTTCTCACATGTAATATTTAGTGTAACATTAGCTGCTGTAATCAGTGAACCCAAAATTCCATTATGGCTCAAACACAATAGTTTCTTTCTCACATAACAATTCAAAGCAGGTTTTCTAGTTCCACCGAGGGCTTTCCTCTGTAAGTGATTCAGGGATTCTGAGTTTTTCCATCATGTGGTTTTGCCATCATTTCCTGGGTCCTCATCATCTGCAACCAGCCGTTGGAAGTGGCAAGAGTGCCTGGAGCGAGCACATCTGCCTGCTAAATGCTTTGACCTGGAAGTGTCCCACATGACTTCTGCTCACAACCCATTGGTGAGAATCAGTCATGTGGGCACACCTGGAGGTAAAGGGCTGGGAATCGTAGGCCTTGATTGGAAAGCTCTTTCTGAGAGACATGGAGAGGAGAAGGGAGCATAAATCCTAGTGGATATCTACCTACAACTACCACATTACCTAGTAGTATCAAGTGAAGGAGAGAAGGCTTCATGGGCACCACTTGTAGAGACTGAAGGTCCCAGCAAGAAGTGGAGAATATCACTCCACCTCTGGATGGATGCTTACAGAGCTGCACAATCTCAGTCTTGTTATGGAATCACAGAGAGTGGTAACGGAATTGTTAGGATATCTAGACATATGTCATATGCTGATGGGGCAGAAAGGATGCTTTTGAACCCAGAGACTAGTGCTTGCTTTTTATCTGGATATTTCTAAAGAAGAACTAGCAGAGTGAGAAATATCAGTAATATATCATATTATGTAAGAAAATAATGGCTGGGACAGCCTCATCCCAGTCCCCCATGACTCTCAGAAGGTATGGAACATACCTCAATGATTTTTATAGCATCATGCAAAGGAACATAGAAGCTGTAGCCGGAGAGAGGAGACGTAAGGCTGTCAGGGCAGCTACGAGCCAAGTGAGGTAATATCCTATTGGGAGAGGAGGGTAGGAACCTGGACTGCTAGCCAAACTGAAAAAGAGATACAATTGTCTCTCTCTGAAGGGATCTCAGTACCAAAGGTGGTGGTGGGGCCGGGAAACCGATAGAATTTGACACTACCCTCAAGGAAACCTTGAAGATTACCTATGAAAAACTACCCCATCAACTATCCCATCTGTTTGAGCCACCAGCATCTAACAGAACCAGATCAAAACAGAGCTTGGTCAGAGATATCTCCCTACCACACATATGTGGCCAATTACGTAAGATGACTCCTGCCTGCACCATCTCTCCTTCCTGACTCCTAGCACCCCAGAGGATGAAGACCTAAAAGAGGAGGAGAGATACGGGTGTGTGCACCTTCATCCTCCTCTGCTTCCAACGTTTAAAGGTCACTGCTCAGGTCTGTGCTGCAAGGAGAGGGTGGGGGAATTAGTTTTAATAGACTTAGAAATTGAACTGGACTTATAATTAAGCAAAGGTGACAAGAAAGTTATGAAATCAGCTGAATATGGTGTTAAGAAACAGGAAATAGGGGATTTATCAGAGCATAGCTTAAAGTGATAATTGGGGAAAATAAAACTGTTATACTTCACTGAATTTAATCTCCTCAATACATTGTTAAACCTATTCCTGAGCCATTACCTGCATGTATTTTCCTGATTCAGAACTTTCTAATTTCAGGAGTGGGGTTAAATGCAGGCTGCTTTTTCTTTAAAATGTGGGCATTAATTTAGGGAAGATGGTCTGGTAAGCATCGGTAAAACCCAACCAAGCTTTAATTTGGCCTTCCAATCTCCCCTGTCCCAAAAGGGCCCCAAAAGAAGATGGGGCTCCCAGCCAACAGAAGAATAAAGTTTCTTCTCATTCCAAGCAGGATTTCATGCTCACAGATGGTGAAGAGGAAATGGAGTGGTTCCAACTGTGACTTCCTAAGAAAACTAGGTCTTCTTCCTCCCATCAGGGGAAAAGGCAGCACTGGCATACGTTTCAGAAGGTGCACCTCAACAGCATGGACTAATGCATTCCATTACCTTAGGCTGTTCTGGAGAGAGTGGTTATAGCCCTGAATCTTAACAAGAAGGCAAGGCCACTTATTCACTGATTTAGGATCTATTTGGCAGATACGGAACATCGCAGCGTGTCAGGCATTCTCTGCTTCGCTGTTGGGATACATCAGTGAACAAACAGAAAATTCCTACCCCAGTAGAGCTCACATTGTGGCAGGGGAGAGAAAGAATCAACAGTGAAATGTCATACATGTTTTTAATGAAGTGAGCAAGCAGGCTGTGTAGTTATCCTGGGGAAGAGCATTCCAGACACAGGCTCTGAGGCAGGAGCTTGCCTGGATTTTTTGAGAAACAATGAGGATGCCAGGGTGACTGGAGCAGATATTGAGTGGAGGGATATGCAGCAGGAGATGTGGTCAGAGAGGTAAGTTGAAGTCATCTTGAGGACTCTGGCTTGTGCTCTGAGTGAAACTGAGAGCCATCAGAGGGTTTTGAGCAAAGGAGTAACATGATCTGAGTTACATCCCCAGAAAGGATCTGGGGCCAGGTCTGGTGGCTTATGCCTGTAATCCCAGCATTTTGGGGGGACAAGGCGGGCAGATCACCTGAGGTCAGGAGTTCAAGACTAGCCTAGACAATGTGGTGAAACCCCATCTCTACTAAAAATACAAAAGTTAGCCAGGTTTGTGGCGCACACCCATAATCCCAGCTACTCGGAAGGCTGAGGCAGGAGAATCACTTGAACCTGGGAGGCGGAGGTTGCAATGAGCCAAGATCATGCCACTGCACTCCATCCTGGACAACAGAGCGAGACTGCGTCTCAAAAGAAAAAAAAAAAAAAATTAAAGTTAAATAATTAAAATTTTAAAATAAATTTAAAATTAAAAAGACCTGGCTAGGTGTAGGGACTCACATCAGTAATCCCAGCACTTTGGGAGGCCAAGGCGTATGGATCACTTGAGCCCAGGAGTTGGAGATTATTCTGGGTAACATGACAATATCCCATCTCTACAAAATAATACAAACAAAAAAGGCAAAAAAACTGACCAGGCATAGCGGCGCTTGCCCACAGTCCCAGCTACTCAAGAGGCTGAGGTGGGAGGATCACCCAAGCCCAGGATGTCAAAGCTGCAGTGAGCCATGATCGCAACACTGCACTCCAGGCTAGGTGACAGAGTGAGACTCTGTCTGAGAAAAAAAAAAAATCATTCTCACTACTTGAAAAACTTGAAGAGAAACTCTAGGGAAGGCAAGGGCGAATGTGAAGAAACTCAGTGGGAGGCTACAGAAATGATTCAGCTAAGAGATTATGAAAACTTGGGCTGGAATAGTGAGAAATTGCCAGATATGCATTTTGAGACGGAGTCTCGCTCTGTCACTCAGGCTGGAGTGCAGTGGCGCGATCTCTGCTCAATGCCCCACCTCCTGGGTTCACGCCATTCTCCCACCTCAGCCTCCCGAATAGCTGAGACTATAGGTGCCCACCACCGCACCCGGCTAATTTTGTTTTTGTATTTTTAGTAGAGACGGGGTTTCACCGTGTTAGCCAGGATGGTCTTGATCTCCTGATCTCATGATCCGCCCGCCTAGACCTCCCAAAGTGCTGGGATTACAGGTGTGAGCCACCGGACCAGGCTGAGCCAGTGCAGTTTTCTAATGGATTGGATATGGAGTATGAGAGACAGACAGATATCATGATGTATACGATTTTTTAGTCTGAGCAACTGGAATATGAAGTGGTCATCAATGTGGGTAGGAATACTGCAAAGAAGCAGGTTTTACAGAGTATATCAAGAGGTCAGCTCTGATCATGTTAAATTTGAGACACCCAGGAAAGGATGTTGAGTTAGCAGCTGGATATGTGAGTAGCACTTAGGAGAAAGGTTCAGGCTGGAGATAAAAATTTGGAATTCATAGGCATATGGATGGTTTTTAAAGCCCTGAGAAAAAATTAGATTACCAGGGTTGAGGGTGGAGAGTCAGTGTAGACAGAAAACAGAATCAAGAACTGTGCAATGGGACACTGAAATGTTAAGAGGTTAGGAAAAAGAGGAGAAATCAACAAAGGATATGGAGGAGGGATTAGTGAGGTATAAGAATAGTCAGTGGTTTGCTGGTAACTTTATAACATCCAATTCATCAGAAAAAAAAAAAATCTCAATATATAGAGCTTACAAATTTCTATGATGTAAATAATTCAACTATGGCTAATGTTAAGTTCCCAGTGTGGAATCAACTACTTATGAGTTTCTTAAAACTTTAACAACCATCAGCCCTCATGAGCCAATATTAACCAGCTCCACCACACCACTTATAAGACTATTATGAACAGCTATAAACCACAACACTTTAAATCATAGTTTAAATGAATAATTTTCTTACAATATATTTTAAAATGACAAAATCAACATGAGGAGAAATCAGAAACTTATATAAGCCAATTACCATTCAAGAAGTTGTAATTGCAATCAAAGCTGCCTCTTTCCTCCAAAAAAGAATCACACCCAGATGATTTCATATTATGAGTTCTATCAAAGTTTGAGTGAGATAATCACTCTCTGATATAAGTTGTTTAAGAAGTAAAAAGGAAAGGCTGTCCAACTGGCTTTATTAGGATTGTATAATCTTGGTAATTAAACTGGAAAAGGGCACCATAAGATTTGAAAATTTACAGGCCAATTTCACTTTTGAACAAAACTACAAAAGCCAAAAAAATGCTAACTGTCTTACTTTGAGATTCCTCAAAGCAGATCCTATTATAAGGATTCATGGGCAATGATTTTATTTGGAAGGTGACACAAGGAAACACCAGTGAGTGAGTGAAGAGGTGAGAGAGTAAAAGGAAGGAAGCAAATGCATTTTCAAACAAGTTACCACTGTGAGTAACTTGAGTTTAATCTATTGAGTTAAACTGAAAGCCAGTGTAGAACACATGCTTTGGTGTTATTCTTCCTGAAGAACACAGAAACTGGGTCCTTTATTCTCCCAACATATCAGTCATTCATTGAAGGCTACTCCTGAGATAGAAGAAGTGTTATTTGTCTGGTACTTACAGTCTGGCATGCACACAGGCAGGGGAGGCCCAGTGACCACAGAAAACTCTGAGGCCAAGAATCACAGATGCTGTTAGTCAGTTTGTCACGCACAGAAATGGTCCATACCAAGTCAGCATGAGCAGAACGCAAAAGCACCTACTACTTTAGCTAACTAAATCGCATATTAAATAGAATGTCATAATGCTCAAGTAGGATTTAACACAGAAATGCAGTGAACATTTAAAAATCTGTAATAGTATCATGTGTATAGCACTACATGTAAGTAATTATCTCAGCAGACATCAAAAAGTTATTTAATAAATTCAACACCTATTTATGATTTTGTTTAAGTTTTTAGGAAAAGAAGAGAGAACTTAACTTGCTTTTGGAACAGCTTACATGCATAGATATACATTTCCCTGACCCTTATTTGCCAACATGTGAGCAGCTTTACATGATAATGTCAAAAAGCTACCCATCATTGGCTTGATCCTCCCCAGGCTTAGATGACTGTCCCACCTTAGCCTCTTGAGTAGCTGGAACTACAAGCACATGCCACCATACCTGGCTAATTTTTGTATTTTTTGCAGAGATGGGTTTTTGCCATGTTGCCGAGACTGTTCTTGAGCTCCTGGTCTCAAGTGATCTACCCACCTAGGCCTCTCAAACTAGGATTACTAGGGGATGCAAAGAAGCCCATGTTTAAGCAATATTTTTCTAAGTCTGTCCCCAGAATTGATGCATTTATGAAGATGGTCTTGGCCACAACCCTGCCAGCAGCCACTAGGAAAGTGGGGCCATGAGCAGCTGCTATACTGCATGTTTTCAGACACCCACCACTTACTGCCTACACATAGCCATGGCATCTGCTGCATCAGGACATGGGGATGGAGAACACCTCTACTCACTGTGCTGCCCCCATACTTGTGTGGGGAGCCTTCCTTGGAGCCAATTAATTATAAAATGGATTAGACTAAGAAGGACTGATGCTCTGTCTCTGTGCTGACTGCTCATCAGCATTGCCATCCTCACTTGTCAAAATGGAGCCTGCTCACCCTCTGTCCAACCTGTCCTCTAGATAAATGATTTCTTCTCTGACCCTCATCACCAATTTTAGAAACCAGTGCTGTTTACAAAATCCACTCTTCCCCCCTGAAAATATCTGTTTCAGCACCAAGGACAGA
The DNA here is from genome assembly GCF_047675955.1 of Chlorocebus sabaeus. Lineage (NCBI taxonomy): Eukaryota > Metazoa > Chordata > Mammalia > Primates > Cercopithecidae > Chlorocebus > Chlorocebus sabaeus. The sequence continues at coordinate 19,178,855 of NC_132918.1, forward strand.
AGCCCTCCATTTCTTGGTTGCATGAGTGGGAAAACATACCATTCTAAGAACTGTACCACGTTTAAGGAAAATGTCTTCAGCTGGGAAAAAGGGTCTCATAAATATTGTCTGATTATTCCTGCCAAATTGACCAACCCCTGTGTTATTTTCAGGCCAGCTCATGAAATGAAAGCCATAAACACTAATAGTTGTTTTAAGCAATCCCCGATTCTCTTAGTGTTCCAGTAGCACCTACCACAAAGGACTGTAATTTTTTTGATAACTTCTCTGCATCCCCCATTAGACAATAAGCTCCTGGAAGGCAGAGGTTACAACTTCTACTTGATCATTCCTAGCAACTTGCATCTTGCATGGGCACATAAAGGCTGTATAAATGGTTGCTTAAATAAGTGATATGTAGAAGCTGAAGATAAGTCTAAATAAAAACCTAGAGGATGTATTAAGCTTCAGAACTAAAATCAAGGGGGAAATTATACTATCACTTCCTCATTCCTCCCTTGGCATCCTCACCAACTCCAAGCCTTTCCCATCCCATTCACTCAGGTTACCATCTTAAATCAAAAGAAGAAGAATAAAGCTATTTTTATGCATCCAAAAATATTATCTAGGAGCTAAGCATGGCTGAAGGGATGGGAAAGGAAGTTCTATGAGACAGGGGCTAAAGGGGAATGATCTCACTCAAGGTAATGTCAACTCCCAAAGTCAAAAGAAATATCAGGGAAAGAAACAAAAGCCTGCAAGAGTGCTCAGTGAAAAATGCCAGGAGATCATCCAAAGCCAAAGGGGCCATAAGCAGGCATTGAAGTCAGAGTACAGAGTAAAGATTTAAAGTGGGTAACATGAAAGCAAGAGCAAGTATAAGTGAAAGTCATTATCTTTTAACATGGAGGCATGAAGGAGAGAGCAATTCATGCTCCCTTTGTGGATGCTGCATATCAAGATAGTTTAAGATAAAGTGAATACAAATCTTTCTTAGTGTAATTTTCCAAAATAAAATTCATAAATAACCCCTACCATAAACACAGACAATTTTTTTTTAATTTTTTTTAATTATTATACTTTAAGTTCTAGGGTACATGTGCATAACATGCAGGTTTGTTACATATGTATACTTGTGCTATGTCGGTGTGCTGCACCCATCAACTCATCAGCACCCATCAACTCGTCATTTACATCAGGTATAACTCCCAATGCAATCCCTCTCCCCTCCGCCCTCCCCATGATAGGCTCCGGTGTGTGATGTTCCCCTTCCCGAGTCCAAGTGATCTCATTGTTCAGTTCCTACCTATGAGTGAGAACATGCGGTGTTTGGTTTTCAACACAGACAATTTCTAATCAAAGAACTTAGTCATTTCTGCCATCACTGAGTGGCTCCAGACATAATTTAACAGCAGTTCAAATTTAATATGACATAAGATATTTAAAGAACTGTTCACTTGGTTTTACAACAACACAGAAGTGCTCTGTTCCAAAATGATGCACTTTTCCATGAAAAAAGTTGATGCTGAAGTATCTAATGATTCATAAGCTCTGATGCATACTGTTGCAGAGTGAAGCAATATGGAAAAGAAATTCCACTCATTTTTCAGAAAGTCAGTTTCTCATGCATGATCTTACTTTTCAACTATTCATCTGTGCAATGAATAAAAAGCATAATTTAATTTGATCAAATTTTTATTTTATTTCACTAAATATCTGCATTGAAAGAGAACAATTTATTGCATGGTCTTATGAAAGCTTTGACAGGTCACCCATCTAAGTGGCCATGACTTGCCATGATAATGTCAACTTTACTAACAAATAAACACTGATGATTGGAGACGACCATTTGAGTATTCTGCTGCTGGTGAAACATACCTAAGAGTGGCTTAAGGAATTTTTAAGTTAATTTTTCTCACACATAAAGGAAGGCTCCAGGTAAGAAGCCCAGGGCTGAACTAGCAACCCTAGACTCATGAAGGACCCAGAGCCCTTCTATCTTTCTCCTTCACCATCCTTGGCTCATGGTCTCCATTCCCAAATCACCGTCTCACCCAAAATGGCCGACTGGGCTCTAATGATCATATCCAAATTCAAGATAAAACAGGTAAAGACCAAAAAGTCACACAGCTGTCAGTTCATCTTTTAAGCAGATTTCCCAAAAGCCCTAGAGGCCAAGTAGACTAAGAAGTGTAGACTTTAGCTGGCACTTTTCCAACCAGAACAAAAAGGAAGTATTGTTACTAAGGAAAGAGAAAATTAATATCAAGTACCTGAGTAGCCCCCATTATATGGACAAGGAAAATAAAGCCCAAAGTGTCTGACTGTCTTGCCCAACCTCAAAAAAACTGGTAAGGATACATTCCAGAAAATTTTCACAGGCATCCATTCATTTCTCTCTTCTGTCATCCTAAAAGAACTTTGATTTTCTTCAGGTATTCACTTCTCCTACACACAGAGTCAAAGCTATTCACACATCTACCCCCAGAGATGGGCTTGATTCATTTAAAGGCCAGCCCATCTCCTTTGCTATAATGAGCTCCAGACCAGTCACATGAAGTCAAATGAGTCAATTAGACACAGAAGGGGTTTTTCCATGGCTTCTGGAAGTTTTCTTTGATCTTCTCAGAAGAAATCCCCAGAAGTAATATTTTAACTCCCTCAATTATCTTATTAGTAGGTATGAGGTCTCATTCTAGGGCAACCCTTCAATATCACCCATGTAAACAACATACAAGAAGGAGAGAATAAGAAAATGGCAGCTGCGTGCAGCGGCTCACGTCTGTAATCCCAACACTTTGGAAGCCAAGGCAGGGTGGATCACGAGGTCAGGAGATCGAGGTCAACATGGTGAAACCCCGTCTCTACTGAAAATACAAAAATTAGCTCGGTGTGGTGGTGCACCTGTAATCCCAGCTACTCGGGAGGCTTAGGCAGGAGAATCTCTTGAACCCGGGAGGCGGAGCTTGCAGTGAGCCGAGATGGTGCCACTGCACTCCAGCCTGGGCGACAGAGCGAGACTGCATCTCAAAAAAATTTTTTTAAAAATAATAAAATAAAATAAATTAACGTAGTGGTCTACCTTACCTCTGGATTCCAGGTAAATTTTCCTATTGTTAAGATGATTTCGGTTTGGTGGTTCTTGTTGTCGGTTTTTCAGACACACCTGGTTTGACACTGGTTCCTGCTTTGTTGCCTCCAACATCCTGCATCCACATTCTTCCCATAGTAGAAGCCATTCTACTAACATCCTAGGGTCTGACAGCACTGGGAAGTATCATTAAAAAGGCCATGTAAGTAACAACAAGTTCTTGTTTGAATTTAGACTAACCTTAAGGATTCACCACAGTAACTATAATTAAAGTTTCCTCTTTTTCTCTGTTTTCACAAAAAGCCATGTTTTCTTTCTCTACCAAAGCCTGGTGTCACAGTAAAGGTCACAGCATGTCTTCTCTACCTCAACAGTCATGTCAGCCTTGCTGCTTGACACAGATCAGGCATCTCTTGATGTCCCATTGCTTAAGCCTGAATATATTTCTCACTGTGGCTGATCTCTGGCTCCTGCAGCATGTCAGTTGTCTCCTGAAATTGTTACTTTATTGTGCATATTTATGGAAGCAATCTAATCGGTTGAAATTGATGCTGCTGCATTTGAGGGGAGTTTGTATCATAAATACTATTGCAGCTTGAGTAAACATGCCATGGCCAAAGTCCACCAATAGGTTAACATCCATCAATGACTGCCTTTTCAGAATTGTACACAAGCTGTCTTTACTGATGGCTGTTTACACATCCAACAACATTTGTTGATACCAATGCTTATCATTATTGAACTTTTAAAGCTTTTTTTTTGGCTGTGCTAAGTATTTTTGTGATCAATAGTTAAGTAAAGAACAGGCCATTAGAGAACGTAAGCACATGTGTCAACAAATGGACAAATATTGATGGGATTGTTAATGAATTTTATCCAGTTGATGGTCATTTGCTATAACAGAACATGCATAAATAGATAATAATGTCTATAATTAAAGTTATTCATTTACATCAAGAAGGAAGAAAGCGTTCGATGTAATATTTATAAAAGTAAAGAACATTATCACATTTACTCAAAACGAACTTCCTTACATCTCAGTTATCAATATAGTTTGCTATAGTCATAACTACCTATATAAAAAATGTACTTTAACCTCAGACAAAATCATAAATTACATGTTTGGAGTTTGATCTCTGAAGTCTGTCCTTACTCAATAGTTTTAAACAATGACTATTTCTTATAAAGAAAGAATGTCTTACCTAAACTTAAAAATAACATTGGGCAGTAAATGTTAATAAATTTGCTACAAGCTATTCTGTTTTCCAACTGTAACCTGATTTTATTCTTTATTCAAAACACACACTATATGTTATATTATATGTTATATATGAGGGTAGAAATGTAAAACTTAATGTCAATGTTAAAACTTAATGTCAACTCAATAATCATCAAATACAGCTCCCTTATTTCACAGAAAAAGAAGTTGAAGGCAGGAAGGTTAAGTGATTTGCCCAAGGTAATGAAGATAACTTAGCATTTAGAACCTACACCTAACTCTTGGCCTGTGATCTTTCTATTATACTAAATTGGGTAATTACCACTGTTTATAAATGATTACAATTATCATTAAATGTAAACTTTCATTCATTTGCACAGTAACTACAGTTTTTATTAGAGTACAAAGTCTACTTGGAATTCCCAAGTGGATTGACATTTCTATAATATTTCCAGGTCCGGAAACAAAGTTCTCAATTTCAACCTATAAAAATGTCTAATTGTAAGGTAGAGTTTATGCCATGAATACAGATTTCAAAGAATTCAAATAGAACAAAATATATTTAGTACTAAAGCTATGTATGAATGTAAGATGAATGTTACTCAGCCTAGGTCCAGTGATTCAGAGACACTTGCTCTGTTTTGAAAAATCATCATTATAGATGCTAACACTGAACTATTAATTTATGAATTCACTGGCAAGTACAAATAAAAACAAAAATTGGCATATAAAGACCAAAATTGATTTTCCAGATTTCTAAGAACCATTAAATTTTTTTTATTTTAAAAATGAAGCATAGCTATATTTCTAAAAAGATGTCTTATAAAATCTTAAAAGGTAAAGCCTGCATTGATAAATTAACGTATTGATAGCTAAATGGATGACTACTTGTTTGTATTTTATATCCAAATTATTCTGGTAATAGAAATCAATTTTAAAACATAAAACCAAGCATGCTAAGACACTTACATAGGTTCAGAAATCACTGTCTGGTTTTAAATATCTTAATGCCATCTCTAAATTTTCTTTAAGCATATAAAGAACTCTATTCAAAGTGTTTATGTATGTATGAAGCATAAAGAAAGCTTCCGAGATAAGGTCCAATTGTTTTACTAGTTACTGTAGATAGCCAAGCAAGTTACCACTTAGTAAGCAGATACTGTGTGACAGGCATCACTGAGCACTGGGTAGATACCAACTTATATAACCATCCCCCAGATATTATGAGATCATTGTTATTATCCTGTTTGTCATATGAGAAACCTGAGGATCAAAGAGGTTAATGATTAGCTCAAGGTTGCATGGCAAATTGGTATCTGTCTGTTCCAAAGCCCATACTTCTTACCTCTGGATATTCCAAGCGGAATAACTAGTGCAGTACATTACACTGCAGAGCATAATCTCTCCCCACATGACACTGTCCTGGGATACTGAAAATGTTTCTAAAAATAACTCCTTTGATCACAAAGGCATCCATCTGGTCTTTCTCCAGCTATTCCAAAGTCATTGTTTCTTGTACTCAGCACTATATATCTAAAAGCCACTGCTGCTGCGTTTTCTGCAACTGGAGGTTTTTCCTAAGCAAATCTACTGTTCTGAGGGATTGCTCTGAAATCTCTTCCTCATTAAACAATGTTGGCCATGAAAAAAATAGTAATAACTTACACTTTCATTATAAACTAGAAAAATGCTACTAAATTCATGTTCTTTTCTTTGATCGTAACAACCTTGTGATGTAGATAGGGTAAATATTATTTCCATTTATCTGATGAGAGACACTGAGTTTCAGATATGAGATGTGGAACTTCCCCAAGGTCACGGAGATGGGATATGGCAGACCCATGCCTTAAACACTGAATTCTAAATCCAATAATCTTTCTGTTATCCCTAACATCCTCCTACTGATGGCCCATGCCTGCCTGAAATCTCTTGTAGAATGAGGATAAATAGATACTATCTCAAAGAAGATAAGAAAAAGAAGGAGAATACAGTAATACTAACCTACTCCGGTGGACTTTGCTTGAAGTTGCCTCCTCCTTATCCAACTCCCATTCCTTGGTAAATAGCCCATTTGACTCACTACCCATATGTTTTAGAGGAAACTAATCCCCTGTCTGCCTTCAGGGGTAGGTAGACTCTTAATCAGCATAATTCAAACATCTGGTTAGAGCTTTTGGTTAGGAGGGGGTATATAACCTAGTCCAGGCCAAAGAGAATGGAGAAGATATTTGCTGAGAACTTTTTTTTCTTCTTTTTTCTTTTTTTATAGCACTAAAATAAAAACCTTTTCACAAAGACAAAATTAATTAGGACACTTAACATCTTCATTAAGAGTTTTGTACTCCAGCAAGGTGGCAGGTTGAGCTAAGGGGAGTTGGGAATCAGGTATGATATTTTGTCAACTAATGACAAGAAAACTGATGTCTGTTAGCTAAGGTTATTGTATAATTGACTCCAGTTGATGTCATCTAAGAGCTAATAAGATTGTATGCAGGAGAAAAACTCGATAAAGTATAAAGCACTGAAGAAATGCACACTGGTGCTATAAGAAAAAAGTATTCATTATTATTATCAATATGACAGTTCTTAGGGGTGTCAAAAATCAGGCAATACACTTTTTGTCCTTATTTACATATAACATTAATGGGGTCAGGTAAGAATCCCTAAGCACGAGACCATGATTATTATGCAAAATGATTCGGGAATTGGGACTGCATTCAATTGGATAGTAACCTCAATAAAAAGGATTCCATGGTCAATAAAGTTTGGAGAATGTTTTCACCTGATTAGGATCTTTTCCTCCTTCTTCTGGTAACATGTCCCAACCCTACTCCCACTCCATGTGGTTTATGTGACACTAACCCTACTTCCCAGAACTTTGGTGGGCACAGGATATAAAACAGACAATTATCATATTCCATTTCCCTGAACTTAGTGAGTGCTTAAGGAATGGGCAAATGACCCCAGTCAGTTCAATGAGAGTCAGCTCTAGACTTGTGCTAGAACTGTCGGAAAAGAGGTACTCTCCTTCCACTGGAGGTGTTAATCTGGTTGTTTTTTTAAGTGAGCCCAGAGCCATTTGCCACCTTAGAGGGGAGTTTGACTAAGGATGAAGCTAACTCAGAAACAAACAGAGCTGAGAGATGAAGGCAGATACCTAACCATGCTCTTTCAGCACCTGGACACAGCTGTGCTTGAAGTCCCTGACCTTTCCATTACATGTGCCTCCAATTTAGAGGACCATTTCCAGGGAAGACTAAAAAGTCCAGGTCACAGCCACATTCCCTTTACTGCCCACTCAATTATAGACCACATTAAGATGGCAAACTGCTGGACACCAACCGTCCTCCCAGCTCTGTGTACCCTTCATTCATACACACAACCCCGGAGCCTACACCACGGAATAATTTCTCAGTTCTATTAAACAACTCAGGATTTTAGGTAGTTCTACTCCTCCTCTCGTTTCTTTAATTGCAAAGGCTCAGCCTGACCAACACACACATAGTAGGCTCTCAGGAAATGTTTGTTTGATGTCTGTTGAACAAATAGCCACAGGACAACTGTTGAGAATTTCTCTCTGGAGAATGCATAGGTCAGATTCTACCTTTAATTTGGTCATTCAGAGTTTATTTTGGCTTAGTCAACAAATGACTGAGATCTATGACCATCCTGAAGAGCATTTCTCACCTAGTGAACACCCAATAAGTGTTAGCCATATAATTTTTGTTTTTAAAGTATTTGGCTTGACACCATTTAGGATGGCTATTAAAAAAAAATAAGTGTTGGCAATGATAAGGAGACACTGGAATCCTTGGGCATTGCTGGGAGAATCGTAAAATGATACAGCCAGTGTGGAAAAGAATATGACAGTTTCTCAAAATATTAACCATAGAATAATCATACAATTCAGTCATCCCACTTTTTGGTATATACTCAAAAGAATTGAAAGCAGGATCTTAAAGAGGTATGTGTACGCCTATGTGCATAGCAGCTCCATTCACAATAGCTAAAGTGTGAAAGCAAGTCAAGTGCCCAACAACAGAAAAATGGATAAACACAATATGCTATGTGCACACATGGAATATTATTCAGTTTTAAAAGGAAGAAAATTCTGACACACGCTACAAACATAGATGAACCTTGAAAATAATATGGTAAGTAAAGCAAGGCCACTACAAAAGGACAAATAATGTATGATTACACTAATATGAGGGACCTAAAGCAGTCAAATTCGTAGAGACAGAAAGTAAAATGCTAGTTACTAGGGACTGGGAGAGAAGGGTATGGAAAATTTTTATTTAATGGGTACAGAATTTCAGTTTGGGATGAATTTCTAGAGATGGATAGTGGTGACGGTTTCACAGTAATATGACTATAGTTAATGCCACTGAAATGTATCCTTAAACATGATTAAAAATAGTAAACTTTATGTTATATATATTTTACTACAATAAAATTATTTTAAAATTAAGTCTTCTAGCCTTCCTATTAAGGGTGAAATATCATGCACCAAAAAAAAAAAAAAAAAAAAAAAAAAAAAGAAATGCTTTTTAATTTGCATCTTTTTCCATTTGTTCACATAAGCATTTCCTCCACAAAGATCCTAAACTAGCCCTAGCCTAATCAAGGGAGGCCTCTGGCCACAGCAATTATTTCCATTTTTCACATCATTGGTGGTTATTTTGCCATCACTCCTCCAACCTAAACCAACATATACACAATATACATAATTTGAGATTCCTTTATCTTGTAATTGACTTACCAGATATGAAGAAAGGCCTAATTCTCAAACATATTCAATGCTACTCCCTTGATAGACACACTGCCTTTTCAAAGCCAAAGGTCATGTCACCTTTCTGAGTAAGGCAAACATTCTATCATTGCTCTCTTTCACACTGACCCAATTTCTCTTGTTTGATGAGGATTCCCAACAAGCTGAAAGCATTAGCATGTGAGAGATGACCCAAGTTTTATGCAGAGTTCATTTAATAAAGAATCAAGGATGGCAAATCTTACTTATAGAATTCAAAGGAGATGGCCATTTGCTTGTTAAACCAGTCATTGTCAGCATCTGTTCTGGACAAAACAATGACAGCGTTTAAGCTATTGTGAGACAGGATTAAGTTTGCCTCATTTCCCATTATAGTTTAAAGTACTTCCAATGATAGCTTAATTGATACAAATGTTCCCAACATTAAACATAGTGAACACAGCAGCAGTCAATAAAGCCAGGGTACGGGGATTAGGGAATGAGGAGTGAGAAGGAAGCCATAGGCATTGTTATTGCAATAACAATGGATCACCATCCTCACCATATCTTCAAATCAGAAGGTGGAGATCCAAAAGAACACACAGAGAAGCACAACACTGGAAGCAGACCTTGTGGATGAAGCAAGCCATTGCAATGATGATTATCGGACAGTAAGTGTAAGTGAAGCCATCCTTATTTCTTATAACAGCATAATCCATGAAATAAGTGCCTCCTCTTTGATCACCATTTTAGTAGATAAAGCCTCGATTGAATACCAGTATATAAACATAGATTGAAATAAGAAAAAAATTCAATGTGCCTCCTCTACAATAACACAGGGCTTGGCTACAGGATTAAATGTGGAATCTGCAGGGTCAGACCTGGAAGGCAGTGAGCTGGTGTCTGGTTCAGGACTTGGTCAAAGAAGCCAAGTCATGTTTCAAAATCCAGGAGTTTGCTAGAAACTCCTCCAAGCCACATGGGGAAGATGGCCTGAACCAAGTTGACCACAGAGCTAGGGGTCAAAGTCCAGAATGATTGGCCAATCTGAAGACAGATGGCTGCAGGGAGCAGCTACTCAGGTGGAATGACTGAATCCTCACAGCAGAACACAGAGGTTTTCGCCCTCAGTCATCTTAAAGGCACTCTTGGTACCTGAAACAATAAGACTTAGGAAACCTTAATGCAAAGATGATTCAACACTACAACATTTTGTGGAAGGAGGGGGAGTAGGGCAGCCAAGCTGTGAACTCTCCCTCCCTGAGGATTCTGGAAGGAGACATCTTGGTTGATGATTTAGGTCTTCCCCAGCTGGGACCTGGAGGAGATAAAGACTGGAACTTAATTCCTGTTTCTAAATTGTCTCATCATTTTCATCTAATGTACTGGAACACTTTGCAGAGTCTTTGGTCTTCTTAAGAGCTTTAAGAAATGAGTAAATAGATAAAATACTCTCATTTTCTAAAAGTCATTGAATTAAATAGGAGAAAGCTTATACACAGCAGGTGAATACATACCCTTAAAAGGCTGACAATAAAATAATCACTGTTTTACACGATGGATGCTTACTCAGAGGGTAGTGGTTTGCTTGCCCATCTCATAAAGGGAATTTGCTGCGGGTATAATTGGCCCACTACCAGTATAATCCATTACGCACTTGGTGGCAATCACATGGACTGCTGAGACTGGAGCAAGCTAACAATCCCATTAGAGTGAGCATCATTTCTTTCCCTCCAATTCTCTCTGTGCTTCTTGACTTTTTTGTTATGTATTCAAAGCTGTTGCTGTGAATGCTGCCTCAACAATGTGACCTTTTGTACATGCAAAGTTGGCTTAAAAGGCTACTCCCTGACCTGTGGTCATTTCCTCATCGTCTCTTGTTGTAATGAGTCATTGGCTGGTGGCAATGGCCACAAAATGAAGTTTGCTACACCTGAGGCTCGGGAACTCTACCAGTGGGCCCAGGGTCTCCTTTATTCAGCATGAGGTGGCACTCTCCTCATTGCTGCACTCAGTGTGGCCACTCACCAGAACTACTCCCTACCCTGCCCCCAGGAAAACCACATAACTCTTGGATTGTAGTGTTGAGTCAGTAGAAGAACTGTTTGAAGAAACCTGTTCCTATTCCCTCATTTTTGTGAAGAATAAATGGGACTCGGCATGGGGAGCTGCCATGGCTGAGCTCACTCAAGTAGGTAGTGGCTCAGCCTCTTTAGTCCCCTTCATATCCATCTTCTTATTGTTAACAACAATGATAACCACCAGGCACTTTATGCATATTATTTCCAAACTTCACAATTCTACAGTCAGGCATTATTATGCCCTCTCAGAGGTTGGTACACTAAGCCTCAGAAGACTTGAAGGTTTGCCAAATAACACATCATTAATTCATAGTTGAGTTTGGATACAAACCTAGGTCAGTTTGAGTCCCTGCTCCTTCCTACCATGATCTCAGCAGTATATGGGACAATTCTAGACCCCACCACTCTCAGCCTCCAGAGAACGATTCCCCAGCACCCATGCTAGCTGTGACTGTCATATCCTCCTACAGCCCAGACAGGGTAAACTTCCAAGCATCAATCCCCTTCTATACTGTGAGATAGGTCTCTTAATATACTGCAAAGTTTTTCCTAATGTTTATTATAGAATGCGTGCTTCATCATATCCTTAGATTATTTACTGCAACCATTGCTCTTATGTCAGATATACTGACATAAGAGATGTTTTCATGTGGTGTAAAAGAATGGGGAGTGGAATCAACTTGTAGCATGATGGGAACTCATGTATACATCTCTCCTCAGTGGAAGACTGTGGCATCTCATGTAGTAGCCACTATAGGATTTGGATGTTTCAGCTGTTTGTCTGCACACGCCTAATACAGCAAAGCCAAATCTCAGGAATTCCAATGTCAGTGTGAACAAGTGGCCCATTCTCCAGAGCCAGTGCTGCCTGGTTCCCTTTCTTAGACTTCCTGGGAGAGACTCTAAATTTGTAGTCTGGCGTTGATCATGATTTATTCTCTATTTTGACCTTAACAAATTATATAAGCCCTCTGAGCCTCTGTTTCCTTGTGTGTAAAGCAGGATAATAACAACCTGACAAGAATACTATGAGTACAAAATTATTTAAAAGTCTTAATACAGGGTCTAACACTTAGTAGGCCCTCAAGAAGTGATAGTTTTCTTTTCTTCCCTTTTTCTCTGCTCCCTCTCCCCTGCAATCACTTTCCCTTCACTTTCCGATCACTTTCCCTTACTGACCTACCTCTTTTGATGCCCCTGCTGTCACCAAAGTGACATTCTGCATTCCCTCTGCTATTTGCCTGCCTTTTCCCTATGTATGATGAGAACTCGGGTAAGAATGGACTAATGGTGGCCCGTTGTTCTGGGGAACTTAGTTAGGAAAGATTAAGAGAAGAGTAATTGAGATGACAGAATCAAGGATTGTTAGTGATGGAAAAAAAAAAAAAACTATATGGTAGAGACTCTTACCGTTTGCTTTATCTGATTCTACTCTCATTCCATGTAGAAGAAAGTATTATTCCTCCCTACTCACCTTGTGATTGCAGTGGGGTCATGTGAGTCATCCTGGACTATGAGTTGTGGGCCATGGTGATGTTGCATCACTTCCAGCACGGAGCATTTAGTTGCTGGTGCAAGGTCCTTCAGCCCTGGTCTTGCCACCCAAGGTGAAGTCTGAAGTGTTATGTTGAGACAGGACATCATAAAATAGTATTGATTGACTATATGGAGCGGGACCGACAGTGGGTACATAATGTGAACAGTAAATACACTTTTGTTATTTCAAACTACTGTAAGTTTGAGCATGTGCATTACCACAGAATAACAGATTGAATATAACAGTCCAATCCTTGGCTTTCATTTTGTATTAACACAGAATAATCTATAGAATATAGCAGTCTAAGCCTTGATTTTCATGTTGTGGCCTCTTGAAAAGGGGTGGGGTTTTGGCCTTAGTAAGCAAGATATTTTACAGATCTTTTAGGAAGCAGCACCCAGACTGGGAGACAGATCTGTGAAATGTGAGTTTTAGCTCTGGCTCATCTACCAACTAAATGGTTCTAATACAGAACCATTTCTGTATTGTTCATGGCTGTATCCCAAGTATCTAAAATATGTCGAATAAATGAATCAACACTCCCACATTCCAATTGCTAGAACAAGAAAACTACTGAGGTTAGTCAAACCCTCTGAGTCCCAACTTTTCTCATCTTTAAAATAAGAGCTAGTATCTCCCAAAAGATGGAAAATATATCATCAAAGGCACTTGCCACTCAAAGATCCTTGCTACTCAAAGAGTAGTCCAATAATCAGCAGCATCAGCATCAGCGTCACTGGGATTGTGCTGGAAATGCAAGCTCTTGAGTCCCACCCCAGTCCTACTGAATCTAATTATGCATTTTTAACAAGATCCCCTAGATAATTTCTATGCACATTAGAGCTAGAGAAATAATCATTTAGATGGTACTAGGACTCAACATTAAATGGCCTGTAATCACACAGTGGGAAGGTTATTCCTTTTCCAGTTATCATTCAACTTTTTGGTTACTTTACGGACAAAGTTTGATGTCAATATCTTTAACACCTCGCTAACAGCTGCTAATATCCTTTTTAACAAGGAGAAAGCAAGCCTTAGGTTCCTGGGCAGGCAAAGGTATTTATCTTGACTATAACAGCATTGTTTTATTCTCATTGTTTGTTTAAATGGTTGTCTTGTATTCATGGCAACTGATACCAGTTTTCTATTTAAGGTAGTGAGGAAAACCTCTTTAAAATAAATTAATTTAGAAAAGTGAATGTAATTAAGGGAAAGAAACACATAATAAATGGGAAGAAATGTTTGCTTTAGTGATTCCTTCCGTGTAAAGGAACTCCATTGGTTTGACAATCCTGACCTCTGTCTTGCCTCCATAGTTTCACTGATTAGGCAACTTTATTTACTCTGCATGGGGTAGGGGTGGGCAAAGTGTAAATTTAGGAATAAAATGAGCATTCTTAGGTCAACATACTCCTTCTTCCTTTTGAAATTTAAATACCTAGAGGATAATTTACTCATAGATAATTTGCTTATAAATTTCCAGTCCAATTGGTAGGATCGTAGCAGCAGGTTGTTTGTTTAATAGATCTTTACGGTGTGCCTATGGTAATGCTAGGTTCTGGTTGTGTGCCTTATTTTCTGTCTTCCTGCTGCTCATAGGTACTGCTCCCTTTGAAAAGTTCCAGACTAGCCTCTAGTCAGGCTATCACAGTGTCTTTGGTTTCTCAGCTTCTGAATCTGCTCAGAGGCAAGAGTCAGGGGTACTGATGAGCTTGGGGTCCTTCTAGAAGAAAGCATCAGGTACTCATTTTCATTAATCATGAGACAAAAATGGAGAATTGTTTTTAAGGCATCTGGCCAATTCCCTCATGGCCTAACCACCATCCATTCAAGCAGGTCAGTCATGAGGGATTGTAGTCATTACCCTTTTCATGACCCTATTTTGGCAAAAGGCCCTAGATAAGAGTGCTCTGCTGTTTCCCTGGAGAGTAATCGCTTTTGTCTCTGAGCTCCACATTTGCTTATGTTAGTTCTCTATCACTTAAGTGGTGCCCCTTTATTCTTCATTATATTGCTCTGTTGTATTTCCATCATGATACTTAACTCCACTGCTTTGTTTACTTGTTTGTGGTCTGATCCCCTGCTCTAGACTGTAAGCTCAAGGAGAGCAGAACCATTTCTGCATTGTTTACGGCTGTATCCTAAGTGTCTAGAATATGTTGAGTACATGAATCAACACTTCCACATTCCAATTGTATGAACAAGAAAATGAGGATGTGTACTTTAAAGATCTAGTTAGTAGTCACTTTGTAAGATCATTGCTGAACTCTGGAACTGAGATTTTCACCAATTGTTGCGGCCGTGCATGGCTCTAAATACAAATTTTTGTCTGCTGCATATCTATTTCTTTGTTCATTAATGCTCTACTTACAGTTGGAAAGTGTTTGCAGTGACTTATGATAAAGTCAACAATCATCATGCAAAAGACAAGAGCTTATAAGTAAGGGAGGACCCAAGATGAACCTTTACAAGAAATCATTGCTAGGGTATAACTTTCCACTGCAACCTATGCAAGATCTGTTCTCTAAGCTTCCTTTTCTGCTCTTCATGGATAAAGTTGACTTGGACACTTAAAACTGCTTTGAAAAAATATATATTCAGACTCCTTGAGCAATTTCTAGTGAAACTGTCCAAAATTTTCTGAAATTTATGCTTGTCTAGGTAACTGCTCATAAAGGCATGATGGCCAGATCAAATGATTCCATGCTTATTTTTCCCTTTCTCGTGTTTCTTGATGTCAGTGGAGAGGTAGGTAGGAGTCAGAAGCAGCATTTTACCTAGCCCAGACAATTTTTTCAGTGGTATAGATAGGAATATGGTTGACACTTTCTGGTCTTTTAGTCTCCCTAAATACAAAGAGGTCCAGATTGGCAATTTCCAAAGAATATTAAAGGGAAGTATACCGGGAGATAGGCCTGGAATCTGTTTAAGGTTGGGGGGTTCCAGGAGTTCCTGGTTCGTGTGAGGATTTCATTGAGCTTATTGGCAGTGGATTAGAAACACATATCATCATTCAAGCTGCTGATAAATGTCCAGAGTTTGTTCCTAGACTCCAAATGTTTTTTCTTTGAAATCAAGCCCTTTTGAATGACCAACCCAAGTCAGTTTTACCTAGCAAAGGCAGAAAAGTCTAAACCCTGCTGTCTTGAAATATAGGCACAAACTTCTCTCAGATAGTAAATATTCATAACTATTGTGATTGTGACTGGTGTTCTAAAAATGAAAGACCAGGGAAAAATGGAGATTTAAGTCAGAAATTTATCACATAAAAAGGTGAAACAAAGAACACAGTTCAATAATCACATCCCCTGAGCTACAGGCATACATGCAGACTTAAAGAAACACACCAACCACTTTGGGAGGCCGAGGCGGGTGGATCATGAGGTCAGGAGATCGAGGCCATCCTGGCGAACACGGTGAAACCCCATATCTACTAAAAATGAAAAAAAAAAAAAAAATTAGCCGAGCATGGTGGCGGACGCCTGTAGTCCCAGCTACTCGGGAGGCTTAGGCAGGAGAACTACATGAACCTGGGAGGCGGAGCTTGCAGTGAGCCAAGATCTCGCCACTGCACTCCAGCCTGGGGGACAGAGCGAGACTCCATCTCAAAAGAAAAAAAAAAAGAAAAGAAACACACCAACATTTTAGGAGCTGTGTATTCTGTGACAAATCCCATCTTCCCATGTCATCACCCTCATAATTCATTTGGACTAGAATAGACTCAGGATTTTCTTCAGTCTGTAATATTAATACTCCTTACCTTTTACAGTGACTTCTCATGCACTATCCCATCTAAACATCACAACCATCTTATATAGAAGGCAGGTAGACATTCCTTTCCCATTCTGAAGATGAGAGTCTGAGAATTTAAGTGATTTGTGAAAGATCATATGATAAGTAGCTGGCAGAGCCTGCACTAAGTTTCCAAATTTCTGATTTTTTAACTTTACACTTTTCCTACCATGTCTCACAGCTTCTTGGTGATCCCAGGAGGTCTAATATATCCTGCAGAACTATTCAAAGCTTAAAATATGGGGATATTATCAGGCTTAGATGCTCATTGAAGGCACTAATTAACTCGAGGTAGGTGGACTTAACCAAGACTGTCCTGGCAGTGATCAAGCAACTTTCTGGGAAGAACCTGGGGCAGACCCACAACATAGAGCTAGATTGGAATTGCTCCACCGTAGAGAAGGAGTGTCAATCAGCCAGTATTATCCCCAAACACAAGCTCAGTGAATTTATTTCCAAGGGTAGGAGAGTTACGTTTTTTTTCGCCTCCCATGTGTTTTGAGGGCTTGGACCAAAGTGCAAGAATTTATGTAGATAACTTTCATCCAAATCAATCTAC
Organism: Chlorocebus sabaeus; assembly: GCF_047675955.1. Classification (NCBI taxonomy): domain Eukaryota; kingdom Metazoa; phylum Chordata; class Mammalia; order Primates; family Cercopithecidae; genus Chlorocebus; species Chlorocebus sabaeus. The sequence continues at coordinate 19,195,863 of NC_132918.1, forward strand.
TCAATGCTTATTAAATAATTCATTCAGTGATGTGGCCAAGCATGCCTGGGTTGGTCTCATCTAGTCCCAATCCTTTTGGGACATAACTTGGCTCTGGGACACTAATCTTAAAGGAGCCAATACAAAATATAAGCCTTCTCTCTCTCGTCTCCACTTAGACTGGTACCTGTTTAACCTGACCTCACAGATACCTCCTTCCATGTTTAAAAAGATGCTTTCACTGCATTAGCACACATCACTTCCTTCTTGCTTTGTGAAATTTATTTTAACGGAAGTGGGGGAAAAAGAACTCTCCTTTATTGAGCTCCAAATATGTGTCCAACACTAGGCTAGGCAATTCTAAAAACATGATGATTTCTCAATCTCATGACAATCCTGCAAGGTGATTATTTCACAGATGAGAGAAGAAAAGCTAAAAAGTTAAATGCTCCAAGGTCATACAGATTGGAATCCTAATGTGTCTTCAAATCTCAAGTCTATAATCTTTGCACCCCTAAGATGTTGTGGACCCAAAGATAAATTTGAGCTTTGGAGAAGGAGGTGAGTCTTGTCTTCTTTAGGAGGAGAGGAGAAATCAATCTCTCTCATTTTTTCTTTCCAGTGGGGCTCAGGGATGTGGAAGTTTAAGAGCAAGGAAGCCTTCGCAGAGGATGAGGGAAGCTTTCAGAGGGCAGGAAGGAGGTCTGGACAGCCCAGTCTAGCAGGGGCAAAGCTGTGGCAGATGCCTTCCCAACACACAGACACTGCAGAGTCCTGCTGGTCCCTGCTTTCCCAGGGCAAAGAACTGCCCCCATCCACGGCCCCCTCAGCCTCCCTGCAGCCTGAGATAAGACACTGGAGGTCACACCTGGAGGCTCAGAAGGCCAGCGAGGAGTTGTGACCGGCAGACGGGGGGGAGCGGGGGACGGTAGGCCGGGTGGGAGGTGGTCTGGTGCCAGGCTTGGGCTCAATATGTAAGGGGTTGGGCAGCCCACGTGACTCCAAGGAGGCGGAGACAGGCGAGCTGGAGGGAGGACGAGCAGGCGCGGGGAGGGGTTCGGGGGTGGGGGCGCAATCTGAATAATTGAGGAGCTGTTCAGCAGCCGCGGCTGGCTCCTGCCTGCCTTTGCCGCCACCACCACTTCGCATCCCAGCTAGAGAAACAGCTCCGCGCTGGAAGTGAGTTCGGCCAGCTACCAACCTCGGCAGCCAGCCTGTCGCCTCCAGCCCCCACCCGGGTGAGTGAACAGCCCCCTTTGCTACAGTTTGTCCCCCTCGGCAACCCCCGCGCCCCAGCGGGACCCCTGCAACTGGGATGGCCGCCTCTCCCGGAATGACCCAGGGAGCCGAAGTCACCGGGAGCGGGGGACCAAGAATATGGCGCGGAGGCCGAGGGCGCCCTCCGGGAAGGGGTTCCCTGGAAGAATGGAGGAGCTGGGTCAGGCTCTTTCTGGCTCTGGCCCGGAATGAGGCCCGGACCGCCCGCAATCTGGGGGCACTGGGCTCTGACTCGCGGGAGCTGCCGGGCGGGGCTGGGGCCAGCTCGGCTGCGGCGCCGCCAGAGCGGGAGACAGAACGGGAGCCGCGAGCGGCGTCCGGGCAGCCTGGGTCTCGGCAGACGCCGGGCCCGTCCTGTCCCCCGCCTTGGCGCGCACCCCGCACGGGCAGCTCCGTTCTCCACCTCGGACCGAGCCCGTGAAACAGAGACGCTTCTCCAGCCGCAGACCGAAGGGTCGGGAACAACGTCTGCCCTTTTGCCTGGGAGCAAACTCCTCAAAGGGACTCCCGCCAAGCCCCGCTCCCCGACCAGGCCGGTGGCGCCCCGAGGGGCGTCTGTCCCCGGAGAGTGGTGACTCGCCCGGGGGCGGCAAAGAGAACGTGACGGGAGCGGTGTCCAGGGGAGCTCCCTGCCCAGAGCCGACAACCCCAGCAAGGGGAGCTCTCCTGCACTGTTTCACCCCTCAGTCTCCTCTCTTCCCCCACTCCAAAACACATCAGTTCCCCTCTAATCCAAGAGGGTCAGGCTAGGGCTCCGTGGCCACCGGGGAGGAGCCCCCACCCTCCTTCTCTCTCCTGTGTCACCCCGCCCGCTCCCCAATTGAGTATTTTATATTGCAATTGAAGAGTAAGCAAAGCAAAGGCAGGGAAGAGATGCAGGAAGGCAGCAGCGGGGCTCGCGTCTGTTCCTGGCACTCCTCATTCCCCCACCTGTGTGAAGCTCGTTTTCTTGAGGTTTTGAGAGGAGAGACTCAAAGGAACTGGCTCTGGCGAAGGGATCCCCGCCTGAGTGTCGGGGTACGTCACTGGCTCGAGTTGCCCAAGGGCCGCAGAATGACAACCTGCCTCCCCCTAGGTACAGGGTCTAGGAGAGCGCCTGGGTAAGGTAGCTCTCCTCTGACTGAGCGCAGGAAACGGCGCTGTCCGCGGTGCTGAAAGTTCTCGGAGGCTGGGTGCTAATACCGCCGCAACCCGCATTCCCTGCAAGCAGAAACTGCGTTAGAACCATGTAAAGGGTTCTAAGCAAGCGATCTAGAGAAACACATAAAGAAGGGGCTTTGCCTTTCCCGGTTTTCTGCTTCCCCGGGACTCCGCCTGGGTAAAGGTTCTCGGCTTTCCTGGGTGGAAGTGCAGGAAGCGGGTGTCACTTCAGGATCCAGCTTTGCTAACTTGGGGAGCTTCCTCGTTCTACTTCCTGTACCTGAGCAGTGAGTCTTCCTGTAGGTAAGGTGTTGAAAGGCAGTTAGGGATGCTGTTTGTTTTGATAATAAACATTTCTGTGGCTTTCAGGAATCAGAGAATTGTTAGGCTACACAAAGGAGGGGCTTCATGGTTATAGTTTTTTCCTCTTCTTAGAACCCTTCTTTCCCCACTGCATGTTATTTACATGCTTTAGATAAAGATCGCTAAGCAGTCCTGTGTGTTTGTTTCTTTAGCTAGTCTTTTATATTACAGATAAGATGGGGAAAGGATTGAGCCAACTTTGGGAGGCCTGGTTTGTACTGAATACCTCTGTCAGCTAGGTAATAATATTTCATTTAAACTTCACAATAGCTGCCAACCATAAGACCACACAGAGAAGGAAACGGAAACTTGATTCCAGAGATTGGATTCAAACTCAGATCTGTTTAACTCAAAGTCCAAGCCATTTTCATGACTTCATTTTGGTATTTGGCTATGAATAGCTATTATTGGGGATTATAGCAGGAGAATGACAAAGAAGGGAGGCCTGCTCTTCTCTTTCACACACTCTCCTCTCTTCCAACCCTTTTCTCTTTAATCCGTTCACCCACTCACTGTCATGCACTCCCACCCTCCCAACTGGTTTTGCATGTCGCTTGCGATACCACTGTTCACACAACTTCAGCTCCAATACTATGGAAACAAGTTAGAGAACTAAACCAGCAGGCTTTTCTAGAAGAGTAGCCGGGTTTCAGGAAGTCTGGAGAACTAGAGTCCACATGTACTTTCATATTAAGAATTATACTATTGAATTTTAGGACTAGAATAGCTTTGAATAACATTTAGCACCATTGTTTTACATGAAAGAAGACTTAGAAACCAAAAGACGGTCATTAGTCTAAGTGACATGATTGAAAAATTAGAACCCAGTTAACCTGATTCCAGGGCCACTGCCTTTCCCACTATTTCCTGGTGTCTGAAATACTCTTCCATATTGCTTCTTTGATTATATTTGACAAAACGTCAACATCAGTGAACTATATAAAAGAACATACCAAAAATACAAACACTTAACATACAAGCATTCCCCTTACCTTTCTTCCAGCTCCTTTGTCTTCCAGCTCTTTCCCCTCTGGTCCTACTATTCCAGTGTTGTCTAACCCGACACACCTGGGAGATATGACCCACCTTCCTCAGTAACAGTTTTCTCTGCAGCGGCAATGCAGAAATGAGAATGGTGGTGTGGCATTTCTTTACTTGCTCTATGTTGTCTATATCTCCTCTTCTATGACCTATTCCCCAAAAAATAATTTTCCCAAAATTGGTTACCCTAAGCAGCTGCCCATGTTCTCATAGGGACTTGGAAAAGGCCCTAATAAGACCTAAGGATTTTTATTTAAAAAGAGCATTATAAGTGTTAATATCTATGAAATGCTTATCACATGTGAGGCACTATGCATAGTTTCTTCATCAGTCATTTTACTAAATTATCACAATTCTGTCAAGTAGGTATCTCAATTAAAGATGTTCATAGAGTTCTAGTTCACTCTAACATACATTGAAACCTGATATTCTGTTCATTTCCTCTTTCTTCTCTTTCCAGTTCATAGTGAAATCTCATCTTCATTAATCAGATTTTTGTATTTAATTGATAGTTCCATCCTGCTCCAAAACTTAGCATTTAAAAATTCAAATTCAATTCAAATGGCACTGTTTTGCTCTCTCGTCTCTTAATATTTACCAAACATATTCTCCCCATTTGTTATTCCTTATTTTAAAATTCCCATATGCCTCCTTATTGATAATGCCAACATTCTGCTTCAAATCTTCTCTAGAGTCAATTAAGGTATAATTTATAATTAAATACATAACTTCTTTTGTACCTCCACTAGGTGATCTGTCAAGAATGCTATTGTTGAGGTGCTCTGGGCCCTGTGAACCAGAACCTTAAACTGTCTAGAACTACTCTGTCCAACATGGTATGCTAGCCACATGTAGTTATTTATATTTAAATTTTAATTAAACTTTTAAAAATTAAAACTTTAGTCCTCCAGTCACTCTAGTCGTATTTCAAGTGCTCAATAACTCTATATGGCTAATGATTACTATATTGGACAGGGCAGACATCAGAAAATTTTTATCATTTAAGAAAGTTGTGTTAGGCCGGGCGCGGTGGCTCAAGCCTGTAATCCCAGCACTTTGGGAGGCCGAGACGGGCGGATCACGAGGTCAGGAGATCGAGACCATCCTGGCTAACCCGGTGAAACCCCGTCTCTACTAAAAAATACAAAAATCTAGCCGGGCGAGGTGGTGGGCGCCTGTAGTCCCAGCTACTCGGGAGGCTGAGGCAGGAGAATGGCGTGAACCCGGGAGGCGGAGCTTGCAGTGAGCTGAGATCCGGCCACTGCACTCCAGCCTGGGCGACAGAGCGAAACTCCGACTCAAAAAAAAAAAAAAAAAGAAAGTTGTGTTGAATAATGCTGCTTTAGACAGTACTAAACATACCCTCACAGCAACCAAGAACTAGGAACTGGGAAGAAGTAAGGACCTACTCTTCTTTGAAGCTTCTGCCAAGAAAGGCAGAAAAAGCCACTTATGCCTAATACATCACCAGCAGCCCAAAGATACCTAAGACAATTAGGCTATGAAGGAGTGTGCATATCTTACTTAAGGAGCTGGTAGCCTCTTGAGTTTGCTTCATATGAATTCTATGTTATTATAAAGTAAAATACTCCATGAGTGAGGTTTGCTGGTTTCCTGAATTTTGACTTAGATATAACCTGAAAGTTCCAATTCAAAATCCAAGTTTATAGATAATGTGGATATGTAATAACATGTGTGTGTGTTTATCTTGTCTTAGTAATCATAGTATGGTAGACATGCAAAGAATATAAGACTTGGAGTCAGTAGTATAGGTGCCACTTACTACTTGGTGACATTATGAGGCCCTCTAGAGCTCCATTTCTCCATCAGTAAGATGTTGATGAGAATTGCCATAACTACCTCAAAGGACTATTGTGAAACTCAAAGTGTAGGTATGTGAAAGTACTTTGTAAGGAGCATGATTGAATCTGCAATGGTTTATTATTTTATATAGATATGGTACAGACAATGTACAAATAGGGTAGTTCAGGCTGAATACATTTCTGAATGGTTTTAATCCTAATATGACTGTATTTTTGCCTTTGTTGTCATTTACTTCACTGAAAAGTAGAACGGTGAAGAAAAAAATTAGTTATTGAAATTTCTGGTTTGTTAGATTCTTTTAATTGAAATACTATGCATTCCTTGTGGTTTAGTTTATTTGGTCCTGAACATTTTCTTCTCAGGATTAAAAAAAAATAATAACTAGGAAGTCTAAGTTGTTTGGAACAGCTTTTACCTTTCAACTAATAGTTTTTAAGTAATCATCAATAATGATCCCATCAGGTAATAGGGCTTCAGAAATAACAAAATACAAGGATTATGGATATTCCTCAGTGTGAGTGGATGAGAGGGATAATTTTTAAAATATATTCTTACTATTTACAAATTGAAATGAGCTTCTATCCATTTTCATAGATCAATTGAACAAGAATAATTCTATTTCATGCATTGATTAAACCAAAATAAAAGTGAAAGTCATTAACTTGACTGAATTATTGAGTTTGCATTAGGGATTCTAACCTTAAATAACGAGTCTTTATTCATTCTCTAATTTGAAATCTGTTGGGGTCATTAGGAGAACTTTATGCATCTGGCTAACATTTACTCCCAAACCTAGCATCTATGATCTACTCCTGCACTTTGATCTGTGTATGCTATTTATGCTTCAAGTAAAAGTGCTTTTCAGATGCAGCCATACCTTCTATAATGGCTCACCATTTTGATACTTAAATATTTTTCTCTTATAACACAAAGATTAACACAGTGCTCAGATATTGTAGAAAATAAGCCTGGAAATGAAGCTATTCCATCAGATGATTCTTCACTGCATTTATTAGTTGTTATCATCTTGAAAACTCAACAAAGTCACTTTATTTATTCATTCATTCATTAACGAAGCACCTGAGAATCAAGCTGAGTATGACCAAGGGCATGAGATTTTATCTCCAGTTCCAGAGATCTAGTTTACCTTTGTTAAGAGTTGACGAAGGTATAGATACTACCTTGTAAGATGCTCTCTCAGGTAAATAGTTGAGACGTACACTTAGCCACTGTTTCTGGTCAAGCATGCTGTCCTCAAGCCTTTGTTGCATATGGGACTATATTACTGAGGGAAAAATAAGCGAAGTTATCAACTCTGGCTTCTACTAGATGATGCTAGCTTTAACAATAAACATATTTTGCTGGATGTCATGATTTATTCATTTCATTGGACTTGTTTACCTCTTGGAAGGGCCTGGATTTCGGAAAGGGGAAAATGCCATAACTTTGGAGCTGAAAAGAGTTTTTCTCTGTCTGTAGTTTAAAGGATTTCTCTAATTGTATATCCCAAGAGATAAAGAGAACTGACAATGTAGCTTTGAAACCAATCCTTCTAGCATACAATCATCCATTTAATCAATAACATAGTTGAAGAATGTCCTACATTGACATGAAAATGCTGTGGTCAAGGATGTTTGGAACACGTGGATGATCAATAAATATTGGTTGAATTCAGACCATTGTTCCAGGTTAATTCATGCCATACACTCATCTAGCCAACCCTCTCTACCTAGAATTCAGTATTCCCTATGGCATTTTCCTTTAGCAAATAAAACAGGAGGCAAACACAGTATATCAAATTTTACCCTAATAACCACCCTTCTAGCCCTTCTCAGGGCATAAATAGTGATGGCCAAGACAGACTACTCCTGAGAATTGTGTCTTGCTGCTTCACCCAGAAAACAAAGCATACATCAGCCCAAAGGCCTTGCATTTCACTGTGATGAGGCAACTTCAGAAACTCAAAGCTTAAATGGAGTTATGTGTTCTTTTCCGCTTTTATCTTGAAGGGATACTTGTCATTTCCTTCAGAAAGTATTTGGCTGGCCTTCACGATAGTGGCAGGCAATTGCTATTGTTCCTAAATTCAGAAGAAGCTTAGCTTAGAATGAAAGCACATATATTAATTAGAGGAGAACATCACAGTTTGATGGTTTACAGAATATTATCCTTTTTCAGGAATAATAAGGCTTCCCTTTAAGAGTTTTAACTGGTTATTACTGACAAAAATGAAAGAAAAACAGCTCATTCTATTCTAGCAAGTCAATAAGCAAATGTCTAGAATTAACTGATTCTTATTTGCCAAAGGCAAAATATTCCAACCCGATGAACAACGAATAATCAAGCTGGTTCTCACTGTCTCTTCATTTTTAAAAAATTTTTCCATGCTCTTAAAAAATAATCAGTAAATAAAAAACAATTCCACCCAGGTGTTTAAACATTCTGATGACGAAAGGGTCTTCACAAATGGAAAGGCTTAACTGTTTGTTAGAGATTATACAACATATTATTATGCCAATATTTTATAACAATCACATAACTGAACTCTCAATTTAGACAGAAATTGACCCCGGGAACACTCACCTGAGTTAATGTCAGAGGAATATGACTTGAGTCTCCTCTCTCTCAGCCAATTATAGAATGCACTCTTTTGCATTTTTTAACATCATGCATCATTTCATTAGTCATGAAAACTTGTTCAGTCGATGAGTTTATCAAAGATTCAGGTTTATCTTTTATCAAAGATTCAGGGAGTAGGAAAGAGTATGTGTTTGGATTTCAGATTATTTCCCTTTGTACCGCCAGGGGAAAGAACTACTGGTCAAGGATGGTCAGCAGGTAGAAATTTCAGGGGTGGAACTATGAGCTAGAGGAAAAGATTCAAAATCTCAGCATCATCCATGTTGCAAGAACTTAGGCAAGGATTTAACTCTTCTTACCTTTTTAATCTTCATCCCTAAAAGAAGATATTTGGATTAAATAGTGTACAACATCCTGCAAGCCATAGCATTTTATGGTTCAAGGAAATAGGGCCAAGAGCTTGGATAATCCATTATTTGCCTCCTTAAGCCCAAAGAACTGAACATAAACGAAGATTCTTATTTTTACATCATTACTTATCAGAAGCTCTGAATTTCATGCTAGTACTTTACCTAGTAACAATAACGATAATGATAGCTAATACTTATATACAATTACTATGACCGTATAAGGCTGGTAATGTTATCATTGCCATTTTACAGATGAGAAACCTGGATACTAAAGTAATTAAATTACCTGCCCAAATTCACACAGGTAACAAGTTTGTGCTACCATGCTATACCGCCTCTATAAAAACCACAAACCTGACAGATAGATAGCTGATGTGTGCCATTTATAGCTACTGGACACACCAGCCAATTCTCTGGAGAATTTCTATTTTACCTCCACTTTTTACTAGAAGAGCAATCAAGAGGGTGAATAGAACTCCAGGCCTGTGTATGGGAGTCCACATTGTCTTTCTGTAAGATGGCTCTTGTGCTTTTGCAATTGATGTCATTGACCAATTGTTTACATGGTTCAGCATTGAATGTTGGTGCTCTGCAGGCAGTTGCATTTGGTGAGGACCACTCTGCTGCCTCTTCCCAGAATGTGTGGCCAGTCACACCACCAGAAATAGATGGATATTGATGCAGGATCGATCCAGCACCTTCTAATGCTATAAAAGTCAGCCCCATATCTTCACTATTCAGTAGAGTCTTCTAGCTTCTGCCTTTAGGTTTTTGACTCAGTGTAACAATCCAGACAGCTTTTATGGTAGAGAGGGAGAGCTCCCAGAGAGTCATTTCCTGCAGGTAGGCTTGGGTCAAGGCTAAGACTAAAGCTTTCAAATCATGTTGTGAAAATCCTTTTCTTCTCATTAATCCTATATTAATAAATTAGTCATAAATACAGTACACCACAGTACCCATCTATTTCACTGTGGATTTCAATGTATTGAATATACAAATGGGCATTTAGCTCTTAATATGGTATATCTAACCAGCTGAGAATGCTCTGACTGTAGTCAAATATGTTTCTTCTTTAGCTCTAGTTTCTGGCTTGTTAAACTAGCTACATATCCCATCAACACCAAGGCCAATTACAGAATGCATAACTCTACTTCTTCCTCTGTGGTTTTCTAGATACTCTGTGGGAAGTGGGATGGCCTAGGAGTCAGAAGATCTGGTTTCCAGACTCAGCTTTGAAATGTACTACCTGTGACACTTGGGCCAGCACCATTCACTGCTTCAAGGCTGAACTTCCTTACCTTTAAAATAGGGGTAATAGATCTTGCCCCTCACATTACAAATTGGGTCAATGAGATGGCATTCACTGAAGCTCCTTGTTAATCATAGAGTGTCCAAAGGAAAGAGATGAATTTGCCATCCTTTCAGTCTTTCCCAGTCAGAAATTACTCTCAAGTTGTTGATACCCAATTCTGAACTAGGGTTAACAGCTAAATCAATGTCTTTAAGGTTAAGAAGAGCTTGGATCTAAATTTATAAATCTAGAAAATGACACTTAAATAGGAGAAGCCTCCTGGTTTCTTCTAAATTAATGATCCTCAACCTGGGGCAATGTGACCTCAATAAGGGGTATTTTGTATTGGCACAGACACTGGAGGAGAGGGGTGTTACTACTGGCTTTTAGTGGACTGGGATCTAGAATGTTAAATATCCTGTACTAGACAGAACAATCCTGCAGCATAAAAAATGTCCTGCCCAAAATACCAATAGCACTACACCCCCACTGAAAAATATTGCTCAGAGTAATGTGCTGTTCCTGGTCCCTAATTCTGCAATTGATACTGACAGAGAGAGTTTACTTTTCATCTCCTCCCACAGATGAAATCCTGCCATGCTCATGTGAGATCTGTAATAGTTGTAGTTCAGAAGCATGACCAGACTTCCAGTAAGTTCACCAGTAAATAAAACAATGGAGTCAGAGATCAGTGATTTTAAAATTAGCCCTCAGAAGCTTCCACAAAAAGCCTCCTCCAACCTCTGCAGGGGCAAGGATTCCCAGCAGGTTACTATGCCTATAATGTGAGGGCTGGCCTAAAGGATGGCATTTAGGGATGTAAAATCAGCAAATCATGATTCTAAAACCACTATCTTTGCAATTTATTCAAGAAACATTGTAATATGCACTTGTTTTATGACAAGCATTGGCCTAGCTAGGCACTGGGTATGAGACATAATCCCTGCCTCAAGTCACCAGTAATCTGAAAGTTCCACAGATGTCATCCCCATTAATTATGTATGCAACATGATACATGCTGTAACATATTATGAGGGAGCCTCCAAGGAGAGACCACCAGGAAACAATTCACTTCCACAGAGGAAATTTTAATTGAACAGTATCTTGAATGGCATATAATATTTTCTCAGACGGATAAATGAGAGAGAAAGCTATTGCAGAAATGGGACCAGCATAAGCAAATGCTGAAGGTGTGAACAGAAATGATACATGTGAAGGCTGATGTGCTTACCTGGCTGGTGGGAGGTCATATTGGAAGGACTGAAGAAACTTGAATACAGACAGGTGGATGTATTTATTCAGCCAGGGGCTTATCCTTTGAACAGGATTTTTATGAGTATCTTAGGAATATCATTTGAATTCAGGGCTCATGGAGTTCAATCTTACAACTAGAAGAAATCTCAGAAATCACCCTAGTATTCTCTTTTCCCTATGTTTTATAGTTGAAGTAGTTAAAACCCAGAGATGTTGAATGACTTGCCCAAAGTCAGCTAGCAAATTTGTGGCAGTATAAGAGCTAGAGCCTAGTCCCTCCTCTCAGTTCTCAGTTTTTTCCTGCTCTGTGCTGCATTTGGGAATTTTAGCCATCATTTGAGCATAACCCAATGTAACACACAAAGTGACTATTAAATATTCACGAAGCTCAAGTTTTCCATTGTTCACTGTGAAGCTATACCATTGTTCCTTCATTACAAGCAGGTGATAGATAAGACCCTGAGCTGCTTCTACATGAGAGCACTCTTCAGAAACACAGACAGACAGTACACCAACACATGAGCATGACATCCTTTGCCTGCCACACACATCCTCCCCTGCCTCATTTCAAACTGCCAGAGATTATGGAGTCACAGCCTGAACAGAAGGCATCTTAATCTCTGGTGGTTCTGTAAATAATATGCTGTTCATGCTTGCATATAAATTATCACAGTCTCTCTATTTTCTAGATGAGGGAGGCTTCAGAAAGATGAAGACGCCTGCACACAAAGCATATAAGAGATAGGATTTCAGACCCCAGAGTTTCAGCCCTCTTCGTAAGACAGTTGAATTTTTCCCTCATCTACATGCTCCTAATAATTTATCCAGGCTTATGGTCTTAAATTTCACCTTATAGCCAAGTTAATCTAGTCTCTGTATATTTAGGTTTCTGAGATCAGTTATTTCTTACTTCCCTTTCTCTCTAGCCACTTTTCCTCCACGCTTCATTCAATAAGCATTTAATAGAAATCATCTAAGCTAATCCATTCAGTTGATGAGAATAGAAACTGAGATCCTGAGAGGTGAAGCCAGTTGCCCAGGTTTGCTCAGTTAAAAGCAGTATGGTGACTAGATTCCCTGACTCCCAGTCCAGTGCTTTGCCCTTCACACTAATACTGCTATTTCCCAAGGATAAATAACATGGCATTTCCCACTCTCAGGCTCCCTCACTCCTTGAACAACCCCACAGGATGGATAGAAATGACTGATTGCATGTGCTCTGAGGCTCATTCCAGGACCTTGTCTAGAATGCCCACAACTTGTTATCCTTCATGCTGTATTGGTCCATCTATCACATTAAGAGGCTGGTTAGGGCAGAGTTTGACATACTTTCTGGTCTAGAAGATATTTATGATCAATGCCACCACTCAGGTAGTGATCACCATAGAAAACAGTGTGCTCAGGAAGAAAGAGGGCAGAGTCCATGGCTCCTATCATTTGAGAATGAGGCAAAGTTCACCCAGAGTTTACTGTAAGTGGCAGGATATTAGATTCATAATCCCACAGACCAGGCAATTGGGCAATTAGATGGATTTAAGCAAGATTGGGAGTGGCCAAGAAAGTGAAAAAAAGACAACTCCCAAACCATTTCTGCTAAAGATTATATTGAAAAGAGAAGCAAGTAAGAGGGGAAAGAAACCCCAGAGCTAGCTTCTCAGGTAGGGCTTTGTAGGGTCACGATTGTCTCACAGGCTGATCGGGCTAATTCGGTACAGAAACTTAATTGTATCCGTTTTATCAAGAGTGATCCAGCTCTGAAGAATCTAGCCATGCTCCCCAGGTCCCGAGAGACGGATTTGTTAGCTAGATGCCAATATAGCCACACACAATAGAAGATGCTCTTAAGTGTGGCCCAGGCTATTTCCTTCCTAATAGTGGGATCGTGAGAAAACCAAATGAGTGGTCAAAGATAACCTGTGGGCACAACATCAGGATTAATGGAGTTGGACAGACAGTCTCATGAAATGTGCCATTCAGGCTGCAACAGAGACAAGAGAATTCTTTCAAACTCCACCTAAGAACACTTTTCAGGTTACTAGAATAGTTGTGTTCTTCAAAAAAAGGGTCTTGTTCTCTCTGTTTCCCTAGTGGTGAAGAAACTGGCAAATTATTTTGGTAAAAGATGGATTTATCTAGTCTCTATGCAGTCCCCATCTTCCTTATTATTCTAGACATGTTATAATACTCAACTCAAACCCTATCTTACTTATGTCAGTGGCATCTTGTCCAAAGCCCCTTACCAAATCTTTGAACTCCTGGGCCTAATTCTCTGCTAAGGCAATGAAGGTAAACCTGCAAAATCATCCTTATTATTCATGTACTTGTATAAGATCCATTACGATTAGTCTGCTTCTGAGAAAGTTGTTTAATTGTGGATGAGCTGTACAGATGGTGAGAATCACGGTCTCAGATGGCATGGCACTTGAATCTTACATTAGTGATGATCTTTTATTGGTCTCCGTTAGAGAGTTCTGGTAGATGCCACTGATTAACCACCAATAATAAATAAACCATCCGAGTGCTTGGGTTATTTCTGTAAGGGACACATCTCTTGTATTTTGTGCTAATTCTGTTTGTGTCATTTCAGAGGGCACTATGATCTTGCCTTGCTCTGAGTGCACCTGGGTCTGGTTTATCCTTGTCAGTAATCTCTATGTGTGGACCCTGACATTTGAAACTGAATCTGTTAGTCACTCTCACTACAGAAAACAGTCATGTGGCGACTATGACTCATCTACAAAACGCTGAAGGAATAGACTCCCAAGAGGTTTTTTTTAAAATCACGCAACATTGCTACCTCTAAAAGAGGCCAAACAACCATTTTGACTATTTTTATTTTCCCCTGGAGCTGACTGGTTATCCTGATTCTGAGTAGGAACAAACTACACAGACAGTTTGGGATTCGTTTTAGATTCTGTCCTAGTCACAAAGACTTTTGACACACTTTCTATTCCAGCATCACAATGCAGAGGAAGAAAATATCTGAATGAGTAGAGACTGTCGTGCCAGAAATAAATTCCTAATATAGACAACTGAAATATGCCAGTAGAGAATTTAACTATCAAAACAGAAACAAGAATTCCTTGTTTCAATACTGTCTTAGGGAATAGCCTCTGTTCTTCCTTTCTGCCCTCAAGTCTATTTCAACCTACAGTTATAAATAAATATTCTGATCCCATTACAACACATTAAGAATCTAGAGAAAACTTGTCATTTGAGTACTATGATATCATCTCTTTACACATATGATTCCAATATAGCAACTTATTGAGTGCTCTTCTTAAAGTCAAGAATAATTAGACAACTATAATATAATACTTATAATAATAGTAGCAATCACATTTACTCATTTAATCATATCAAGTCGATATTATTATCCTCATTTTACAGATGAGGATTATAAAATTTCAATGACTTGCCCAAGTTCTCACAACCAGTGAAGGTTAGAGTCAAGATTCAAAGACCATGCCATCTGACACCATGATCCTCACCATTTATACAGCCCATCTGCAATTTAAAAATTCTCTCAGAAGCTGATCAATCCTAATGGATCTTATACAAGTGCATGGATAATAAGAGTTACTTTGCAGGTCTATCTTCATTGCCTTAGCAGAGAATTAGGCCCAGGAGTTCAAAGATTTGGTATGGGACTTTGGACAAGTCTTACTTTTTTTCTTTCTTTCTTTCTTTCTTTCTTTCTTTCTTTCTTTCTTTCTTTCTTTCTCTTTCTTTCTTCCTTTTCTTTTTTTTTTTTTTCTGTGACAGGGTCTCCCTCTATTGCCCAGGCTGAAGTGCAGTGGTGCAATCTCAGCTCACTGCAACCTCCACCTCCCAAGTTCAAGAGATTCTCCTGCCTCAGCCTCCCGAGTTGCTGGGACTACAGGCATGCACCACCATGATCAGCTGTTTCTTTGTGTTTTTGGTAGAGATGGGGTTTCACCATATTGGCCAGGCTGATCTCGAACCCATGACCTCGTGATCCACCCGCTTC
This sequence comes from Chlorocebus sabaeus, assembly GCF_047675955.1. Classification (NCBI taxonomy): domain Eukaryota; kingdom Metazoa; phylum Chordata; class Mammalia; order Primates; family Cercopithecidae; genus Chlorocebus; species Chlorocebus sabaeus. Next base: position 19,211,014 of record NC_132918.1, read on the forward strand.
AGCCTCCCAAAGTGCTGGGATTACAGGCGTGAGCCACACCGCCCGGCCAAGTCTTACTTTTTCTAGGACTGTCACTACATCTAAGAAAGAAATAATACCTTTTTACTCATTTAGTTATTCATTAAATCATTCAACAAATATACTAAAAACTGAAGCTATAATGGGAGAAAACCAGACCAGGAAGCATTAACAAAGATAGGAACCATTGTCTTGAGTATAGTTGCTAAAATAAAAACAATATTGTTGCTAAAATAAAAACAATATGAAGTCCCAATTGACTCAGGCATGTGGAAGATTATGTTCAAGATTTGTTGTTTTGGTTTAGTTTTCTTCATCAGTGAAGTGATTTGAATTATCTCATGTAACTGTCACAAGGAAACACAATTACAGGCCCTAATGGCCAACATAATATAACTTACTGCTTACAAAAACAAAGGCCTAGATCCTCAAGGCTCCTGTGAGTGGTTTGTGAAAGACAGATTTACCCTAAACTATCAGCAATACACACTACATCTCTAGATTTAAATTAATATTCTAGAAGTTCAAGATGTATCTACATGTGCCAGGAACTCATTTCTTTCAGTGAAGGCTCAGATTGTTTGATTATCCCAAAGCAAGAGCATAGGCATAGCACAGAGAGACTAATAAGCTGTAATGGGAGAACTGATGGCAGAAGGGATATTTATTAAGCAAAACAGAATGGGGGTTTTGAAAGGAAGGCAAGTAATTTGAAAGGCCATTTTGTTTAGTTTTAGAGAGTACTGAAGTTTAATCTGGATGATGGACTGGAGTATATTAAGGAAATGTTGAGTGAGAGAATGAAAAAGAAAATTAAGTCAACAATAAAAGAAGGGGTGAGGAATAAAAAATCACCTGTGGGTACAATGCACACTATTTGGGTGATGGGTGCACTAAAAGCCCAGACCTCACCACTACACAATTTATCCATGTAACCAAAACCACTTGTACTCCTAAAGCTATTGTTGGGGGTGGGGGTTGGAAAAAAAGCATGGGAAAAAGAGAAAAGAAATTACATTCATTTTTAGATACTTTTTATCCTAGGGAAAGTTAGGATAGAAGGCCTGGGGGCATCTGCTGAGCAGTACAAAGTGAAAATGCATCTCATTCCCCACAATGAAAGACTTTACCAGTGTCCGGGCTTGGGAGTGAGAAGTACAGATAAATAAATAGTTGCCTCTTTCTCAGTTTTGAATCATTCTATTTGTTTCCAATTTTCAGAAATCACTTACAAGAGATATCATCATTAAGCCATTAACTAATGGATCCCAACCACACCAAGCCTAGAGGCCGAGTTTGGACTCTCTCTCTCTCTCTTTTTTTTTTTTTTTTTTTTGAGACCGTGCCTCACTCTGTTGCCCAGGCTCAAGTACAGTGCTGTAATTATGGCTTACTGCAACCTTGACCCAGTGGGGCTCAACTGATCCTCCCACCTCCGGAGTAGCTGGAACTACAGGCATGCGCCACCACACCTGGCTAATTTTTGTGGGGTATTTTTGTTTTTTGTTTTTGTAAAGACAGGGTTTTGCCATGTTGCCTAGGCTGATCTCGAACTCTTAGGCTCAAGCAGTCATCTGCCTTGGCCTCCCAACGTGCTGGCATGAGCCACTGTGTCTGGCCTACCATTTGGACTTTTAAGGTGATTTTCCCCTCTTTAGGCAAAGAACATCAAGCCTTTCCTAGCATAAGACCAAAAACAAACCAAAAAATCAAGAGGAGATCAGTCATTAGAAAATAAAATAAATTTACCAGCTTCATCTCAGCTTGAAATCTCAGCTTGAATGCAAGGGCCAATTTCTAAGTTTAAAAGTAGGATAATATCAGTTGTCAATGAATTTTTAAGGTATAACTTGTAGCATGACTGCATCATGTCTCTCAGGGTGGTCTATTTCACCTTTCTTTAAATGTTAAAGCAAAAGTCTTGGCTTTGGGGTTTGTTTTGTTTCATTTCTCTCTTATTTTTTTTTTTACTGAACTATAAGGTGATCCTCACCAGAATTTGTTTTAGGCTCCGCTTCTTGCAGTTTTTTAGAGAAGCATTTTATGACAAGCTCGGTGGCTGTAGGATGAGTGAAACTCATCTCTCCCAGACCTTGACTGCTGAAGTAAGGAGATTAGACTTTAAGCCACAGGCAGTGGGAGCCACCAAAGGTGGTTGTGACCGGGACAGTGATGGAAGGTTCTGACAACAGTGAGTGGGATGGACGCGACAGGAGAGAAGCAAGAGACAGAGGAGAGAAGCTGGAAATAGAAAGTCAATTCAGGAGACTAAACTGAAAATTGTGCATGAAAAAGAACATTTCTTTGCTGTAGAATCAGGGTCCATTTTTGCTATTTGTTGGCTAATGTTTAACGATGTCACTGAAATCTTGTTTGAGAACTTAGCTCCAACTTCAAACACTAAGGAGAAAGATGACCTCTCCTCTCCTTAGTTCTTCACCTGACTCCAGTCGACCCCCTTTTATTCTCAGCTGGAAGGACTCCTCCACTTCCAGTAAAAGGGTTGGCAGAAATGAGCAGAGGTACAGAGAGGAAGAAAAACCAGATGAGCTTTGCATGCTTGGAACCAAAACAATGTCGAGGAAGCAAGCACCCAGAGGGGTGGAGCTGAGCAGTGTGGTTTCAGCACAGCCCTCCCTCACTGTGTTAGCCTTACCTCACACAGGTCCCTTTGCTTCTCTGGGCCTGAAAATCCTCTTTTGTAAAACAGAAGCGCAACCATAGATGATTGCCATGGCTCCTTCAGGCTGGAAAATTTATAATATCAGCAGCATATTATTAATTTAAAGATGCATTACATGAATCATATTCAATTCAATCCAATTCCAGTATGAACCACTCCACAAAATGCCAAAGCTCCTAAGGGCAACTTTCCTCACTTTATTTTTCTACCTTCATTTCTTGCTTTTTTCCATTACTCTTCTGGTGCAGTTTTTTTCCCCTTTTCCACTTGTTTCTTCATTTTCTAGTAATAGCAGGGAAGGGGTCATTCAATAGGACAAGAAGCTGAGATCATCTGTTTATCCACAGGACAAGGAGGAACCAAGGCCCAGCCAGCCAGCTCTTTCCCACACTGTTCTGCTGGTGACCCTCAACCCTACACCAGCAAGAAGAGGAAGTCAAGCTCAGCCTCCCTCTGACTTTTTTTTCACTCCTTTCTTCACCAAGCTGCAGGGTTCCGGATGTTTAGACAACTCTGCTCCTCACTGTCTACAGACCCATCAAGGTAGCTGTTGTCACTCCCTGTTCCTAGGAAAAGTATCAAAGAGGGAGACAATTTGCACAACTCTTGTTCTAGCTTAGCTTGAAAATAACCACCATGGACACATGCACATGAACACATGCAGCCCCCAGCCTTTTATCTGCAACTGCCTCTATTTAACTATAGCCTGCTCAAATCCAGCAGCTCAGCAGAACCATGGCAGCCCCACTCCCAAGGAGAGGACTAGACCCTGACTAGTCACTTATTTCCTAGTTCCCTTAGCTACTACTGCAGTTAACCATCACCTCCTTGCATTGCTCATCTCAGTTAGCGAAGAGCCCAAGTAGGGTCTCCTCTACTATGCTACCCTACTCTACCCCACCCCTGCCAGGCCAGGGATTTCTACTTACTGCTTGTAGGTCTCACCTCCTATGCCAACTTGGTTCTCTTTCTTGTGAAACAACTGAAGTTGCCTTGAAATAGTAAGGGCAGAGCACAGAATCTATTTATCCTGGTCTTCAGAGCCTAAAGAGACTAGAGATTTCCTTCTAACAGTCAAGGTTTCCATAGCAAGAACCAGATTATTGAATTTCTAGAAGTCCTAAAACAAAACAAAACAAAACAAAACAAAAACCCACTCACTTCTCAAAATAGGCCTACAGGGCCTGAATCCACATAAAGCCCAAAGCAGGAAAGACAGGAAAGACTTAGTTGCCAAATAAGTGCTATAGAAAGTGCAAGTTACATTAAAATTAGAGGTAGCAGTTGGTCCACCCCCATCACCTAGAGTACTGACAACACTTTGCGTTTTAATTAGTAGGCACCAGGCATTTCATATACATTAACACAAATTACGGCAACAATCCTACAAGGTGGACATTATCCTCATTTTTTAGATGAAGAAACCAGTGCTTAGAAAGAATATACACTTGTAACAGGTAGGGCAAGGACTGTAACACAGATTTGTCTGGCTTCAGAGACTAGAGGCTTCGTAGAAAGCTACCTTGCCTCTGCAAAAGGATAAACTGCTAAAACATACACTTCATGAAATAAAACCAAAATCAGTGAACTGGAGGGAGACCCCTGTGTCCTGGGACTCCTGCCTCTAACTAGCAGCATGACCCTGGGCACATCTTTTGGGTTTCAGTTTCTTTGTCTATGAAATGAGAGTGTCAGATCCAATTATTTCTTCCAGCTCCAGAACTGGAGAGTGTGCGTTCTAGTCCCTGCATGCCTCCTCAGCGAGCAACGGACCAGCAGCTACAATCTAACCTCAGCACAACAGATCTCTAACAACAGGAAGTGCCTCTGCAGAGCCTCTGGAAATGATTCAGAATTATTTTCTGTTCTCCAGTGAGAACCTATAATTTCTATGACTGCAATTCCCCACTGGTCAGGGCTGGCTTAAGTAACATTCACTGCTGCTTATTACTCCGCCACTCCACGACACTCTGACGACACTGGAGAGAGGATCTGTGCTCCATACTTGTCACACATGGGTTTAAAGGGGTAGTGACTCAAAAGTGAAATGTGGAGAAAATATAAATATTACACACCCACACATAGCTCTTATATGAAAATCCATCACTAGAACATAATAGTAATGATGGAATTATTTACTGAAAAGGATTCATTATTTAATAAAAGAAATCACCAGGATCCCTATCAGTAGTGTATTCACAGCTCATCAAAGGCTGAATGTGGTGGAGAGATAAATACTAAATCTAATGTACTATGAATCGAAGCTAACCAAATGCAGATGAAAACCGAAGAGGGTGCATGTATTATTTAATGTGAAAACGGGATACTGTGTTTGCAAAAATTTGCTTTACACACAACCTTTAAGACCAGTGTTTGTTGGACCGGGAGCGGTGGCTCACGCCTGTAATCCCAGCACTTTGGGAGGGTGAGGTGAGTGGATCACCTGAGATCAGGAGTTCGAGACCAGGCTGACCAACATGGTGAAAGCCCATCTCTACTAAAAAACACAAAAATTAGCCGGGCATGGTGGCTGGTGCCTGTAATCCCAGCTACTTGGGAGGCTAAGGCACAAGAGTTGCTTGAACCCAGGAGGCAGAAGTTGCAGTGAGCCGAGATTGCACCATTACACTCCAGCCTGGGCGACAGAACAAGACTCCATCTCAAAAAACAAAAACAAAAGCAAAAACAGTGTTGGTTGAACTGATGTGAGTGCATCTTTCTTGCAACAGGAGACCCAGCAATATAAATCTTTGCAAATGGGCAGGGTGCACACCAGTAAGAGAGGGAGAGGAAGGTGAAGGCGAGATATGAGAGAGCAGATGTAGGCCTAGAAAGGCATCATGGTGGCAAATGTTACATTGATTTTTTTTTAAAATGGAAGGGTGTTAATAGAAGAGAGAATGAGATGCAATTATTCAAGTTAAACAACCAAAAAGAAGCTTCATCTAAACCATCTAGAATATCAGTAGGGTTCCTTTGGTCAGCACATTAACCATTAATGGGAGTTTTACAGGTGAATAATATTTCTTGGCCCAGCACAGTGGTGCACACCTGTAATCCCAGCACTTTGGGAAGACCAGGCGGTCAGTTGACTTGAGGCCAGAAGTTTGAGACCAGCCTGGCCAACATGGCAAAATCCCATCTGTAGTAAAAATACAAAACTTAGCCAGGTGTGGTGGTGTGCGCCTGTAATACCAGCTACTCAGGAGGCTGACTCATGAGACTTGCTTAAACCCAGGAGGCAGAGGTCACTGTGAGCTGAGATCGCGCCCCTGAACTCCAGCCTGGGTGACAGAGAAAAGCTCTGTCTCAGGAAAAAAAAAAAAAAGGAATAATAATAATAATAATATTTCTTGTAGCAAGACTGCAGCTAAACAATGACAGAAGCATTGGGAAATTTCATTGCTGCCCCTGTGGTTTACTATCCTGATTTATATTTTTTTAATTTTTTATTTCCGTAGGTTTTGGGGGAACAGGTGGTATGAGTACATGAGTAAGTTCTTTAGTGGTGATTTATGAGATTTTGTTGCACCCATCACCCAAACAAAATACACTGAACCCAATTTGTAGTCTTTTATCCCTCACCCCCGTCCCACCCTCCCCACTGAGTCCCCAAAGTCCATGGAATCATTTTTATGCCTTTGCATCTCCATAGCTTAGGTCCCACTTATGAGTGAGAACATATGATGTTTCATTTTCCATTCCTGAGTTACTTCAGAATAATAAAAGTTACTTAGAATAATAGTCTCCAATCCCATCCAGTTTGCTGCGAATGCCATGAATTCATTCTTCTTTATGGTTGAGTAGTATTCCATTGTATATATATACCACAGTTTCTTTATCCACTTGTTGATTGATGGGTATTTGGGCTGGTTCCACATTTCTGCAATTGGCGAATTGTGCTGCTCTAGATATGTGTGTGCAAGTATCTGTTTCCTGTAATGACTTTTCTTCCTCTGGGTAGATACCCAGTAGTGGATTGCTGGATCAAACGGTAGATCTACTTTTAGTTTTTTAAGGAATCTCCACACTGTTTTCCATGGTGGCTGTACTAGTTTACATTTCTACCAGCAGTGTAAAAGTGTTTCCTTTTCACCACATCCATGCCAACTTCTATTATATTTTTATTTTTTGATTATGGCCATTCTTGCAGGAGTGAGGTGGTATCACATTGTGGTTTTATTTGTATTTCCCTGATCATTAGTGATGTTGAGCATTTTATCGTATGTCTGTTGGCCATTTGTATATCTTTTTTTGAGAATTTTCTATTCATGTCCTTAGTCCACTTTTTGAAGGGATAGTTTGTTTTTTTCTTGCTAATTTGTTTGAGTTTGTTGTAGATTCTGGATATTAGTCCTTTGCCAGATGTATAGATTGTGAAGATTTTCTCCCACTCTGTGGGTTGTCTGTTTACTCGGCGGTCATGTCCTGTTCTACAAACAACACATGATCAACAATACCCCATGGGTAGCCTTTTAAAGTTTTTACCACTTTTCCATGTAGCATTTTTCATTTAATCCTTGTCATAACCCTGTGGGGTAAGCAGAGCAGATATTCTAGCCTCATTTTGTAGACAAAGAAACTGAGGCTCCAAAAGGTAGAATGATATGTCTAAAGACACACAATTTGTCCACAACAGATTAGTCTAAACCCTGGACTTGTGGCTACTAATCCAGTACTCTCTTCATGACACCCCAACAGACCTGAGGCTTAAGGCACCACCAACCAAAGCAGTTTAAGTGGAAAACTGCACATATATTTCGTACGAAGATACACACACAGCAATTACCCAGGCTGAGGAGTCTGTGGATCAATTAAAAAATATTTGTTGCAAGAAGCTTGCTAGGTTCAATATAGAACCCTGAAAAAGACTGAAACATGAGCCATGTCCTCAGGGGGCTGACAACTCTGGGTGGAGCCTAGACTGTGAAGGGACTTCAGGCCACAAAATGCATTATCAGAAGTAGTAGTCATATCAGTTTAGAACCAGAGAATGAGGAGAGGAAAGAGTCAGAAGGAAGAAGTGGAGGCAGGTTGCTCCCAATCAGGGTGAAGGGAAGAATGAGTTACAAGACCCCGGAAAGGGTACTAATGTGGGGAAGGAGGGGTGTCTTTTCTTTTCTGCTATGTGTTATTGTAAGTTCCAGACACATGGTGAAAGTGGTTATATATGTGACCACAGCAATGCAATTCATAGGCTGAATTAAAATAAGTCAAAGATTAATTGGAGATCATTTTTCATTGGAAATGAAAAACACTGTCCAACTATGCTCAGGATTTTCTTCTGTTATTGAGAAGAGTTGCAAATGCCGGGCCACATTTTGTTCTCTCTGTTGTTTTCCATGAAACAAAATCTTGGTCCACTACGTACAGATTATGAGGGGGTCTATAGAGAGGCAATATTTATTTTTTATGCACATCCTTGCTAGCGCCTAATGTTATCAAACTTTAAAATTGCTGCTTAAATAATAAGTCTGAAGTAGCTTCAAATGGGTTTAATCTGTATCTCTCTGATGACTCATGAGGACTCTTCGTGTGTTTTTTGGCCATATGGACTTCCTTTTCTGTGAATTTCTTGCTCGTAACCATTGCCCATTTTCTGCCATATTGTTTGCTTTTTTCCTTAAAAATCTGTAGGAATTTTTAAATTCATATTATTTATACTAATCTTTTGTTCATTATATGCTTTGAATATTATTCTCTAGGTCTCTGGCTTTTCTTTCTTTCTCTCCTCCCCCTACCTCTTAAGTTCAGTTTATTATGGTGTCAAGATTTACAACTAATACACTTACCACTCTGCTAACAGAATTCTAAACTTAAGAAAAGAAATTTTTCTTTTGTTGCAGGTAGGTTTTCAGAAACTTAAATTTAAAATGATGGAATTACTTGAGCAATAGACCTCCTGTGCTGTTTTTCTCCACCCCTGAAAGCTAATGTCAGGTCTGCTTCAATAGGGAATTTAACTGGGATTATGCTTTAAGTCACTCATTTTTTAGAAAATTATTGATGAGAAAAAATTTACCAAAAATAAAAGAGCTATGGGATTTTCTTTATTCGATAATGCTGTGTCCTTCCAAAAACATTTGGTAAAGACAACCAGGCTAGAGAGGTGGCGCTAAGCCTATCCAGTCCTCCTCTCCTGCGAAAGCCTAGTGGACAGAAAGTGTTTGGTTTTATTTAGTTGCTAATTACACATTGTGTGAGACTGGCGTCCCACTTACTGAAGCCAACCGCAGTGTAACTTCCCAGATTCAAGAGAAAGTGAAAGATAAAAAAGAGGGAGAGGAAAAGAGAGTGACAGGTAAACTGTATTATGTCACTTGAGTCTATTGGGTTATTTTTTAATCCAAGTATCAGAATTAATAACTTTAAAAGAAAAACTATGGCATTTAATTAGAACATGGATTAATCAACATCTTTTTCTTGAATAATGCAAACTAATGAGTGTTCAAGGGTGAAAATAAATTTGCCAGAGAAAAAGAAACTGAACAAAAAATCACATTGTGACTGTCACATCACTTATATAAAAATATTTTCAAACTAATACAATAGTAAGTGTGTTAAAGTGATGCTATGGATCTTTCTCCCACTTAATAAATTTTCTCTATAATGATAGTCAATTATTATTTTATAGTAACAATACCTTTAAGGAAAATAGGTAGCATTATATTTCTGAAATCAATTAGCTCTTCTGATTGAGAGAAATATCTTTTCTGATACTTAGAAGACAATCACTTAATAAATCAATTTTAACTTAATAACAATTCACCTCTCTGAAACAGAAGAAAATTACATTTTATATTTTGTCCCCTGAAAAAAATCTAAAAGTTGACACGACCCTTTGAAAACACAAGTGTGCTGTTTAACTTGTCCTCTATCAGTTTAATACTGGCGGCAATTGACAGGAACATATTAAGTAATAATTTTGTGGGGAAAAAGTTTGGAAAGCCCTGTCTGGTATTCCAGGTTTTGTGAAGCAGATTTTCATGCAGTTGGATTCCTACATAAACCTCCCAACACAGCACTTGGCCAGGCGGTTACCCGCATGAAAATCAACAGCTCACATTTCTTCAGTTAAGCAGGCCCACGCACAAGGAAAACGATTGATATCAGGACTCGGCATTATTATAACAGGAAGGAATGACCACCTCTTCTGCTTAGGTGTAAGCAGAAGCTTAAACAAGCCATTTTTATACTGTAATCTTACATTTGTAGCGAGCAAAAGAGCCCAGTCATTGAAATCCAGCTTTGTAATTCTCCATTCAGAATGACATTGTAGGAAAAACATCTTGTTTCACTCTGTCATTTGACATTTTTCATATGAAGTAGGTGTGTTTTGTATTTGAATTTCAGCTGCACAGTCTTATTACTGAGCTACTCACATCTATCATGGTAATCTGAAAATAAAACTGACTATTTTCCCAGATACCTTGGTGTACAAAGCACAGCAAGTCAGAAGTAGAATGGGGATTTTGAACTTGAGAAGTGTACACCTGAAAGGGAGTTTAAGTAGTTAACCCCTTCTACTCTGCCCTTTTATTTTCTAAACTGAAAATACCAAGGTTCAGAGCAGTCCTGCCTAAAACGGGCTGTTGCGGTGATCCATTGACTTTATTTGCTTGTTTATTTCATTTTTTGAAAGGAAATCTCAGTCTGTCACCCAGGCTGCAGTGCAGTGGCACAATCTCAGCTCACTGCAACCTCCTCCTCCCATGTTCAAGCGATTCTCCTGTCTCAGCCTCCTGAATAGCTGGGATTACAGGTGTGCACCACCACACCTGGCTAATTTTTGCATTTTTAGTAGAGATGGGGTTTCACCACATTGGCCAGACTGGTCTTGAACTCCTGACCTGAAGTGATCCACCCACCTTGGCCTCCCAAAGTGCTGGGATTACAAGCATGAGCCACCGTGCCCAGCCTCCACTGACTTTAACCAAAAGACATGGAAGTACTGGGATATCCTAGGGAAATCTCTGTATCTCAGACAGACTTTTTGCCCCCAGCATGTAGTGTAACCCAATTTCCCCTTTGATAATCAGGACCAATTGGCCTAAATACAGTAACTCCCTTCCTACCTCTTTCCTTGCCTTTTAATTTGGAGGCATAAGTCTTGCTCAAGATCACTAAACTATTCAGTGGGAAACAGAACTAGAATTCAGGGTCCTTGCCTCTGAATAATAATAAACACTATTTACAAACGCTTACTATATACCCTGCATCTTCCAAGTACATTCCAAAAAGCATTACCTTTAATCCTTAAATAATACTTTTGGGGAAGATACTATTATTATCCCCATTTTACAAAAGGAAAAAAATGAAACCAAGATGTGGAGAGTTCAAGTAACAAGATCGCACAGCTGGTCAGTGAAAGAGCTAGTATTTGAACCAAGGTTTGGATGCCAGGTCTCCACTCTTATACACTAGGTCATACTGCTTCCTTCTGGTCAGTCCACATCTTCCAATTCAATGATATTTTCACTTCATAAGCTAAAAGCAACTGAATACGAGATCCCTGAGGGCAGGAACATCTTCCCTTCTATCTCCTGCTCTGGCACAGCACCTGACACAGAATCAGGATTTATTAAGAGTTTTATCAATGGAATTGAACGTCTCTAGGTAACAAAATTGGACGACTCCAACTTCCCACCTTGCTTTCTGGAGACCAGGCTCAGCTGGGCAACAGAACTGCCCATCGCTGTGAGGTTTCTGGAAAAAAATGGGCTCCACATTCCAAAGGATGGCCTTACCAGTGGATCCCCATAACACATCCTGTTAGAAAGTCCTGGATGGCCTATACCCAATAAGAAGACCAACCAATTTATCCAAAAATAAATAAATCAACAAGGCAGGAAGCTACCACAGAATACACTCAGTAGGAGAACTGTGCTTCATAACCCACCCGGAAGCCATGGGAAAGAACCGACTCTAAGAACTCTGATCTGCCCTCTGACTGATTAGGACTGAGAAATGGATGCAAGAGAAAGGAATTCTTTGAGTGGCCAAAAAAGCCTCATGAGCACCACTTTTTAAAAGAGACTTCCATTCATTCATTTGTTATTACTTTTGTTACAAACGTGATGAGAGTGGGGCAGAGCCTGGTGAGCCATATATTAGTAAGAATAATGTAGATCTTGAAATAATTCACATAAAAAAAACAACGAAGTGGCTTCCTTCAGTGTGTCTATGTCTGTCTATGGTAGGCAAAAACCAATACCTAGTTCCTCTAGATGTTCTGAGGAATGCCTAAATAGGGCCTGTGTTGAGAGTCTGCTAATAAAATACACATGCAGAAAACAGGCTTTTACGGCAACTCAATGTTCTCTGTGCTGATGTTGAAAAAAGTATTAGTGCCCTCCTCAAAGAATAACCCCGCATATCCAACATATTTGTTGTCATCCAGACCACGTAAGGCCTAAGTGATTTACTGAGATAAACCTTACAATAATAGCTGTGACCATTAGAACCCTACTATTACAAGGAGCCCTACATATATCATCCCATTTAGTCCTCCCACCAAATCTGCAAAGTAGACATGATTAATGGTATTTACAGAAGATCTGAAATTTAGAAAGGCTAAGGTACTTACCCAAGTTTGCACAGAGGAAATTAAAGCCAAAGCTAAAGCCAAAGACTTCCCACTTTTCCATATTGCGTCTGGACAGTGAGACCCCAGTCCCTATCCAGGTTGCCAGATTGCCTCTGGACAGCGAGACCCCTGTCCTTATCCAGGTTGCAGGCCATTCTAAGCCCCACAGAAAATGAGTTCACAATATAAGAAATTGGCTGTGATCACAATTATTTACGAGTATCATATCTTAGATACATGTTAGCTAAGGTCTGAAAGTACAAAAAACACAGCATCTCTTTGCAAAAAGGTGATATAATTCAACACCTTCATTTTACCAAAGAAGAAACTAAAGCCCAGGGAGGTAAACCATACTTTAGCACAACCAACATTGTGATACGCCCACTATGGGCAGAATTTTGTGCCAGTTTGCACATTTAGTAGGGGAGATAAAGAAACTATGCCAATTATTAAAGCAATGAGCAGAAGAGTTGTAAGGCACCATCTCCTTCTAGGAATCTCTTCTAAGCAAACATCAAAGATGTTGTCAGATTTATATGCAAACAAGTTCATTGTAGTATTATTTATAATAGAAAAATCTGATAGAAAACTAAATGTCTAACAATACCAACATAGATAATTATATCAATTATGTCACTAAAGTCATGTGCTGTGTAATGACGTTTGAGTCAACAAACTACATGTACAACACCATGGTCCCATGAGATTATAATGCTATATTTTTACTATAACTTTTCTACATTTAGATACACAAATACCACTCTGTTCTCATTGCCTCCAGTATTCAGTACAGTCACATGCTATACAGGTCTGTAGCCTAGGAGCAACAGGCAGTACCATGTAGCCTAGGTGTATAGTAGGCTGTGCCATCTGGGTTTGTGTGAGTACATTCTATGATGCTTGCACAATGATGAAATTGCCTAAGGAAGTCTTTCTCAAGCATAGCTCCATCATTAAGTAATGCATGACTGGATATAGTGAAACACTGAACAACCATTCAGATCACATTTTATAAGAATATTTTAATCATCTGAACAAATGTTCTTAATATAATAAGTGAAAACAGCAGGATACAATATTGTATATACAGTTTGAACATAATTTCAGACCATTTTCAACCAAAATGTTAACAGTGGCCAATTCTAGGCAGTGGAATTTCGTGATTATTATTTTCTTCTTCACGCTCCTTATATTTTCCGAATTGTCCACAATGAGCTGTATAACTTTCATAATGAGCCAAACAAGCAATTTTTTTTTTTTTTTTTTTTTTTTTGAGACAAAGTCTCGCTCTGTCGCCCAGGCTGAAGTGCAGTGGTGCAATCTCGGCTCACTGCAACCTCCACCTCCCAGGTTCAAACAATTCTCCTGCCTCAGCCTCTTGAATAACTGGGATTACAGATGTGCACCACCATGACCGGCTAATTTTTTGTATTTTTAGTAGAGACAGGGTTTCACCATGCTGGCCAGGCTTGTCTCGAACTCCTGACCTCGTGATCCGTTCACCTCAGCTTCCCAAAGTGTTGGGATTACAGGTGTAAGCCACTACACCCGTCCCACAAGCAATATTTTTTTTAAAGTGCCTGGCAACCTCTTCAAAGATTACTTTCCACTGGCGCCATCTTCAAGTAAGGGACTGTAAGTAAGGAAAAATAGATGAGGGCAAATAACCTAAAGACATAAACTTCATTCTTTTTGCATCAGGGCGTTGTTGAAGGCTCCTGAGCAAAGAGATAATAGCCACAGTTGGGCTTTCGGAGGAACCTCTGCCGTGGGGCAGAGAATGGGGAGGAAGGGACTGAAAGCAGACGCCAATCAGGCTGTGACTGCAGTGGTCAGGGCAGCTGGTGGCTCATGAAGGCTGCAGCAGGTGAATGCTGTGGAGAGAGAGAAAGGGACTGTGTCAGAGACATCACAAAGGCCTAGTGCTGGCTGTTTGTGGAGATGAGGGAGAAGCCACCCAGCTGGGAAAAGGAAATTCTGAACGTCAGTTACAGTGCAATTTCGACATGGCCCCTGGGACTTTGTACTGAATAAATGAAACATAGGCATGGAAGACAAAATGTGAATTAATAAACCTCCTACAAGAACTATTTCTCCTTAGCTTAACAAGCCAGGAGCTGCCATCTGACTCATGGTTAATTTCATTCTGGTCATTCTGAATTGCATTACTGACATCATGGCTGTGCAGTGGAAGATGTAATAGAATCAATACTCTAATCACTCCTAGCCATGCCCAGCATGGTTCCCAGACAGAAAAGAAGAGCTGGCAAATGTCTCAACATTTATTGTTTTCCTCCTCTTCTTGCTCTTGCCCATTTTTTTTTCTTTTTTAGCTCTGCAATTTGCAGTTTTCCCTAACAGCTGACTATCAGAGTCACACCAAGGAGGTCTTAAAAATATGGAGAGAAACAAAGCTACTGGAAATATACACACTGATATATTCATAGTGACATCTGTAGGCAGTGGAATTCATGGCAATGGGTATTGCTTCTTTCTATTTAGCCATGTTTCTCAAGACTTTTCCAATTAATGTGTATTAATTTTGGAAAGAGGAAAAAAGGTAATGTTAAAATGTCAAATCATGCAAACAAAAAAAAAGAGTTTTTTTTAACAGTGGCTGGGACACCAGAGCTGCAATGGGAGCATTGGTGTTTATGGTTGACTCCAGTGCCAATGTTGACAAGCAAGTTGTTTAAACATAGCAGCTGCAATTCAGACAAACCTATTCTCCCACCTGTTCTCAATTCAGAGGCCCCTGCACTATGGCTCCTTTTAGGTCCTAGGGCTTCTTCATCTGTTCATAGCCTCAGCTCATCCTCCACCAGACATTTCCACCATCCTTGAACATCTCACATAGGATATTTGAGTTTTAAATGGCCTCTTTCCTTATGGACAAAAAAGTTTTGCCCCATTAAAGAATTCCTGCTATTTGGCAGGCTTTCTATTGTTGCAATGATGACGATGACGATGACGATGATGATGATGACGATGACAATGATGATGATGATGATGATGATGACAATGTTACTGTTTTGAACTGGGAGTTTCCCTTACTCCCTAAAATTACACATACAGATTGCCTATCATCTCAGATAAGGGCATATGTAGTATATAAACAAATGGCAATACATCTTTATAAGCTGCAAGACTAATCAATGTCTCAGGAGAACTAGAACAGTTAGTTTCCTAAGGTGTAAGAACATATGACAATACTGAAGATTCGCTCTTTCAACCAAAATTTACTGACCTGAATGATATGCTAGGCACTGTGCTTGGGACTGAGGTAGAGCCAGGGATGCCAAGGTGAATAAGACAGGGCACTTACAGTCAGTAGCAGAAAGAGAATCCAGCTCTTGCATTTCAGAATGATAAATGCCAGAATGAAACTCCCCAAAAGGCACTTTGGGGAGCTCAAGGCAGGGCACAACTAAGTGAAGAGACGAACAGCAAGGCTTTCATAGGAGCTGATGCAGCTAGTTCCAAAAGATGAATGTGATTTTCAAAGAGCTGTAGGTATACCTGGTAGAGGGGTACTGCATGTGGAGATCAATAATCTCACAGCCATAGGCTAGGTGGCATGCAGGAAACGGATTTGGAAGGTGATCAAACTGATAAGTCATGTTGAGAAGTTTGAACTTCATATTACAGACCATAAAGAGTCATCAAAAGCTTTCAAGCAAGGAATAACCTGGACAGATTCCTATTTTAACCATGTGGGACATGGGCTAGAAAAGGCAGAGAAGAAAATAGGCAAAAGGATGCACAAGATAACTTTAGAAAAGAAGTTCTCAATGGGAGTGGTATTGCCTCCTAAGCAATGTTCTAGAAATATATGAGATGTCTTGACTATCAAAACAGTTGGGGGACACAGTGTCATTTAGTTGTCAAAGGCTAATAATGTTAGATGTACTGCAATGGGCAGCACAGTCACATATGAGGAAGAATTCACTTTCAAATATACCACCAGACAATCATACAGGTCAAAAACCTGTTAATAATGATCTCAGCAGCCCAGAACATAATTCCATTTTGCATATAAAGTACTATGTATAAATTTTATATGTGCTATAAAGATTGATATATAGATCAACGGAATAAAATTAAGAGTCCACAAATACATCCTTACATTGTTGGGCAACTGATCTCAATGCCCAACAATGTGAGGGTGTATTTCTGGACTCTTAATTTTATTTTATTTTCAATTTTATTAAATTTATGAATGTAAGAATGTATTTCTAGACTCTCATTTTTCCTGTTGAATTGTCTTGACACTAAGACACCAAATTGTCTTGACACCAAGACAATTCAATAGGGAAAAGATAGGTATTTTCAACAAATGATGCTGAGTCTTCTAGATACACACATGCAAAAGAATGAAGGCGGATCGGGCGCGGTGGCTCATGCCTGTAATCCCAGCACTTTTGGAGGCAGAGGCAGGCGGATCACGAGGTCAGAAGATCGAGACCACGGTGAAATCCCGTCTCTACTGAAAACCCTGTCTCTACTAAAAATACAAAAAATTAGCCGGGCGCAGTGGCGGGTGCCCGTAGTCCCAGCTACTCGGGAGGCTGAGGCAAGAGAATGGCGTGAACCCGGGAGGCAGAGCTTGCAGTGAGCCAAGAGACAGAGCTTGCAGTGAGCTGAGATTGCGCCACTGCCCTCCAGCCTAGGAGACAGAGCAAGACACCGTCTCAAAAAAAAAAAAAGAAAGAATGAAGGTGGACCCTTACCTCTTTCTTCAGTCGTTTTTCAAAAATTAACTTAGAATGGATTAAAGACCAAAATGTAAGAGCTGAAACAATAAAATTCTTGGAAGAAAATATAGTCACAAATCTTTGTAATTTTGGATTAGGCAATACATTTTTTAGGTATGATATCAAAAGCATAAACAATAAAAGGGAAAATAGATAAATTAGACTACTTCAAAACCAAAAAACTTTTGCATTTCAAATGAAACCTTTAAGAAAGTGAAAAGGAAAAGCACAGAATGTATTATATTGCAAAACATATATCTGAGAAGGATTTCGAATCCAGAATATACAAAGAATCTTATGACACAACAATAAAAAGAGAAATAACCCATTTTTAACGGGCAAATTATTTAAATAGATATTTCTTCAAAGGTATGTACAAATGGTTGATAAAGATGCTCAAGATCTTTAGTCATTAGGGAAATAAAAGTAAAACCACAGTGAGATATAACTTCACACCCTTTAGGATAGTTGTAATTTTAAAAAGATGAACAATAACACGTATTGAGAAAGACGTAGAGAAATTGAAATCTTGATCCATTGCTGGTGGGAATGCAAAGTGGTGCTGCTGTCTTGGAACACAGGCCAGCAGTTCCTTAAAATGTTAAACACTGAGACGCCATATGATCCAGCAATTCAACTCCCAGTATATATCCAAGAGACCTGAAAACGAATGTCCACACAAAAATCTGTACACAACAACATTATTCATAATATCCAAAAAGTGGAAACAATCCAAATGGTATCAACTGAATACTATTAATGAGTGAACAAAATATGGTATAGCCATATAATGGAATATTATTCAGCCATAAAACAGAAATGGAGTTCTCATATGTGATACAACATGGATGAACTTTGACAACATTATGATAAGTGAAAGAAGCCAGATACAAAAGGCCACATATTGTATTACTGAATTTATGTGAAATGTCCAAAATAAGCAAATCCATAAAGAAAGAAAGTAGATTAGTGATTGCCAGGAGTTGGGGAGGAGCAATGCTCATGGGTATGGGATTTTTGAGAGAGTAATTAAAATGTTCTAAAATTAAATCAGTGTGATAGTTTCACAATTCTGTGAATATACTGTATTAAAAAACACTTAAATATACACTTTAAAAGGATGAATTTTATAGTATGTGGATTATACTTCACTTTTAAAAATTATATGTGCTGAATTTTTCAGAAAGGCAACCAATATACAAATCAAGGAAAGATGGTCGGCTGCAGTGGCTCACACCTGTAATCCCAGCACTTTGGGAGGCCTAGGTGGGCAGATCACCTGAGGTCAGGAGTTCGAGACCAGCCTGGCCAACATGGTGAAACCCTGTCTCTACTAAAAATATAAAAATTATTCAGGCATGGTGGCAGGCACCTGTAATCCCAGCTACTCAGGAGGCCAAGGCAGGAGAATCGCTTGAACCTGGGAGGTGGAGGTTGCAGTGAGCCGAGATCCCACCATTGCACACAAGCCTGGGTGACAAAAGCGAAACTCTGTCTCAAAAAAAAAAAAAAAAAAAAAATCAAGGAAAGATGGCATTAGGTTTAGTTTGGAAGTTTACAAGAGTCATTTACCATTTCACAAAACCACTTCACCACAAACCCTGTCCAGTAGTATTTGAATCACCAATACCCACACTTCATAGTTTATGGCTATTGCGATTGCAGTGACTCTATGCATAGATGCAAGTTTGAGTATTTCATTATATCATTCTTGTGCATTTACAGTTTAAAGAGCATTTTTTACTATAAATTAATTGCCTTCTAGTTCTTCTTCATATTACAGTGAGCGTACTATATTGATTTTTCTTGAATAATGTTTGTGGGTTGGTTATACTATCTATGAACTTCATTTCAGCATAGAAGTGGGCAGAATGCCCCATCATATTTGTAATGAAATGTGTGCTATTAAAAAGGTGGCATTAAGGCTAATAGAATTGAGGACTACTGACCTATTTTCAGGTCAACCCTTCGTTACACACACATGTCCAGTCACAACCGTCATTTAATTATAGCTCAGGGTCTTCCTCTTTCAACCCTGCACATAAAATTACAAACATGTAAAACCACAGCAGCCACAGCTTTTGGCATTTCCCTAGACTAAAGGCTTCACCCATCAGACCTCTGCCCCTGGAATTATAAAGATTTCCTTGGAAAGAGTTTAAATTGCTTTCCATCCTCGCTGTCATTCAGTTTTCCCATGCCTCCGTGGTTTGAGAGGTGATATTTAGCTGATTGATCTAGATACGTTTTCTCCCCTGCTTATGTTAAAAAAGTAAAATATGGAGGTGACCTGGGGAACCATTGTTTATTCTCAAAGGTGGCAATCTTCGTGTCACTGTTCAAGCAAAGTGCCTCTCCCCAGGGCATCAGGTAGCTCTAACTGTTAACATTTTTAATTTCTGAGGTCATAAGTGTCACACTGGGGACATTTCAACAAACTTCCTCAGCTTGGGCTGATAGAAGAGCTATAGAGGAGCAGCCTGCATTGCAGAGAGGGAACTGGCCCACCATTCAAAAGGCTGGGCACGGTGGCTCACGCCTGTAATCCTAGCACTTTGGGAGGCCGAGGTGGGCAGATCACGAGGTCGGGAGATTGAGACCATCCTGGCCAACGTGGTGAAACCCTGTCTCTACACAAATACAAAATATTAGCCAGGTGTGGTGGCACACACCTGTAGTCCCAGCTACTTGGGAGGCTGAGGAAAGGGAATTGCTTGAACCCGGGAAGCAGAGGTTGCAGTGAGCCAAGATCATGTCACTGCACTCCAGTCTGGTAACAGAGCAAGACTCCATCTCAAAAAAAAAAAAAAAAAAAAAACAAAAAGAAGGCCAGTGTCCCAGTCTGGATTCAGTCTGTATTATTATTGAACTAGTCACTTTCTGTCTCTCCAAATCTCTCTTTTTGTGTCTGTAAGATGAGGATATTAATGCCTATATTTCCTGCCTTACAGATTCATGATAATCAAATGTGAAAATATTTATAGTGTTTTATGTCTATTCATTTCTACATCCCGAGTGCCACCTACTTACCAGCAGATCCTGACTTGGTATCAGGGACACTACAGTGCCTACAACAGACACAGCTCTGCCTTCATGGAACTCAGAGACTAAAAGAGACACAGACTCCAATGAACAATGACACAATTAATTAATTTATTACATAACGTGCTCCAAAGGAAAAGTGCAGTGCTATAATAAAAGTTTATAGGGGTGACATAGGGTCTAAACTCATTCATAGATGAGAAGTGATGCTCAGAGTGAGACCTGAAGGGTTAGTCAGAGCAGCCTAACCAGGAATTGCAAAAATATGGTCTAATGGTTTTCTTTAAAATACCGATTCTTGAATCCCACTCCCAAAGATGTGGATTCAGAAGCTCCATGAAAGAGCCTGAGGAGCTGCGTCTGTGCTTTCAGTTTGTTAAGTTTCCCAGATGATTCTCATGTGCAGCCAGGCATGGGAACAACTGAGCTAGGCAAAGAGTGGGGAAGAACAAAACAGAAGCAGCTACTGTGAAGACCCAGAGGTGGGGTAGAGCCTTACTGCTAGATGCAAACCAACTGCAGCACAGGTAGAGGCATCTTCTGGAAGCTTCTTAGTAGACTCTCAGGCCCCATTCTAGACCTAAGGAGGCAGAAATTCACAAGATTCTCAGATGGAATTTTATTTATTTATTTAAGACGCATGTTCCACCTCCAGTGATTTTTTTTTTTTTTTTTTTAATGTCTGTTAAAATACCTAGAAGCACTGGGTAGGAGAATTGAAAGAACCTTGAAGGAAGAGTCCTGGCTTATCTGTTCTGGTATCCTTAGCTCCCAGCACATATAAGGCACTTGGTAAATATAGCTTAAATCAAAGTGCACAAACATACATTTTTATTTTGTGGGAGCTGCCAAATTCAGAGATTACTAAGATTGATGAAAAATTAATCCTTCTGCATATGGAAATGGGCAAAGACATATTCTATTGAAGAGTGGTGAAACTGGCACAATCTTTTGAGAGGGCAGTCTGGCAAAGGGCACTAGAACATAAAACATGCATGCCCATTAACTTGGTCACTCCCCTCCAAGGAGCTTAGCCTAAGGAATTACACAGACATGTCTGCAAAATATATGTCCACTGTAGCATTGCTTATGAGAGAAAAATAATGAGAATAGCTTCAATTTCCATTAAAAGGCAATTAAATCATTGTTGTACATAAAATGAACAATCCTGCAGCTCTTTAAGATGACACAGATAACATATACTGTCTTGGATATGTGATATCACTGATACATTAAGTTTTAAAAAGGTCATAAAATAATATCTCAGTTTTGTAATATGTATTTCTTCCACCTCCTTCACCCCTTCCAGCTTTGCTACCCCTGAGCGAGTAAGACCAACCCCTCTTCTTCCTCCTCCTCCTCAGACTACTCAGCATGAAGACCATGAAGATGAAAATATTTATGATGATCCACTTCCACTGAATAGAAAATATATTTTCTATTTCTTAATATTTTCTTAAAAATTGCATTTTCTTTTCTCTAGCTTATTGTATTGTAAGAATACAGTGTATAATACATATGACATACAAAATATGTGTTGACCATTTATGGTATCGGTAAGGCTTCTGGTCAACAGTAGGCTATTAGTAGTTACGTTTTTGGAGAGTCAAAAGTTACATGCAGATTTTAGGCTGCACAGGGATTGGCATCCCTAACCCCAGTGTTGTTCAAGGGTCAACTGTGTTTACAATTGGCATATATTTTTTGTTTACAGGAGATAAAAAATATTTTTATGTTCATAAAGGAAAACAAAACCCTGCACTTCAGGCAGTGGAAACTACTCTATTTGGCTAACAGAATCTGCCGGACGCAGTGAAGAGAGTGATAAGGAAGAGGGAGGAAAAGGAGAAGAAAAGAAAAAGAGGGGAAGGGGGATGGTGTCTTGACAGTCTTACATCTCCATCCAGGTAGACCCAGCCCTGGCTGCACATTAGAATCACCTGGGAAGGCTTCTGATATCTCTGATGCCAGGTTCCCACTCAGACCAATTCAATATAAATCTCTTGGAAATGTGGCTGGATATTATTATTTTTAAAAGCTCCCTGGGTGTTTCTAACGTGTATCAGGGCTGTGAGTCCTTGGAAACTGGCCTGACAGACCAAGGAGACCTGTCCATCATCTACCTGCATGTGATGTTGTTCATGGTGCCACACTCTCACCAACAATACCAATTCAAGTGCACCCTGTAGGGAGAAAAAAAATAACTGGAGTTGTGAAAGACTGATCAAATCACCTTCTAAGGCAAGCTGTCCATCAGTATGAAGGGCCTCCCGTCGATTGCTCTGAAAGTCGGAGCACAGGGAACCAGCATGGGTTGACACTGGGATTACTCCAGGAGGCAGCTTGGAGATCTCATTGTTTGGGAGCAGGAAGAACTTCCGTTTAAAAGTACAGTGCTAGGTTTCATATCTTGAAAAATTATAAAATTCCCTCATCTCTTTCTCCTTCTCTGTTCATAGCACCATATAAACTTTTCCCCACTAAACAAGTCAGTGGAAATGGAAACACTATATCAATGTTCTGGATTGTTTTAGTACCAGCAGGTTGGCTGTACTAGTATAGGCCAATCACCATTGAGACCTACCAAGTCCAGGGTGTGTCACAGGGCAATTGGAAGCATCAAGGAGACCCCAACACAAATGCCCTTTCTCTGTATATTTTTCACTGTCCTAAAAAAGTCCCCCTCAGTCATTTCTCAACCTGCTTTCCAACAGACTCCTACTTTCCAGGTCACTGGAAATCCTGGTGTGCTCCTCTCCACCAGGTAACATTAGATTCTGTCTGCTTGTGTCTGAGAGCTGGGTGAGTCTTCATCTCCAAATGAGATGTGATCACCGTTTGTGATTAGATGGGCAGCCTGTTAGCTGACAAAGTAACAGAATTTCTTCTCTTCTAATGCCAAAAAGGATTGCCTGGTAGGCCAATATTTCAATTTGGTTTTTCTTGGTTAGATACAGTTCTGTTTTCTCTGTTCATGTCCAGTGGTTAAAGTAGGGTTTCCTGCTCAGATAAGTCCTAGGTCATTAAAGGGCAGCAGAGGAAGGCAACTCCATAAAATGTTAACAGTTGTTGGGAGGCTGCTGGCCACAAGGCACTGTGCTCAGCTTGTTATGAGTTAACATAAAGTTGATTTATTCAAAACTGTGCTTAGTAAAAAGTGAGTCTCCCAAACCATAAATAATTATATATTTTTTCTTTAATAAGAATATCAGCTAATGTGAACCTAATTGAAAAGTTTTCTTGGCAGGAGAAGACTTAAAATTAAATAGCAAAGATGGAGGTGGCTATAACTTTAAGACTTTCAGCCAAAGGCACTTTTGTTTATATGGCATATGTTTTGTTACCAGTGATGGGAGAACTGGGGTAGGGTGAAGGGAAAGATAATCAGGAAGAAAGAGACAGCAAAGAGTAGTTTGGGATAAGCTCTTAAGGATGTTAAGAATGAGTACACACTTGATACCAAGTTAAGCTGTTCCAATTTGGCCAATTAAACTCTACAGGGACAGCCTACATCACCCACACATGTAGCATGACGTTCATCACCAAGCACTGTTCTCCTGTTACTACATTAATAATAGAGGAAGGGAAAAAGACTCTGGATAAGGGTGAAGGAGGAAAGATAGGCTTTCGGATCCTATTTGGAAAGAGATGAAGAGCCAAGAGTGGATTGCAGAGGGGTTGGGGGAGGCGTTCACTGCTGGTGACCGGAGCACATGGCCATGGAAGCTGGCATCCTGGCTCTTCCAATGCTAGCTTCAGAGACTTGGATAAATTCCCCGGCTAGCCTGACACGCAATGTCCTCTTCTGTAAAGGATACCACACCTTTCTGGTGTTGTTTCTGAAATTTATTAAGTGCAGACTCTGCAGCTATGCTGTACAGTATAATAACCACTGACCACATGTTAACTATTTAAATTCCAATTAATTAAAATTAATTTTAAATTTAAAATTCAGCTCTTCAGTTACACTAGCCACATTTCAAGTGTTCAATAGCCACATGTAGCTAGTGGCCACTGTATTAGACAGCACAGAAAATATTTTCATCATCACAGAAAGTCTACTGGACAGTGCTGCCCTACAGTCCAGTCTCTAAAGCTGTTCTGAATGGAGTCACATGCCAGCTCTAACAGCAGCTGTGTCACTTTTAACAAACGTCTTAACTGCTCCGTGTCTCAGTTTCCTCATCTTTACCTTGGGAGTGGTTAAAAACAGTGTCTCTCTCACAGGGTTGTTGTTAGAATATACAGACAGCTCTAACTTAAGACGGTTCTACTCAATGACGTTTCCACTTTTATGGTGCAGACATGATACACGTTCAATAGAAACCATACTTCTCCCACAATGCTGGGAAGTGACTGTGAGCCACAGCTCCCAGTCAGTCACGTATTTTCAACTTGGGATATTTTAAACTTACAATCGGTTTATCAGGTACCTTATCATAAGTCAAGAACTGCATGTAAATCAGTTAAAATCATGGTGGGTACATAGTAAGCATCATATAAGTGATACTGTTATTTAGGTAAGGATTATCTAGACTTGTTTAAGCACTATAATTTGCATCTCAGATATATAGCCATTTAATCTCTGTTTTTAGCTTCCCAAAAAGAGGCTCTTCTCTTTTGTGTGTATGTCTGTGTGTGTGTATGTCTATTTTACCTTTTTTCTGCTTGTAACAGAATGACACCCAGAGTTCAGAATAATGAGGCTGTTTCAGTCCTGTAATGTGTCCCGAGAGAAGTTCACCTCTTTTTATTTGGAGATTTCTCACTAAGTGAATAGAATGGGGACCCTGGCCAGACCCAAACCACAGGCAGGGAGGATTTACCAGCTCTCGCCTATGACAGGCAATACAAATTAAGCACGCTCAATACTAGACTCTGAATGTGGAGGCTTATTTATTAAAATACTCTTCAGATGTCAAAATAGAAAATGTAGGGCCGGGCATGGTGGCTCACGCCTGTAATCCCAGCACTTTGTGGGGCCGAGGTGGGTGGATCACAAGGTCAGGAGTTCGACACCAGCCTGGCCAACATAGTGAAACCCCGTCTCTACTAAAAATACAAAAATTAGCTGGGCATGGTGGCTTGTGCCTGTAGTCCCAGCTACTTGGGAGGCTGAGGCAAGAGAATTACTTGAACCCAGGGGACAGAGGCTGTGGTAAGCCGAGATCACGCCACTGCACTCCAGCCTGGGCAATAGAGTGAGACTCCATCTCAAAAAAAAAAGAAAAGAAAATAAAGAAAATGCAGTTTGGCCCATCCCGTTTCCCAACCCTCTTGGTCCTGGAGAGACTGTGGTTTTTGTGGGGTTTTTTTGTTGTTGTTTTTGATTTTGTTTTTTTTCTTTTGAGATGGGAGTTTCACTCTTGTTGCCCAGGCTGGAGTGTAATGGTGCGATCTCAGCTCACTGCAACCTCTGGGGTTCAAGCAGTTCTCCTGCCTCAGCCTCCCAACTAGCTGAGATTACAGGCATGCACCACCACGCCCAGATAATTTTGTGTTTTTAGTAGAGATGGGGTTTCTCCGTGTTGGTCAGGCTGGTCTCGAACTTCCAACCTCAGGTGATCAGCTCGCCTCAGCCTCCCAAAGTGCTGGGATTATAGGTGTGAGCCGCGCCCGGTGGAGACTGTGCTTCTTAAAGACAGAGGGGCCATGACCTCATGGATGTCTTTAACGTAGAGCATAGTAAAATGGGCTCTCCTTGGGCTGATTCGAGACACCAGGCATCTTGGCCGTCTCTTCTGGAGGAGGCGTAAAACAATGGCAGCAGGTCCAGCAGACTGGCTTGGCACAGGGATTTTATGTCATCAACCTGAGCTTCAGATCTGAGAGAGAGGGACTGTCTCAGACAGGTCAATCCCACACGTGACTCAAAGAGCAAAGATGACCCAAGGTCCAGATAGACCTGAAAGTTTATAAACCATCTAGCCCTCTGCCTTGAGGAATATTTTTATTCTTGTTCAAGTTTGTCAAGCAGAGTTTCCCATTTCTTTTTCAGGTTGAACCTCTTTTTTTCCCTTCTAAATCACTTTTTCAGCAAAGACATTCCAGGCATCATGGCAAACTGGTTTCTTGAATGATGACTCACACTGTCCTCCGCATACTCACATCTAAATATCACTCTGTGATTTCATCTAGTAGTAGAAATCATGTTAAGGACTGAAAATATAGCAGCATTAAAAATCTTCTAAAGGACATGTCCTTCTGAAGATCTTTTAAAATCTTCTTACATTGTACTAAAGAAGAAAAAATCAGAATAGCTTATTCCTAAAAGAATGATATGAGAACCTTGCATGTGGACATGCATACACAACCCATGGCTTTCACTGCTGTGAGACAAAATCCAAATCTTTTTGAGAAGGAGGACTTGAACAACACTGCTGAGTGCTTCAGATGGGCCAAGTGAGAGAGATGAAGGCTTGAAATATGTTCATTGGATTTAGCAGAATGGAAGCTGTTGATGACCTCAGCAAAAGGAGTTGTAGTGGCAAGGGACATGCAAGAGGCAGAATGGGGAAGGCCAATGGTTGACAAGCTGTGAGAGAGTGGACACAGTCGGGGAGAGTGTAGCTATAGTGTGGCCTGGTGCTGGTTGGTGCTTTTACTTGCTGGTTTTGGGAGATGGACCTGTTGAGGATAATTAGAATTCTTAGGACAGTCCATGAAATTAACACAATTAGTTGCCTCTGGTAGAGTTGATGAGCGGAGAAAGAAAACCAAGCTATTAGAAAGCAACCTCACGGAACTGAGGTCTTTGCTTCAGGGCAGATTCCATCTTTCCAGTAAGGATGTTGGCTACAGCTTTGTGTAGCAACCAGGAGAATCCTGTCTTTTGGCTCCTGGTGACTGGATTCTGCTGTTTTAAAGCTGATTCTGTAAGCAAGTAAGAGCTTTCCCTAAGCCTAAAAAATTGTATCTCCAAAATGAAAAGAAAGCTGATGATAATGTAGGCAAATCTAATTCAGTGGAGGGTACAGACCCTAAAACAGTTCGCCATAATGGAGATGCGTAGAAGCATAACCACAAAATCCGAGGATATTTCTGCATGGTCAGGAACAGGAGCATGCACGTTACTCTGAGAGCTTCTGTGTTTTGTTTGGGGTTTTAGTTATGTAATTCTTTTCTGATTTTAAAGGAATAGATCCTGACCACAGAAAAGGTAAAAATATTAGGTTGGTGCAAGAGTAATTGCGGTTTTTTGCAATTTTAATTGCAATTACTCTTGCACCAACCTAATAGATATCATTCCTAATCCCACCACTCATAGATGCCCCATTTTTAACATTTTACCATACTGCCTTTAGAAGAAAATAAAATTAAATCATATTTTTTATTGCTGTAGTTGTTTTACTTTATCCTGAGTAACTTCTCATGTAATTACACATTACTTTTTCAGAGACAGGGTCTTGTTCTTTCACCCAGGCTTGAGTAAAGTGGTATAAATCACAGCTCACTGCAGCCTCAAACTCCTGGGCTCAAGCAATCCTCCTGTCTCAGCCTTCTAAGTACCTAGGACTACAGTTGTGTCACCATGCCACCTTATTTTTTTATCTTGGTAGAGATGGGATCTTGCTATGCTGCCCAGGCAGGTCTTGAACTCCTGGCCTCAAGTGATCCTCCCACCTTGGCTTCCCAAAGTGCTGGGATTACAGGCATGAACCACTGCACCAGGCCAATAAGTATTCTTTTTAAACAATATTTTAGCAGTTGCTTAATATTTTATTCTTTGAGTGCCTCATAATCCATTTAACTGTGTCACCATATTGAGAAAAGTAGGTTGTCTCCAACTTTTACCACTGTGAGTAATATTGCAATTAATGCCCTTGAAATAAATCTTTTTCTGCACCTGATTATTTCCACATGATGTAGTTACTTTCCAAAAACATTTATATCAGTTTATATTCCCACTATCACTTATGGACATGGCAAAGATTAAAAAAATAAAAATACTCATTGCTAATGGGATTGACATCCCATGTCCATAAGTGAAAACACCTCCTTTTCTTGGCATTTCCTTGAATATTAGTGATAATGGATATATTTTTACATATTATTGAATATTTATATTTGCATAAACAATTGTTCCTTACCTTGCTGTATGAGGAATACATTCAAACTTAAGAGCCTGCAGTCTGGAAAAATTTTAACTCAACAGTTTAGAAGCAAGCACTCATCAGTTGAATAGTTTGTAGGCTGGATATTCGTTTAAAAAGTCACCAAACAACATCTGGCATTCTTTTGTGAGCAAGGGCTGTTAGCACTGAAAGATGTTCTCCTAGCTTTCAGATTTCCTAATGGAAAAACATGATGATAGGAAAGGAACCTGCCTCGGAGAAGAATTCTCTGGACCATGGATCCAAAATGTACCCTGAGGGCCTGTGCAGTACCATCCTCAAAGGAGACACCAGAAGCTAGAAATGAACAGTGAACTCCTGGGCAATGCAAATCTCTATTTTTCCAAAAATGTTTTAAATTCCCAGACTGTCAAAAGTCTCAACTAATTTCCTGCCAGATGAAAAAAAACAAAAAGAAGCAAACTAAAAATTAAAAATATACCTTTTATGTTGCATCCTCTATGATTTATGAGGTTTTCACTGCTCTGATTGAGTAAAAGACTGAGGTCTCCAGGGAGCTACATGGAACTTCTATATCAATAAGTATAGCTCTAAATCTAACTAAATTTTAATATTTTAATATTATGGTAGTCCTCCCTTATTCTCAATTTTGCTTTCCATGGTTTCAATTACGTATGGTCATCTGAGGTCCAAAAATATAAGATGGAAAATTCCAGAAACAAACAACTCATAAGTTTTAAATTGCATGCTGTTCTGAGTAGCATAATGAAATCTCACACCATCCCACTCTGTCCCACCCAGGACATGAATCATTCCTTTGTCCAAGATATCCACACTCTGTACTACCCCCCGCCCCACCACTTAGTCACTTGGTGGCCATCTCAGTTATCAGATCGACTGTACATTGTATCACATGGCTTGTGTTCAAGTCATCCTTATTTTACTTAATACTGGCCCCAAAGTACAATAGTAGTGATGCTAGAATACTGTTATAGTTATCCTATTTTAATATTAGTTATTGTTATTAATCTCTTACTATGCCTAATCTATTAATTAAACTTTATCCAGGTATGTACATATAGGAAAAAACTCAGTATATATAAGATTCAGTACTATATGCAGTTTCAAGCATCTGCTGGGGAGGTCTTGTAATGTAGCCCCTGCAGATAAGGGGGAAATAGTATATGATATTGTAGATTTTAAATTTGTGTTTCCCTTAACTTAATGAATATAAAAGGGTTTTTTAAATAGAGATAATTTATATATAATTAGATACAAAATTCCTACCTTCAAGGAGTTTGCAGTCTAGATGGAAGAGACAGACATGAAAATATCAACAAATAAATGAATTACTCAAAACTAAATGAATAAGTAAATAAGTGAATAGATGGATATATAGATGATAAACAGATATATATATAGATAGATGACTGATAGATACACAGATAGATAGATACACAGATAGATACATAGGTAGATAATGAGGAAAAGAGTACAAGAGACCACAGAGAGGCCAGGGCCACTTTTAGCTCTCTCTGCAGATATGACATGTCAGCTGAGACTGGAAGCATGAAGAGTAGGTCATGCAAAGACTTGGGGCAAGAGATTCCAGATAGAGGAAACAAGCACAAAGGCCCTGAGACAACAGAGAGCTTGATGTATTTCAAGAACGGAAAGGAAGTCAGTGTGGCTGAAGCAAGAAGGAGGGTGGTAGGAAATGAACTCAGAGATGAAGTAGACATCAGATTATGTAGGGCCCTGGAGGACACTGTAAAGACCTTAGATTTCATTTCATTTGCAATACAAAGCCATTGGAGAGCTTTAAGAAGAGATCCAGCTCTCAAGTGTTTAACAATCTGCACAAGGCAGTTGACGAATACATGTTGAGTTGAGGGTCCTATAGGAAATCAGAGAAGAGGAGGCTCAAGTGGTTAACACACATTTAATGAGAGATGGGTTATAAGCTGAGTCCCAAAGGAACATGGAAATGTGAATAGCTTCAGAGAAAAAGGTGAGGAAAACAGAAAGAGGAGCTAAGAAGTGGGAATCATTATAGTCAGTGGGGAGACCTCCCTGTATCACATTGGATGGTCACTCACTTTGTGTCCATCTCGCAGGCCAGCCTGAGAGCTCCTGGAGGACGGGGGCTATCTTTTTCTTCTTTTTGCCTCTACATTTTGCACACACAGTGCAGACATTAACTAGGTGCTCCATATTTATAGAAATTCACTGCAGATGGTGTGTATTGAGAGCAGTAAAGCCAAGAGTAGAGTGAGGCTGGGTGTGTTGGAGTCAGGCTTTGTTGAGAATTGAAAATTTGTGGAGCATATATAATAACCTATACCGACAAAAATAAAGTTATACTTGTCCATTTATTGTTGTATCACGTGAAATGGCAGTTCTTGATATTTTGAAGGGTCTAGCTGGAATTATCGAACTTAAACTGCAGACTCTTTTAATAATAGAAATTTCCTTTGGGTGCAATGAAATAAATCTCAAAGAAACAGGTGGCCGGCCCCCACAAGAGCAAAATCTAAAGTACAAGAGAAGCCTGGCTGTGGGTTAAGATACAGAGAACAGAGAAAACAAAAGTAATTTCAAATATAAGCTCCAAACCCAGAGGCACAAACCCAGTCATCCAAATCACAGTTATTGACTTGGGAGGAAGGATCTCAGATGGACAACTCTGTTTAGCATATCCAGAGTGAGTAGCTACAGGGATGCATCCACTTAAAGACTTTCCTGCACAACCTTGGGGAGGCCAACTTGTTAATACTAATGTGAACAAGTTCATTTAGGAGACTCCTGCTAGAATTGGGCTTCTCCAGATCAGGATAAGGAAATTCCTATTAAAGCCAAATCTCTAGGAAGACTTTCAAGATTATGTCATCTTTCTTCCCTCAGATCTTGCAAGGAAAAAATATGTTTAGAAGGATCATATAGACAACTAGGCAAATGCCTAATTCTCCTCTGGAGATTATCCCAAGCCTGGGATAACATTATATGGAGAAAATATAGGCTGCTTCATTCACTTTCTTAAATATGGAGCAGTACAGAAAGCACTGGCTTGGAGGTCAGGACCCCTGCCATCACTTGGGTGCGGCCTCATATAAGCCACTTCAGTGAAGCTGCTCCTCTGAAAGCAGCTGAGACAATGACTCTACCATGAGTATTCTTGACAGACAATGGGTATATGTAGTTTGGGTTAAGTTTTTATTTAATTAGGGACAGAATTTTTCCAAAAGCATATAAATGCTCACCTGAGTGTTTTCAGGAAAAGAGAGATGAGAGAGGTGGCAGTGTGCCATAGAGCACAGAAATATGAAGAGAGACATGTCTAAGATAAGAGTGGTTCTTAGAAGATGGAATAATGCCCCCCAGAGATGTCCATGTTCTAATCTTCAGAATTTGTGAGGATGACAAAGGGAGACTCTGCAGATGTGATTAAGTTAAGAATCTTGAGATGAGGAGATTATCCTGGATTAGAGAGTAGATTTGATATAATTACAAGGATCCTTAGAAGAGGGAAGCAGGGGATCAGAGAGGAGAGAAGATACTATGTCGCTGGTTATGAAGAAGGAAAGAACCACAAGTCAAGGAATGCAGGTGACCTCTACATTCTAGAAGCTGGAAAAGGCAAGGAAATAGATTGTCCCCTGGGACTTCCCGAAGGTACACAGCCCTGCAGACTCAGAGCTATAAAATATCAAATCTGTTGTTTTTGGCCACTAAATTTGTAGCCATTTGTTACATCAGCTAGAGGAACCTAATATAGGAGGGAATTCTGTGAGATAGGTAATAGCATTTCTCTATTTTGCCAGAAAGGCTTCCATTTCCTTCAGTATCTTAGGAGTCCAGTCAGTGTTCTGTCTTGGGTGTAAGGACCTGCTGAGATGGGCATCCAGCCAGAGTGGGTGCAGATTGTCTTCTGGGGGCTCAGATTACGCATGGCATGAAGGTGCCAGGCTGGATGATCTCAATACAAATATTATATGATCTCATCATTTCAGAATGGCCTCTACAATCACATAAGGGATAAGGAGACCAGAATTTTTGTGCAAAAAGCCACCTTCTGCATCTCTCATGAGTATACTTTGAGTGTTGCATTAAAAAGTCCTTATCAACATTTTCTAAATGAGAAAATAGAAACCTTAGCAAGCTGTGGCTTACTCAAGTCTCATCCATCGCTTGTCCTACAGGACTGGGACAAAACCTCCAGTGTCCTGATTCATGAGTACAGAGTATTCCCACTATACTCATGGAATGATAGAGTGCTCTTGCTTTTCACAGTATTAATTTTGGAAATCTGCATGTATTTAGAAATGACCTATGGGCTCATCATACTTCCCAATAACTTTTGTATGCAGTTAAACCCCAAGCAACTGGAAGGCTTGGGAAATATGTTCTAACTAATTAACTTTTCTGGCTAATCAAATGTGAGCCTCAGAAAAAATATTGTTATATCAGTCTTCCATTCAAAGTTTTTCTAAACTTTAGTGGTTCCCTCTTCCTCTTTGGTAAGCAAAGCATTGCAAGCAGTTTATGATCTACTTCTGCTAATACCAAGTCCCTTGCGGTGTCTTAGCTACATTTGGGGCAAGGTCACATTTTCAATGCCTGCCCTTATAGGTTGCTTTGTGGTTTCCAAACTGCATCCTCAAGCATCATCTCATTAAATCCTCACGACAGGTTTACAAGGTAACTATTATTTCTCCTATACTTCAGATAATAAAACTGACACTCAGGGATTTTAAGATACAAACCCAAGGTCACACAGCAGAGTTAAAGTCCAGACCTCAGTGTTCTGACTTCAAACCCAGTATCTCTGTAGACACAGCAAGTATGGTTGATTTCCTGAATGATTCTCAGCCCTGGAAAATACATATGTGTCAGTCAGGATCCCAGCAGGAAGCACATGGCACACTCAAGTCTGGTATTTTGAGGAAAGTTAATGAAAAGAACTGTTAATATATATAAAGATAAGGGCAGTGGGTAGAGAAATCATGAGGCAAAATGCAGTTCCAAGGGCTAGAAACATGAGTACCACCCTCTACCTGAAATGACAGCAGGGATAAAGAAAGAGTTATCAGAACCAGAGAGAGATAAGGCTATGTGGAGAGGGCCACCTGGCTGGAGCCACAGCTAACCCACAGTGACCTGGCAAGGGGAAGCTAGAGACAAACACCTGGCCTCCCTCTCTTCCATCCTCCTGATCACCTGCTGGTG
The DNA here is from genome assembly GCF_047675955.1 of Chlorocebus sabaeus. Lineage (NCBI taxonomy): Eukaryota > Metazoa > Chordata > Mammalia > Primates > Cercopithecidae > Chlorocebus > Chlorocebus sabaeus. The sequence continues at coordinate 19,244,398 of NC_132918.1, forward strand.
CCTCCCATTGACCAATCCAACCAGAGGGCAAGAGAGCCTGTCAGCTCCCCAGGACACAGCCAGTGGGCTGCTGGGTGGATCTGGAAGGACAAGCAGAGGACACTCGCACTCCCTGAAGCTGCCTTGGGCCTAAATTCCTGTTATTCTGTGGATTACAGTCATTTATTTTATGGCCATAACACCTACCCTTGAACTAAACACACACTAGGAACTCATTAAATACTTTCGCAATGATTAATACAAATTCTTAATCTTTTATGGTGGCATAGAAGGATTAACTGGTTTTTGGTGTTATTTGTCCCTTCTAACAGAGAGGTTTCCCAGTAATAGCTGATTAATGAAGAGTTTTTCATTTCCTGAACTCTGGTTTTGTTCATATTATCATATATACAATGAATAACACATGACACCAAGCAGAGACCTGAGACCCTGACCTGGGAGACCCGGATCCGCAGAAGAGTGGAAGGTGATGTCAGACTGTGGCCACATACCTGGCCCCAAGCAAAGACTTGAGACCCCAGACCTGAGATCCATGGGAAAGGAGAGGAGAAGGTGATGTCAAACTGTGATGCCCGTCCTGATTGGAGCATTGAAGGAGAAATGTGGTATCTCAATGCTGAGTAACCGATCTCTGAACAAGCCCCTCCTTGTTTTTCCAAGTAGATGCTCTTGAGAGTGTTTTCGCCACAATTTATACACAGATAGTGTATAAATATATACACAGATAGTATTCGCAACCCTGGAGTGTTGACAAACAGGGGAGCAGAATGGGAAACTATTTGTGTAAGTAGAAATATTGTCCCAGACCAGGTAAAGATCAATTATTTTCATAAGGCTTTTTTTAAAAGAATTATTTCAAGCAAACAGAATTAAACGGGTTACCTTTATTTTGTTCTGCTTGGTGTTGGAAGCAGATGAATTTTTAATTTATTCATTATTCATATGATTCATATTAATCATTATTCATATCTTTAAAGAATTAATTGTGGAAGTACAGAAATGAACACATCAGAGTCTTTAAGTTTCTACCTCAGATATACAGATACCTGCCCATTTCAGAGAAAACAGCCTCAGAAGAAAAATATAATTGCTTTGCCTAGTGCATAGTAAGGGGTCAGTGATCCATAATCAAAACTACGTACATCTTCCTTTATAAGAGAAGTGTACAACTTCACCCTGTGCCATGTGACTCACCTGTCTTCTGTGACTCACCCCACTAACTTTGGGCTTGGTCGTATGACTTCCTTTAGTTAATGGAAAGTCAATGGAACTGCCAGTTCCCAGCAGAAGCAGTAGAGACATTTTACATTTCCACCAGTTGTGCCATGAAAGAGCAGCATGCGTCAGATAGTGATTGCTCCTTCAGCCTGAATCCTGGAAATAAGAAGGCCTGTGGAGTAGACCCCTAGTCCAGATTGGGGAAAAGATCCGAAGTCGATCCACTGTCTGGAGTAGAGCCACAGCAAGAGACAAACATCACCATTGTAATATTCAAATTTGGGGTTGTTTATTACCACAGCAAAAGCTGATTAATATACTCAATAACATTTTAGAAACAAACGAAAAAAAACCAACAAGCTATGAAAAGGAGGCTTAATTGCTGCAACCTTATTTGCATAGTTAAAATATGCAGTCATTGTGGATTCATACTCCCCTTTAAAGACATTCCAAGTAAAACAAAATTGGTTGTGTCTGAGACTCCACATATAATATAAACAGGCTAGCACATCGTTAAATAATACGGTAGGTGATCAAAAAATATTTGAAATGGGTTTGATCAAACACTTAGCAAAGATACAACTGAAAAAATTAGCAATCTGAAAATCAGGAACCCTGGTTTTAAAGTCAATCGTACATCTGAGTGAATTTGTCAGGCACCAACATTGCATGATATAAGAGGCACGTGCTTGTGCACATGTGCACATGCACATACACACACACACACTGGGCCAGATAGATCAAAAACATCTCCTTCACCACTCTGTCATGGTCCAAAACTGTCAACCATGATAAGTTGCAGCCTGTTCAAGAAGTACAAATCAGAATGTGGTTGATCTAGAAGCTATAACATGTGAGGCACTGTTGGTCACAGAAGAAATTGAGGATGTTTAGTCTAGGAAAGATAAGACTCTAAGATGCATGTTAGTTGCTCTCAAAAACTTGAGGACTTATCCCATAAGCAGATTAACTCTAATCTGTATAGATACAGAGAGCAAAACTGCAGACAACAGAAGAGAGTTACTGGGACACACATCTCAGTTCAGTTTACTAGAGCGTTCTGTCAGAGCTGAGCAGACCCTGAGATTAAGATGCATCTGGCCTGTACCTGGCCACGTAGTATAAAGTCAGAGCGGCTGACATGCAAGCACATCCCCAGTTGCGGTGCAAACATAAAGCCATATCCGGTGAGCTTGGAAGGAGTAGAAGAGCAACAGAAGCAAGGGATCTGTGGAGAGGAGGGATCTTCAGGAGAGGATCCACCATCAAAGCTTACGCTAGCTGAGTGAGCCAGAGTAAGCCACAGGCAGAAAAGTCAGAAGGGGTTATGTTTTCAGGGATAGGGTGGTAACTGAAGGTGAACCTACCATGGTCTAGCCATCCCAAAGGTATGTGTGCATCTTGGGGAAAAAAGTCAAAGGTATAGAAGAATGAGAGGAGGCATGACATCCAAAGGCCTAAGCAAATATGCTGGAGGGTCCCTTTAGATAAAGAAAAACAGGAAAGAGGAAAGCCATTCTTCACAAGTTTGAGAAAGGTAAATAAGAATCCCTTGGAGTGGAAGTACCAGGGTGTACAGTCTACAGCCAGGAGAAATCCAGGGGAGGTTCAACAGAAAAAAAGCCCTGATTAAGGACTTGGCATCAGGCCAAAGGCCCTCTGAGCGCTGTCTAAGGAGGTGGAGGTGGAGGTGGTGGGAAGGGTATCAGCAGTAGGGAACAACAACAACAACAACAAAACACCTGGTGTCAGGGGCCACAGCAGGGTGATGCTGGCTAATGCTCCCACAGCATGCACTATATGCCAGGCACGGTACTAAAAGCTCCACACGTATTAGCTCTTCCACTCCTCACCACAACCCTGTGAGCTAGGTACCACTGTGATCCCATTTTACAGATGGCAAAATTAATGCATACTGAGGTTTGCCCAGGGTCCCTTAGTTAGTAAAGGCAGACCCAGAATTTGCAGGCAGGGAACCTGGTTCCTGAATTGTGTTCTTAACCCAGAGCCAGGAGCTCAGCCCAGAGGAAGAAAAGCAGGGAGGTGGTGAGAGGGTTAACCAAGACCTGGGTACGGGAGTGGGCAGAGACCTCAGGAGGGTCCGCAGATCCCACGGTCACCAGATGGGGCTCAGAAAATAGGCAACGTTTAGTGTAACTGCAGCCTCATTTTTCCTGGGGACATCAATTAAAAGAATTTTGGAGCAATCCTAACCGTCCCACCATATGAAAGGGTTGCTTCTTTCAGCCAATGTTTCCTGCTGCCCAGATGTTCCAGAAAAAGCTGGACAACCACTCATCGGGTGTGTCATGAGGGGATTTTTGTAGTCCCTTAGCATATTTGCAAAATCAGGCAGGAATGATTTTTGGCTGTTTACTGTTTTGTTAGCCTTCATTTCCTTCCTCTCCTCACCTCCAAAGGCAGTCTCTAACCTAATTTGATAATCCTACTCATTCAGTGAACTACTAAACTGTAATTATTTGCATCCTGAAACAAACCTGCTTTTACCATCATTATCCTTGGAGCCCACTGAACCCTCAGGCATGCCAGCAAGCAGCACAATGATGACTCTCTTGTCCCAGAGGCCCTGTAAGCCTTCCTTAGTTATAGCTGTGAAGTATTTTGAGAAACCTGAATTAAAGTGCTAGAGAAAGCACAACACACATTTATTGCTCATCTTGGAAAGACAACAGCAATGAGCTTCCAAAACTATCTTTGATTAACATAATCTGGGGGTAATGAATATGGATGTTGCCAATAGTCACCTAGAAGCATGTTTTCTTCTGTGTATTTTGTTCTCTCCAGTAAATTTCCTACCAAGAAAGGAAATGGTCCCAACTCCCTGTTTGCATCAATAAAGCAAGCACTCAGGGGAATTACGTGAAGAGAATAGGACTAGGGGGGCATTCTTGCCACCCTCAACCTTTGCTTTTGGTTGATTCTCCACATTTTCAATACGGTTTCTAATTACCAGGAATACGAAGTGCAAATAGAAGCTATCACCTTCATAACAAGGCTGGTTTGTTTCTCGGTGTCCTTGTGACAGTTTCTGATGAAGCTGAACAGGACAAGTAGCCCAGGGGATATCTCCAGACAGTGCCGCATACATAGTCATTGCCTGCCGAGGAGAGCTGTTAAGAGGCCCACGACCTGCCCAGGGAAGGAAACAGGAAGTACCTGTCAGACTAGTGGCCTCCTGTGGAAAACAGCAATATCTGGTTTTCCACATGGAGCACTTGTCATTATGCCTGGCATGAGGCAGGGAACCTCAGGACTGCTGTACTAGAATAAGCTGGGGCATTTAAAGAACCCCTGTATATAGGCCATACTTCAGACAAATTACATTTCAATTTCTGGGGTGGGGCACAGGCACCAGCGTTGCTGAAAGATCCTTGGGCATTTCCAACGTGCACCCAAGATGGAGAGCCACTGCCAAGGGATCTCAAGACGGGAAACCCATTCACCACCCCTTGAAAAGCGGGCATGAAGCCCACCTGCATTTACCACAGCCACAACCTGCCACGGGGACTGTCTCCTCGATTCCAGCAGCACATGGCTTGTGAGGCTCTCCTGGGGCCGGCTGACAATTTTTCTCCTTCCTGCATACAGTGTCCTGTGTGCAGGCACTGCCCTGGCTGCAGAGTCCCACTGGCTTGTACATCTCTGCCTACTTGTCGGCCTCCCCGCTGCGGCAGGTCCACACCCCTCGCCTTTTTACATCCATCCCGGCCTGCCTTAAAGAGTCGCGGGGCCTAAGATTCTGTGACAGCTACAATGAGCTTTTAGAAATGTAAGTCCTCTCATATTGCTCACCTGAATAAAAGCCTCCGAGGGCTTCTCATCGCACTGAATATCAAAATCACAGCCCTTTTATCTTGGCTGACCAGCCCCTTGGCAGTCTGACCTCTGTGCATCTCAAACAAGAGAGCCCTGCGGAGCCCAGGGCCAAGTTCTGGCTCTGGTGACTTTGGGTAAGTGACTGCCCCTCTCCTGGCCTACTTTGCCTCATCTGTAAAGGCAATTATGTTATGAGGATTAAATTAGTCGACATGACACTCAAATCCTCCTCCTTACCCCATACCAGTCTCACGTAGATCCCAACAGATGCAACACCGGCTCTACCCTCTTGAACCACAATGTGAGGAGCACTTCCCTGACACGGGGTACAACTGGCTCCTTTGCACCACTCAGGAGCCAATGCCATGTCCACGGAGACCTTCCCACCCCTTAATCACCCCATTTTACTTCCTCTAAGCCTATACTAGTTTAGATATATTTTACTTATTATTGAATATTTATATTTATATAAACAATTGTTCCTTACCTTGCTCTATGAGGAATACATTTGCTAGGGCAACCATAACAAAGTATTGTGTTGGTGCAAAAGTAATTGTGGTTTTTGCAATTTGTGCTTTACTGCAATTACTTTTGTGCCAACCTAATACCATGGACCAGGTGGCTTAAGCAATAGAAATGTATTGTCTCACCATTCTGGAGTCTAGAAATCCAAGATCAAGGTGTCAGTAGTGTTGGCTTCTTAGGGCTATGAGGAAGAATCGCTTCCCTGCCTCTTTTCTCGCTTCTGGTGGTTTCACGGCAATCTGAAGCATCCCTTTGCTTGTAGAGGCGTCACCCCTGTGTCTGTTCTCCCTGTGTGTGTGACTTTGTATACAAATTTCCCCTTTCTATAAGGACGTCAGTCATATGGACTAACGGCCCATTCTACTTTGGTATGATCTCCCCCAACTAATTACATCTATAATGATATTATTTCCATATAAGGTCACATTCTGAGGTGTAGTGGCTAGGACTCCAACATTCTAATTTAGAGGGCCATGATTCAGCCCATAACACAGTCTTTATCTCGCTCTGAAATTGACTGATTTTATTTGTCAACCTGTGTATTGCCTCCTCCCTCCTCACCAAACGTCAGCACCATGACAGCAGGACCTTGAATGTCTCATTTACCACAGCAACTGCTACATAAGGCTGGGCTGACACAGAGAAGATGCTTTGTATACTTTCTTGAATAGATGAATTAAAACTAAAGCAGCAGGCCAATTTTCTGAATAAAAACACTGAAGCCACAATAGTGAAGCTACTATTCAGCTATTTAAAGTGATGTTTCTATAACTATTGATGTGGGAAAACATCCTAACATATTGTTGAGCAAAACAAGAAAGTTTCAAATCAGAATAAATGATGCAATAACATTTATAAAACACACACACACACATATATAGGTCCATTCAAACAGTTGTGTAGTTACATAGAAAAGGGTCTGAAAGAATATAAATCAGGTTGTAGCTAGCTGGGTGGCATTTTATTTACTCATGTGGTTTTTTGTTGTTTATATTGTCTGACTTTTCTGCAATAGATATGCGATGTTTGTGTAAAAAGAGAAATAATCAAAGCCGAGCTTTTCAGGGAAAAACAAAAACAAACCCTCTCACTTCCAGTGTGATGTGGGCATCCACTCTCCCTTGTCCCAGGCTGCAAGCTCCATGAGAGCAGGGACCGTGTCTTTGCACCTACAAGCCTCACGCCATGCTTGGCACATAACACGTGTTCCTTACACGCTGGCTGAGTGGAAATAAATAGATACGTGGATTCATGTCCCCACAAGACCTTAACCAAAGCAGTTGTTCTAGCAGCCTTCCTGGTAAACATATGGTATATTTTCTTACCAATGCAAAAATCTTTAGAAGAAGAAAGGGGAGAGGAGGAAGGGGACGTGGAAGGGAGGAATGCAGACATTCTAGCCTGTTAAATATCTCTGGTGTGTTATCCAACTATAGTGATATCTAAGGTGTTGTCAAGAATAAAAACACAGCACGAAGCAACACTGTCAAAGCTAGGAAAAAATTAAACCAGAAGGGCTGTCACCCAAACCTGTGAACCAAACAGCCACATTTCACTTGATTCTTCTAATTAGTGTTTGAAAAGCCTTTAGAAGCAGACAAGTGCTACATTAAGTGCTTAGTATTCATTAATACTAAGTAGATGAGGTAGGCATGTACTTACTGATTATGTAAATGTCCTGAGCTTGTCAGTACAGTATTTGGAATCAATGTCTGGCTATATTTCAAAAATTCTATACATTTATGAGTTTTATAAATTTTATACAGTTTTTCTAAATTTCCTCCAGCTTCTGGCTTCCAAAGAAAGTAGCTTCATATATTTGCAGTTTATAATTTACTGAACTTTAGAAATTACCTAACACTGTAGTTCTCAACTCTATCAGATCCAACACCCCTTTTTATAATAAATACTTTCTCATACCTCCTTTTAGTATCCTGAAGTGAAATTATAGATAATCTACCTATATACAACATATTTCGGCGTGTAAATACCCAGGCATACCCAAATGACTGTGTCAGATGCTTGCACTATGTGAAAAATCACCGCAAACGTGCCGGTTCCAGGTGGCAGGCTGTTCCAGAGTGCGGCGTGAGAAATGCAGTACCATGGGTGACATTCCCACAGGGGCCTTGGTTTTCTGAAAGGGCAAACAACCTCCTCTTAAGTTCCAAACTAAATACATGATAATCTTCCTTTGATTTATTCTATAGTTATATTACCGGAAAATTCAATTTACTTGTGTATTAAGGCTATCCAAAATATCCTATGAGTTTATATGTAAAAGAGAGTGAGGTTCCAGGCTCAGATTATCATAACCAGGACTTTAATCTACAGGAATGTCAAGCAAAATATCTGAAAGTTGTGTGATAATGCCCTACACATTTCACATCTCAGGGTCCCCCCAGATGCCAGGAGTACTCCCCACCATTCCAATGTTTGAGAGTTTAAAAAAAATCCCCAAAACATTTTTTATTTCATTTGGGAGCCAAGTGCCAAAATAACCCATGGGGTGGCATGGCCCCTCTTGAGACTCATGGATCAATTTTATATCCTTATGTTAAAAAATGTAGATATCGTGTCCCCTCAAAATATGCCCAAGAATCACAGACCAAGTGTTGGCAGAGTCAAGTAAGAGGTAGAGGTGAGATGGATGAGCACTTTCCATACGCCAGGCATTTTCTGAAGCTCCTTATGGATGTCGCTCATCTAATCTTCACATCAACACTAAGAGAGAGACTGTATTGTCCCATTGGACAGTTGAGACCTAAACACAGACGTGGCTTACCAAGACCACAGAGCAGTAAGTGGCAGAGCCCTAACTCAGACCATCCTCATCAGGATGACTGTGCAGCACAGTGCACGTGCTGACAGTCCTTTAGGACTGGAGAGAAGAGCAAGGAGAGTGGAACCATGGAACCCTTTCGTGTTATGAGCACACAGGTAGACCAGTTCTACCAGTTCAGGACATTAACCTCCAACCATCCCTCCAAGTCAAGGTTTGTTTCTCACTCGGTCTCATCTTCTGCTTTCTTGTGTTTTTCCTGCAGACATTCATGCCCAGGAGAAGGCTGCACTGGGTCCCTCTGGACCTTTCCTAAAAGGGAGATCCCTGTTCACTAGATGAGTTCCAGAACCATCCACTAAGGCTTTGTAGCCCCCTTCCATCAGCTGACCTTCACTGCATCCCCTATCGCTCAAGATGAGTGGCTTCCTCGCCTCGCTGGACCCCCGGCGGGTGCAGTGGGGGGCTGCCTGGTATGCAATGCACTCCAGGATCCTACGCACCAAACCAGTGGAGTCCATGCTAGAGGGAACTGGGGCCACCACGGCACATGGAACTAAGCTAGCCCAGGTGCTCACCACAGTGGACCTCATCTCTCTTGGTGTTGGCAGCTGTGTGGGCACTGGCATGTATGTGGTCTCTGGCCTGGTGGCCAAGGAAATGGCAGGACCTGGTGTCATTGTGTCCTTCATCATTGCAGCCGTCGCATCCATATTATCAGGTAAGTGTCTCCATGCAAGGAAGTACTGTGGAAAATGTACTTACCAGCCTGGTCACTGCTCATCCCCCTTCTCCGGAGTATTTAGTGGTGAGATGTATGAAGTGGTAGAAAAGTGGATCATAATGCTCTTTTTTGCCTTGACTTCCAGGGAGGTTAGGGCCAGGTTTTGACTTAATTATAGTAGCTTCTTTTTTTTTTTTTTTTTTTTTTTTTTTTTTTGAGATGGAGTCTTGCTCTGTTGCCCAGGCTGGAGTGCAGTGGCGTGATCTCAGCTCACTGCAACCTCTCCGCCTCTGCCTCCTGGGTTCAAGCAATTCTCCTGTTTCAGCCTTCCCAGTAGCTGAGATTATAGGCGCCGGTCACCATGCCCGGCTAATTTTTGTATTTTTAGTAGAGACGGGGTTTCACCATTTTGGCCAGACTGGTCTCAAACTCCTAACTTCAACTAATCCACCTGCCTCGGCCTCCCAAAGTGCTGGAATTATAGGCATGAACCACTGTGCCTGGCCTTCTTTTTTGTTGTTGTTTTTTGTTTTTTGCTTTCTGGGTTTTTTTTTAAAAAACAAAACAAAACAAACAAACAAAAAAACAGTCTTGCTCTGACGCCCAGACTGGAGTGCGATCTCAGCTCACTACAACCTCCACCTCCCAGGTTCAAGCAATTCTTCTGCTTCAGCCTCCTGAGTAGCTGGAATTAAAGATGCGTGCCACCACGCCTGGCTAATTTTTGTACTTGTAGTAGAGACAGGGTTTCACCATGTTGGCCAGGCTGGTCTCGTACCCCTGACCCCGCACTTTGGGAGGCTGAGGTGATCTGCCCGCCTCAGCCTCCCAAAGTGCTCAGATTACAAGCGTGAGCCTCCGCTCCCTGCCTATTTTTTCAATACAGAGAGTTATTCTGGTTCTCATACATCTCCCAGCTTCTCATTCCCTGTTATGTTCTGATGGCTCTGTTTTTATTTTAACTCTCCTTTACACCGGAAGATAGGTCAATCCTCTTGAGGGAGAGGGGAAGGATACAGCTAAGATATAAATAATAAAGATAGGCAGAGCAGCAAAATGACAGGTCAATAAATCTGATATGATTGGGATTTGATAAACCTCAAACTGGCATCGAGCCCCCAAGGAGAAGGAAGCCAGGCCAGGAGATTTAAAGCTCTTGTGAGAATCACGGTGCGCCATCTGCCACAAACACCTCCACAGATTTATATTGCACAGTGACAGGTCCACTAGCAGCTCCTTGTCTCCCCTTAAGAAAGAATCATAAAACTCATTTTTTAAAATAAGGTGCCAGGACTTACACGCCTATACTTTGTAGAAATGGCTCTCCTACTGCCTTTTCCTTTTCCTTCCTCTTCTCTTGAGTAGCGATCTACAATATCTTCCCAGAATTGCTGGAGTAGGGCCAATGGACAACTTGAGAAAGGAAAACCTCCTGCTTCTTGATGATTGCATTGCAAAAGCATGAGGCTTTTCTGGGTTTTAGGGTGGCAGATCATGTGGGCCAACCCATGTACTGACAGTGAATATCTTGGACTCTTCAAATATTTCAGGAGAAGTAGGAATTCTAACTTATATTGGGAATTCTGTGTACCAATGAGTGCCATCATAAGAAAAGCACTACATTAATGTCATACATGTAGAATAGTCTTCACATAAAACACAGACTACAAACATGAAACCAGAAAGTGTGCTGGTTTGTATTTAACGTCTCTTTAATTTGATAAGGAAAATAAGCTGAGTTTCTTAACCTCCTGTCATGTCTTCTCTTTCCTGTTGGTTTTACCATTTATCCCCTTCTCTCCTGAAGTCATCCTCTCACAAGCGTGAATATCCTAATAGTTGAGGTTTCTTCAGAATTGAGGGGTTTTCTCTCCTATTGATGAAAGTAAATTATTCACATGGATGAATTTTGGAAATACTTGCAATTCTATTACTGTGATAGCAATTACCTCCAAACTTTTTTGACAGAGAAATTGACTCACCATGAGTTTCTAGATCTAAATGTGTTATCATGTGGAACAGAATGTTGATAGTAGGACAAAAGGCAGCCATATACTCAGAGGTTTCCACGGAAGGCACAGGGCTGATGCATCAGATTAATGAAGACTACACAGTTTTCAATAGATCTCATCCTATTTTGACCCAGTCTCCCAGACCACAGTGATTTTTGTGAATGAATTACCTGTGTCTTATTCTTCACAGGATATATTACATCTGTAAATCAGAGCCTGCCCCTTACCCCATCACAGTGCTCATGGGCAGTATATAATCTAGACTTTTCCACTGCTCACATGGAGAGCCTGAGATTGGCCCAGCCTGTGTTATGCTGGAGCCAGCTCACACCAGCTGCCAAGAGTACTGATTGTGCATACCTCTTTCCAACTTTACATTCAATGATGTCATGTTGTTAACTTGGAATCAGCTATGAAGGGACTATGTGTTTGTTGTTGTTACCATAGTTCAGAGAGTCAGTTGTTAAACCTTTACCAGCACATCACGAGCCCACCTCCATTAAAGACCCTGGTCCTGCCCAGTAACTGAGGCCTTCACCACAGCATCAAGCACAAGAAGAAAAAACCCTACCTCTCCCTAAAACAGGATTCCCCCTCTCCGCATATTGCCCCATCCATAACACTTCTCTGTACTGTATGACTGACTTATCTAGCCACTGAGGCCATTTGGAATCCTCCCAGAGCCCCTAGCCAGGCCAGGACCAAAACATTATAACTTACGCCAATGTTAGCATATTTATAGCAGGTTTCTTCAAGCAGGCCTCTCACTCTTGTGATTGTTGGTCACTAAACTAAAGGAAGTGCCGCTCCAAGTGTCTTCTTCCCACTTTCACATCATCACATATTGCCTCACCTTTGGCAAAACTTCCCACTGCTTCTCCATACCACAATAATCAAACTCCCCTATGTCTTCATCCTTTTTAATACATGGTCCTTTTCTCCTGGTCTTAATTAAAACCTGGCTCACCTGAGGGTGAGTCCAGTCTCCACAATTGTGCATTTATCTCCAGCAATAATCACTGCTTAGTTGCAAGAATGAAGTAAAGAGAAAGTTGGGATTAACTTAGATTTAACTTTTTCCAAGCAGAGGGAGAAAAAAGTAATGGGGTTAAGGGTATTTTCAAAGGAAGAGTAAACTGTGCTGAATCACATAATCTAGGCTGGCTAAGAAGGGAAGTGAAAACACAAGAGTGATGGCGACTCATGAAAAGTGGTATAATCGGTAGAAATTGGAATTGTCAATGAGGTCAAGATATCATTGCCATAAAAATACTGGGAAAGTGAGATAGAAAGCTAGGAAGTGATGGAAATTATAAAAGAGTGGGATGTTTGAAATAAAGATTTCAGAAGTAGTATAGCAATCAATAACATTCAGTTTAGACTTGAAAACTGGTTCAGCCACTGACTAGCTATGAGACCTTGAGCAAGCTCCATAATTTCTCTGAACTTCAGTTTCTCCACTTTAAAAATAATAATACCTACTTCATAGGGTTGTTGTCAAGACTAAAGGAGATGCATATTAATTGCCTGGTATGTTGCCGAGCACACAGCACTAAATAAGTGCTTATTATTATTTTGTGCCAAACCCTAAATTAGGTGCTTTCCAGAGAGCATGACCCTTAAAACTCTTTATCTCTTTAAAGATAAAGATTATTATCTCCAATTTCACATACGTGGAAAATGAGCAAACTGAAGTTTAAATGACAGAACCCACATTCAAATCTGTTGATAGATAGGTTGAGAGATAATGCCAACAACTCTCAACCCTGGCTATGGGTTTAAATCACTTGGCAACTTTTTTTTTCTGTATTAATGAAAAATGGATTTTGGAGTTCAGTTTTATTGAATTATAATTATGCATCATAAAATGCATCCTTTTTTATATACACTTCTATGAGCTTTGATAAACACATATAATCATGTAAGCTTCACCACAATCAAGATGCAGAAGAGCTCCATCACCCCCAAAATAATTTCTCCATGCTGCCTCTTTGTAGTTAATCCGACCTCCCACTCCCAGCCCCTGGCAACCACTGATTTGTTTTCAGTCCCTATCGGTTTGCCTTTTCCAGAACATTATGTAAATAGAATCATTCCGTATATAACCTTTTAAGTTTGCTTTCTTTCACTTAGTAAGATGCATTTGAAATTCATTCATGTTGTTGTGTGTATCAGAATGTTGTTCCATTTTCTTCCCATTGTATGGCTAAACCACCATTTGTTTATCCTTTTACCAGCTGGAGGACAACTGGGTTGTTTCCAGTCTGTGGCCGATATAAATAAACTCACTGCAAATATTTACGTATAGGTTTTTATATAAACACAAGTTGTGGTTTCTCAAGTAAATACTTAGGAGTGAAGTTGTTAGTTTGTATGGTAAGTGAATGCTCAACTATAGAATAAACAGCCAAGCTTTTTTCCAAAGTAGCTGTATTATTTTTGACTCGCACAGGAATATGTGAAAGTTCCAGTACCTTGTCAGCACTCAGAATTGTCAAGTGTTGTTTTTTGTCATTGTTTTGTTTGTTTTTGTTTGTTTGTTTGCCATTTTAAAAGACATATAGCAATATTTCAATGTAGTTTTATTTGCATTACTCTAATTACTAATGATGTTGGACATCTTTCTATGGGTTTGTCACCCATGTGCTCTCCTTGGTAAAGTGTCTATTTAAATCTTTTGCCCTTTTTTTTTTTTTTTTTTTTTTTTGAGATGGAGTCTTGCTCTGTCATCCAGGCTGGAGGGCAGTGGCGCAATCTCGGCTCACTGCAAGCTCCGCCTCCTGAGTTCAAGCGATTCTTCTCCCTCCACCTCCTGAGTAGCTGAGACTACAGACACACACCACCATACCTGGCTAATTTTTGTATTTTTAGTAGAGATGGTGTTTCACCATATTGGTTAGGCTGGTCTCGAACTCCTGACCTCATGATCTGCCCACCTCAGCCTCCCAAAGTGCTGGGCTTACAGGCATGACCCACCACGCCCAACCCTTTTGTCCTTTTTTAATTGGGTTTTTTATTTTATTATTAACTTTTAAGCATTCTTTATATATTCTGGAGACAAGTCCTATATTAGGTATGCATTTTGTCAAATACTTTCTCCAGTTTGTGACTTGTCTTTCAATTTCTGTTTATTTCTTTTTAAAACTACTGATGCCCAGGCACCACCTCCAGAGTTTCTAATTCAATTGGCTTAGGCATTGGAATTTTTTAAAGTTCCCCAGGGAATTCTAATTCTAATTACTTTTGCACCAACATAATGGAAACTATTTGGACCACACAATCTTAAGAGAGTTTTTGGCCTTGTGGCACCATTCCCCATGCTATGTAAACCAGCTTATAACATGAAACAAATCTGACTCAGAGAGCAATCTATTTCCTTTACAATTTGTCAAGCTGGGAAGTCATAGCAACTTGCCAAGCTCCTCCCACTAGTCCCACCCCAACGTTATGATTGCCCACTGCCCTGTCACAGGTGGAAGAAAACTTATCAGAGGAAGCAGCTTGTGCTTTGTCCAAAAGGTCTTATCTACTCTTCAATAGCTCAGTAGACCACAACCAGAGCCCATAGGCATGCCAACCCTAAAAACTCTTTTGTATATTGCAGATTGTATAAACTAGATAGAGGAAATAGGTTTTTTTCTTCGTGGTTCCCACCTACAGCCTTTTGGAGAGACTGAAGGGTGGAGGCAGGATGGTTTACAGTGGTTCTCTAATGTAGTTGGCTATAGATGAAACACAGCAAAGCCATCGTGCCAGTGACATCCGGTCATTTAAAGCCCCAAGAGGCTCTTATGAGTAGTGGAAGAGAGGCAGATTTAACTTTTTTTGTAAATTTATGTCCAGTTCTCTTTTAACATTATTAAAATTGTTCCTCAAACAGAATACAGGTCTGAATCACTCCTAAGCTCATACACGTTCTATAGTAACCCTTCAAGCCCATTTATCAAATATTATTGGTAAGGATTCAACAACAGTATGCATACACAGCATCAGTCCTTTCCCTGGAACACAGTACTTATAATTTTTGTCATCTACTCATAAGAAATATTTGGCAAAAATCTAATAAGATAAGGTTCAGTAAAAATGTACTGGGTTCCTACCATGTATCAGTCCTGGGGCAGTACCAAGAATAGGCAAGAAATTGCCTCCTATCTATTTCCAAAGGACCCATTGCTATTGGGTCCCATTGCTTATTGATGGTGATGAATGCCAAACCTGATAAGTGACTATGGCAATAATAGTTATAACAATGTAATAGTCGTAGTGGCAACTACCACTTATTGAGTACCTACTTTGTACCAAAAGAGTTCTAAGTGTTTAACACATTATTTTACTTAATCTTCACAACAACCATATATGACAAACAGTGTTACACTGACTGCATATTCCAGATGAGAAAACAGAGGATTCTGAAAGGTTTGGTAATTTGCTTAAGGCTCCTGCTTAAGAGGTGACAGCATGAGGAATGGAGTGAAAGCAGTCTGACTCCAGAGCTTACTTCTTCATCATTCTGCTGCCCTGCTACTCTATTAACAGATTACATTACATTCAATTGCAGACAACAGAACACCAAAATAAGGGAGAATTTCATTTCTGTCCTGTGTACAAGAAGCCTGGAGAGAGGCAGCTGTTGTGGCCTCTCAGACATGGGGACACAGGCCCCTTTATTTTTCTGCTGTGCCAGTCAGACATTTGGCTTCCACTGCAAGGTAACTCAAGACTCAAGATGACTGACGAAGCTCCAGTCAGTATGTCTGAGTTCCAGAAGGCAGGAAAAAAAATGGAAAGTTGGGGCAGGTGATTCCTTACCTTTCTGTCCCCTTTTTTGTTGTTGTTTGCTTGTTTTGAGACAGAGTCTCGCTCCGCCACCCAGGCTGGAGTGCAGTGGCACAATCTCGGCTCACTGCAACCTCCGCCTCCTGAATTCAAGTGAGTCTCCTGCCTCAGCCTCACGAGTAGCTGGGATTACAGGCACCCACCACCATGCCTGGCTAATTTTTGTATTTTTAGTAGGGATGGAGTTTCGCCATGTTGGCCAGGCTTGTCTCAAACTCCTGACTTCAGGTGATCTGCCCTCCTTTGCCTCCCTAAGTGTTGGGATTACAGGCGTGAGCTACCACGCCTGGCCCCTTTCTGTCCTCTTTTTAAGAATCTTTCTTACAGGTCCTTCCGCATTTCTCCCACTGACATTGGCCTAAACTTAGACATCTGGCCACAGCAGTGAGGCTGAGAAGTATCATCTTCTAACTGGGTATTTTGCCAACTCCAGAATTACAGAATTCTGTTGATAGGAAGGAAAGGAAAAACTGGCTGCCACTGCCACATCTCTAATGGATGCAAAATCCTGAAGCCTTCCAGTTTGCTGAGGTCAATTTTTTCTGCAATATTTAAATAAAATTGGTTCTGATTCCCAATTTACAATGGGAAAATCTAAGGTCCCCCTTAGTAAATGTAGGGAGTTGTAAAGCTGACCTTCCTCTTCACTCTTCTGGCTCTAAGTCTCTGCTTCTACAGAGTCTCTGTTTCCACTTTGCATTTTACCTCCTTACCTGCTGTCCCCTTTCTTTATCATCATTATCAAACTCATCTGAGCAAAGCCTCAGTAATGCAAGATTGTGTGTGCCATAGACTTTATGGAAAGTTTGGACCAGAGATGGGAGATATAGTACAGTCAATCCTAGCAAACAACAAGCTCACACTTGAATATAGGACACTCCAATTCTCTTTGCCTTTAGGGAATATCCACCAACCCTCTCTTCTTCTTGGCACCAGCTTTTAGCCCTATGGATGGGTGGCCTTTCTCCCATAACCTCACCTTCTACTCTGCTCATTTTCAAGCCCTAAAACTCCATCCATATCCTACCAAGCAGTTATTTCTTCATCACCCTCCAAGTTCATCCTGGTCATTCTCCAAAAAATATCTTTCCCTAACCAAAATAATTTATTGAGGTAATTCACTAAACAAAGAAGGTTCTCAAAGGAGGGACTTGGGGGCCACGCTGGGAAGGTTAGGTATCATCCTCTAGGCATTGAGAAGTTCAGTGACATGACCAGATATGTACTTTAGTAATACAGTGGAAAGAGAATGGAGGTAGGGAAGCTGTTATGCACATATTCCATGAAACACACAGGAGATATGAAGCCCTAGTCCCTGAAAGGCCAAAAGGAAGCTTAGGATGAAGAGAATTTGGGCATGAGTAGATAAGGGACAAGGAGGGAGAGCAAGAAAGGCTCTTTCTAGCCAAGAAAAGACATATAATAGAGAAACTATTGAAACAATGTCATTAAAAATAGATTTTGCAACACAGTTCTGGTGCCAGAAAGTGAAAGTAGAAACAGAAAACTCTAGCAAACAAGACCACCACAGAACACCACAAGGGGTCTAGAACTCATCTTTGCGTGTAGCACACCGCGGAAGGTGCTTTCATGCAGCACCTCCTTCCCATCCTCACCAACCCTGTGGAGGGAGGGATGACTGTTCTGCTCTACAGACGAGGAGCCAGAGTCAGAGGTTAAAGGAGCTTCCTGAAAGTCCCACTGCTATTCAGTGCTGTGCCAGAACTCAAATCTACAACTGTAGCATTCCAAAGCTCATGCTCTGCCATTTCAGCAAGCTATCTCTGAGATCTTTGAAGCCAGAAAATCTTTCTCATTCGATGTGAATTAATTGTGATCAATTCCCATTGATTGTGTCTGAAAGGCAATGAAGGGTCATCACACTGAGCAGTATTTTTCTTGGCACCCTTAGTTTATTATTTGGCATTAGGGTTTATAATCTGTGTTTCCTGCCATCCTCATTTGATCTTTGGCACCTCATGATCCATCATCAGGCAAGCTCATGGTAATGGAATCCCTGGGGAGGAGGTAAGAGAGCGGAGCCCTGTTGAGCAGATGTCTCTCCACAGGTTCCCAACCTCCTCCCGGGTGGGTTCTTGCAAAGCTCAAACGTAGGCTCCCCATCCCAGTATTCATCTTGGGTTTGAGTTTCATGATCAAAGAAAGATTTCTAAAGACTCAGTCTATATAGATAGTCTGACAAGTTCCCCTGTTTTATCTTTCAGAACAATAAACGATTTTCCCTCCTGAAATTGAAGACAGCCTTGAGAGGTGAAATAGGAGGGTTGGTCCTTTGCAACTCCTCCATGATCTAGGATTAGTCATTCATTCCACAACTTGCATTTGTTTGTTCCCCAAAACACCTCTGCAAACTGCTATTAACAACACTGGGGAGTGGAAGAGGCAGGATATTGTGAGGACGGGAAGGAAATGCAAAGATGAACAAATGCATGCCAGTCCTCAAATCTCTGAAAGACTAGCTCTCTCAAATGTCCAAATACACAGCCATAGGTCAAAATCATAATAATGATGCAGCCACTCCTGATGCTTATAAAGTCTCTAAGATATAATTTAGCAAACACATGATAAATGTTAGTTCATGTTATTATTACTATCAGTTTTATTGTTATTAGGCAAATACTGTGCACCAGGCACTGTGCATACATTGTCTCATTTAATTCTCTCAATCTTCCTATCACGTGGATATTAAGGTCCCAATTTTGTGGCTCATCATAAAACTAAACCAGAGCAGTTTTGCTGTGCCTCACACTAGCTGAAAAAATTTGCATCATCCTAACAAACTCTACAAAATAAATGCCATTATTATACTCATTTTGCAGATGACAAAACTGAGGCTCAGAGAGGTTAGGTGACTTGTCCAGAGCTACAAGGTGGTCAGTGGCAAAGGCTGGGTCTAAATATGATTCAGCCTGATTCCAGAGACCATGACCCCCATGCTGCTCCATACAGACACAAACTTCCAAATTTATTATTTATTTATTTATTTATTTTTGAGATAGGATTTCACTCTGTCCTCCAAGCTGGAGTGCAGTGGCATGATCATGCCTCACTGTCGCCTCAGACTCCTGGGCTCGAGCAATCCTCCCACCTCAGCCTCCTCAGTAGCTGAGACTATAGGTGTGCATCATCACACCCAACTAATTTTCTTTCTCCTTCTCCTCCTCCTCCTTCTTCTTCTTCTTCTTCTTCTTCTTCTTCTTCTTCTTCTTCTTCTTCTTCTTCTTCTTCTTCTTTCTTCTTCTTCTTCTTCTTCTCTTCTTCTTTCTTTTTTCTTTTTTTTTGTAGAGACAGGTGTCGCTATGTTACCCAGACTGGTCTCAAACTCCTGGCCTCAAGCTATCTTCCTGTCTCAGCCTCCCAAAGTGCTGGGATTACAGGTGTGAGCCACCATGCCTGGCCCACCCCTAAATTTAAAAACTCACCAAAAAGAACCAAATGAATCAAGGAACCCTCACTTTTATTGGGGCTTCAAAAGACCCTGTACCTTACCCTATTGATTAGCAGAGCACTTTTGTAGATCCAAACTTCTCTAAATCAGGTCATGAAGATAATGTGTAAGCTCAGCATCTTTCTGTCACCTGTCAGCAGTGAGGAGAAAGGTGTTGTAAAGTTCATGTAGCTCTTCTATATAGGGATCAATTGACAGCCCTGTAGGAAGGATGTCAGTTACCAATTCAGAGAAGGTGAGCACATTTTAATAGAAATTTGCAAGTTTCTCAAATTGTTGATGGTGATAATGAGTTTCCTCCAGCAAAGCCGGGAAAACCTGGGCTTCTTTTACATCTTCTGCAGCACCTAGTAGCGTGGACAGTGCACGCCATGAGCACCTAGCATGGCTGTGGGAGGGACTGACCACCTTCTCTGGGCCCGGCATAGCAGGAGATGCTGCAGAACATGGGAAAGAACTCTGAGACAAAGGGCTTGATATCGATATGAAGAAACAAGACACACACACGTGAAATAATTGTGAGTGCTGCAAGAGACAATCAGGCCTGGTCAGAAGTTGGGACACCTGAGGTCTAATTCCACCTCTCATCCTCAGCAGTTCAGGGCCCTCAGGTAAGTCATTCACATGACCTGATCTCGGTTTCCTCCCCTGATAAATGAAGAGTTTGAATTAGATTGCCTGTCTCATTAGTTTGCATGAAAAACGACCCAGGGAGGGGAAAGATTTGTAAAGAAGGGCCTATTGTCTCAACTCCCCTGCAACCCAACACACGTCCTAATCCCAGCTAGCATCTGGGAGCCAGATGCAATTAGTCCCTGTAGCTGAACTGCCTCTGTTCAAGACCTGCTTTGCCATTTTCTCCTTGTATGACTTGGGAAATACACTTAACCCTAGAGCTTTCTAAACAGGTTGCTGAAACTTGGAGGTGTGCCAAAATATGAATCTTTCAGCTTTAGGACACCTAGAAAGTGCTATAGGCCCCAGGCTAGTGAGCAGCCTCGCCCTTTTATACATTACCTCCTTTCCATATCCATACAAATACATATGTAGATTGAGACAGAGTCTCACTCTGTCACCCAGGATGGAGCGCAATGGCATGATCTCAGCTCACAGCAGCCTCTGCCTCCGGGGTTCCAGCGATTCTCCTGCCTCAGCCTCGTGGGTAGCTGGGATTAGAGGCGTACACCACCATGCAGGAATAATTTTTGTATTTTTAGTAGAGATGGGGTTTCACTGTGTTGGCCAGGCTGGTCTAGAACTCTTACCTCAGGTGATCCACCCGCCTCGGCCTCCCAAAGTACTGGGATTACAGGCATGAGCCACCGTGCCTAGCCCAAATATTATCTTCAAGGTGGGTTATGTGATGTGGAAAAGGTTGAGAAGTCCTGATAACCTGTTGAGATCTTGGACTCATCATCTGCAAACGGAAATTTTATTAGTTTCTGCATCGTAACCATCTTGTGAAGATTAAGATTTTGTATGTAAAGTGCTTAATATGCCTATGCACATAGTAAATGCTCAGTAATGTTTGTATTATTATTATCACCACTACCAAGACTACTGGCCAGTTTCCAACCTGACAAGGCTAGGTTCTTAATGCAAATGAGTAGTCCTGGTGCCAGTGCTGAAGGTGCTCAGTCCGCCCCTAGCAAAAAGACTGGTAGACTTGCCTCCTACTCACTTTCCTCCAGATGAACCCTGTGCAAAGACTATGCTTTTGACTCTGAAACTATGTGCCCAAGAAGAATTCTCTTGTTTACAGGAACAGCCTCCTTTAACAAGGCTATGCCTTAAAACACATTAATAGGCCATGCCTCAAAACAAGTAAATAAATATGTATAATAATTACAAACAGTGACAAGTGCTATAAAGGAAAATAAACAAGGTATCATGACAAAGTACTTTTTCTGAAGAAGTGATAGTTAAGCAGCTTCAACTTGGTGCACTGAAATAGATGCTAGAGATGCAGAGATAAGTAAGGCATGGTACCTGCCAACGGCCACAGAAAACACCTGAGACAGGAATGTTGATGAAAACTCATGAAGAGGAGTTATGCCAAACACCAACCCTTGCCCTCAGAGGTTTGCACAGGTAGACTTTCTGAGTGGAGTCTAACTGGCTGATCACAGCAGCTCAGGAGCTTTGCATGTGCCAGGCCATCTACTTTGAACACTCTGGCCCACTCCTCATGTTGCTAGTTCACAGAGGCTGCAGACAAGCAGCCACAGCCACCCCAAGGAATCAAAGAGCTCCTGACACTTGCCTTGGCAAGGAGGTGAGATCACCAAAGCAAAGGGTGCAAGGAGAGGAAAGAACTGAAGGGAGAACTTTGTTAAATGACTACACACAGATGGAGATGGATAAATAAGAAGCAATGATGAAAAAAGAAAAGAAGTGGGCAGAAGAAAGCGAGTGAAACCAAAGGAAGAACAGATTCTTACACAAGGGAACAGAGAGGGAATAAGTGTTTGCATCACAAGCTGCAGGGACACTGATAAAAGGCCATTCTGTTGACAGCTTGTGGGTTAGAGATGGCAATTTCTGGGGTGTAATGAAGACAAACACCACAGTGCAAAGGGTAGCATTAGCATGGAGAAGAGCAAACAGCAAGCAAGAGAATGGATCCTTTATTTAACAACCCAAGGAATCCATTTGTCCTGGACGCAACCTGTGCCTGTGCCTTTTTAAGAGTCATGAGTACGTATGTGAAAAACAATTATTTGCTAATATGCATCACAAACATTTTATATACTATTCCTCACCACTGGTCACTCTCATAGGTCTGGCCATAAGTCCCTCACAAAGTAATTGAAAACATATATATAATGTATACATTTACATATATATGCATATACACATATTTGCACAAATATATCTGTAGATCTTATTAACTCTTCAGACATTTCCTACTTGGAATAAATTCAACAATAGCCCTTGGCTATATTAATTTCTCTTGAGAGTTTGTTTATAAATGCCCTAGCTTATCATTTCTTAGACTTTTAAAGAAAAATAAGCAGTATAATGAATTTCTCTTACACGTGAAGCATAGATACAAACACCTGCTCCTTTGAAAACATTTCTAAGATTATTTTAATTAGGAGAGTGCTTATGTGGCAAAATACTATAAGCTCAGTCGAGGGCACTTGCTATTTTCCTTGGTGGGCAAGCCTCTTCCAAGAAGCCCCCCAGTGTATCCAAGGGAGTCACTATTCCATTCACCGGAGTTCTCTTGTTCAAAATTTAGCTCAAAACTCTCCATTGCTGTTGCATTCAGTAGGAGCTACTTAGCCATAAACAATCCATCAGGACCATGTAGGTGAGGCTCTTTGGAAGAACAGTAACTGCCATCTTTATCAGTTGTGCACAGAAGACACTGCGGCCGCAGTTTACCCAGCACATGCCAGCCTTCCATCCTCATGGATCAGCAGCAGGGGGCAACACTCACGCCATAAAATGCAAATTGTACACATGTGCCCTATAGAAGGCTGAATCCGCCTAGAGTTCTGAGGGGTGGGGGAGTAGAAAAGGGGAGAGGAGAAGGAAGGAGGTGAAAGTGATAGAAATTTGTTTCACAGGATGGGGGAGAACCAGAAGTAGGCACTGTAACCAAATCCACCTCACCAAAAGATTCCCTCCCACAAGCCTCCTAAATCCAGAGTCTCTGGCCTCGTTCTTCCCCTCCCTGTGCGTTGGCATCCCTGTCATGAAGGGTCTCTCATGTCTTTGGGAAGGGCCCCCCCCAGAGAGTGGGTGCAGGCCCATGAAAGATTTGCTGTGGCTCCCCTTCCCTAGTCATCTTCTGAGAATGTGTCCCCTCCCCGTGGAACCCCCATTCACCTGCTCCTCATCTGGGCTGGGGAAGCCATGCGAGGGCGCAGGTGGGTCCTCTCGGCACTCACCTTGAACCCAGCTCATTGTATTCTCAGGGCAGGGGGTATGGCTGACCCCCCACAGAATCTTCTGAGATCTGTCATCTCTGTTGGTGCCACTTTCACCTGCTTTAGAAATGGGACACTGCCTACTCCCTGAGAGTGGTAAGTTGAGAAATATTCAGGTGGGAGAGAATTGCTGGTTGTCACTTCAACTCCAAGTCTCCTTTCCTTTTCTGCACAAAGCCTTTTTAGTCCACTTATAAGAGTCCCCTGGATGAGAGGCAGTAGGTCTCACAAAGAGAGGTTGAGTGAGAAAATGGGAAACTTCTCTTCACCCTCACAATTTCTAACTGCAGTTGTGGAACAGAACAAGAAGTTTCTAGATTAAAGATTTCAAACCTAGGAAGAAATTTCTCCAAGTTCTGTTTTATAAGTGCATTGAGCACACCTAGGGCTTGGTCTAGAATCTAGATGATTTCTAATCTTCCTACCAACTCTCAGACTCTAAAACCATCAGCCAACAATGCTTGCTTCCAACCTGTTTTATCCCACTCTGAGGCAAAGGCTCCTGTATAAATACTCCACAGACTACTGCTAAGTAAAGCTCTCTGGGATTCCTCTTCCTCGTCAATAAATAATAGCCCTAAGCTCCCACTGAAGGAGTACCTACCATATGTCAGGAACTGTAACACGTGTCCTTTGATGACCCATAGCAACCTGCATAGTAGGTATCACCATCACCATTTTCCAGGTAGGGAAACAGGGTCAATGAATTGGCTGACCGGCTCCAGAACACAGACAGCAATAATTTTATTTGTCCTTTTTTTTTTTTTTTTTTTTTTCCGAGATGGAGTTTTGCTCTTGTTGCCCAGGCTGGAGTGCAATGGCACAATCTTGGCTCACTGCAACCTCCACCTCCCAGGTTCAAGCGATTCTCCTGCCTCAGCCTCCCAAGTAGCTGGGATTACAGGCATGTACCACCACACCTGGTTAATTTTGTATTTTTGTTGGAGATGGGGTTTCTCCATGTTGGTCAGGCTGGTCTCGAACTCCCAACCTCAGGTGATCCGCTTGCCTCTGCCTCCCAAAGTCCTGGGATTACAAGCGTGAGCCGCTGCACCCAGCCTATTTGTCCTTACTTAGTATGCCCAGGCACTGGGCAAAGTGATCTGTGTGCAACATCTTACTTCCTTGTCATAACCGCTCTCTGGGTCTCTCTCCAGAGGCTGTGTGAATTCTATGACACCTTGCTCTCTCTTCTAAAGGAGATGAGGGGCTGCTGATGCTGGCCTTAGCATTCTCTCCCAGGTTGTCTAAGCATCAAATGTGAAACCAAGTACAATGAGTCTAGCATAGGTAGATGCCAAGAAAACACGTGCCTTCGCCTTTCCCTTTTGTAGTGACTTCTTCCTTCCAAGGTGGCCTTTGATGATAACCTGAAGCCACCCACATAAAAATGTTAGGAGCAGAGAAAAGGACGGTTCCAGCCCACTTGCCACTTCGACAATGAAGAAGGACCAATCTGCGCCAGAAGACGGGCTTGGGGCACAGATAACCCTGTGGATTGTTTAGTTGAAAGTAACCACATGAGCATCATCATCATCACCATCATCATCAATTACCATCATCATTATCATTTGATAAAGCAGTCAAGTAAAACAGTGTACATTGATGATGATTATTAACAACAGCATGACCAGATAATACTTGAATTCCTCATATTATAGAGACTGTACCTTCAATAGCCTCCAAAATATTTTCATAGAGGGAGATCTAGAGAAGAGAGTAAACAGACAGGTTGGTTACATCCTTTTCTTTTTTTTTTTTTTTTTTTTTTTGAGACAGAGTCTTGCTCAGTCGCTGAGGCTGGAGTGCAGTGGCAGGATCTTGGCTCACTGCAACCTCCTCCCTCCTGGGTTCAAGTGATTCTCCTGTCTCAGCCTCCAGAGTAGCTGGGATTACAGGTGCCCGCCAAATGCCCAGCTAGTTTTTGTATTTTTAGTAGAGACAGGATTTTGCCATGTTGGGCAGGCTGCTCTCAAACTCCTGACCTCAGGTGATCCGTCCACCTTGGCCTCCCAAAGTGCTGGGATTACAGGCATGCACCACCACACTGGGCTTATTTTTGTATTTTTAGTAGAGATAGGGTTTTGCCATATTGGTCAGGCTGGTCTCAAACTCCCGATCTCAGGTGGTCCGCCCGCCTCGGCCTCCCAAAGTGCTGCGCCCAGCCGGTTGGTTACATTTAATCAACAAATTATTAAACTTCCTTGACCTGTTTGGGGGGCTAACTTCTCTGACTCTAAGGACAACTTATTTCCTAGCTGTTTATATGTTGATATATTGGTGCTGTGGTTTGGGGGACTTGGGAGTTCTCTATTCCCTACCCAACTTTAATTGGAGCCCTGTCAGGTTCAATAACTGATGGTGTCATACACCCCTGATTAATGATGCTGCCTGTCCCCTAAACACAGGTGGCTACTGTCCACATGGGGCCTGCTTGGGCAGAGAAATCATAAGTCTCTTCTTAGACACAAAGAAACATAGGCATTCCCAGACAAATTACTTTTCCTCCAGACACATTCATAAAAATGGCCTGGGCTTCCCTGACAGATGATGGAGTGACCAAGGCTGCTCAAGTAGAAGAGACAGTAGCAGTGAGGCTGAAGGGACAGAGCACCTGACCAGTCACTCCCTGAAAAAGAAACCCACAGTTTTCTTGGCTAACCAAGGACATCAGTGCAGGTTCACTGGGTCCAGCCACACCATGACAGGGCCTGGATAGATGCTTCTCCTAACCCAGCAACCTGCTTCTCCAGACAGCAATAATGGGGACACTGCATTACTCACCATATGGAACTCGGTGTCATGGAGAAAATAAACGTCTCTGAGAGAATTCACACTTCATTTCTCTCTGAGGTCCTGTGATTTCTCTTCATACCCTACTCCCCATCTACATTTAGGCAGGACTAGCCACCATAGCTACATATATGGCATGTCTTAGCCCTGCTGTGGCTTTATAAAAGGAGCAGGGATGTTTTAAGAAAAGTGAGAACATGAGAAGAAAATAAGTAACAACTCAGCAAAATGCTATATTTGGTGAGGACTTTCTTAAAGACATGTTTGGGTCTAAGTAGTGAATTTCACAAGTATGGCCCAACGGCTGATTCCATCCTGTGTCTGGCAGATGGCAGATAGCTGGCACTTGGGAAGAACTGACTTCATGGATGAGAAATCACTGACCTCGTCCATTTCCTAGATCAGCCCACTCCAACCCTCCTGCCTACCCAGTGTGAAGTATAAGACACAGTATGTGCAAAACCTAATAGGGCCTGGTATCAGTGACCTATGGTCCACTCAAGGCAGCCTGACCGAATCTCTGAGCAACACTCCAGTTGTTGCTGATCCCAGAGGCCTGAATGAAACTGTAAAGTTGGCAAATTGTTTTCTTGGACACCTGCCTCCACTCCCTCTCGTAACTTCTGATAGCCTCTTTCCCTTTGGACAGTCCTTCTGGCTGGTTGGTTTTTTGGTCTGTTTCCTCCATGATACTATAAGGCCCACAAAAAAGAGACTATATTCTTCCTGTTCACCTTTGAATCCTTAAAAGCTGATATAGATGCATAGAGATGATACCTTACCAGTGCATGGGATAAATGGATAAGTGAATTAGAAAGCTCCTAAGGCTGGATATCAGGAGACCTCAGTTCTAGCCCAAACTCTGCCATTAATTGAATACACAGCTTCAGATCTGGGGCTCAAATGCATCATCCATAATATAAAAAACAACTCTGATGAGCAACTGGCACCCCTTCCCATTCCCATGCTCAGTACAGCCCTGGGGGTCCACAGAGGAGGGTCAGGGGCTTTGGGCAGGTATGGGATGAAGGAGAACTTGAACAGACCAACCTCCATTCTCCCACCCCTTCAAAAGGAGCCACCTGCTTTCACCTATTTATGTATCGGGCTCTCAAAGAAGACTGTGTGTGAAAAAAAAGTTCTACAACTAAGAAAGAACTTTAAACTATACAAGAAGATGAACAAGTACAGTCCTTTTCAGCTAGTCCTCCCGTCTATCAAAAAGGTCCCACCCCCTCAATCACTGGATCTCGGTCCACCTCTGCAGGTTCATCTTCCACAATCTCCAAAGTAGCCTGCATGTGTCAGCCCAGCTACACCTTTCGTCTGCTTGAAACCACCCTTTCCTCTATTTTTTTCGACTGGCAAAGCCCAGCTCACCCTCCAAGAAGTAGCTTAAAAGGCTCCCTCCCCCAGTCTCCCTGCTTCCATAGCAACCAAAGAACCCTGCTCCCTAAGAAGCACGCTCACCGCACTGGGCTCCAAGAACACCTCATAAATGCTCGATAGTATGAAATGCTGGCTGCGTGGAATCAGCTGTTTATTAAACTCTTTCCTGACTGAAATATAGAGGCCTCAAGATCAGGAAATCTGTCTTACCATTTGTGTCTCTGTCATTCATTATAGTGCCTCATTTCGTAGACACTTAATGTGTGTGGAATGAAGGAAGGAAATTAGAAAGTCAAAAGTTATTTGGGAAACTGTTAAATTAACGGATAAGTATGTTAGGGAATAGTCAAAGTAAGATAAGCTACGTATTAATGGGAAAATCTGTCTATCTGAGTAGAGTAATTGGCATTCAAGTGTGAGTAACCCCTAGATTTAATCCTTCCAGGTGAAAGTACACTTATTTAAAAGTACTTATTTATCTAATGGCTTTCTTTGCTGGAATGTGGAGGGAAATTCATGTCTTAAGTGGAGAAGCCTTTCTCCACTTATGATCAGGCAAGATAATCAATGAATTCATCATATTATAGAAACTGTACCTCCAATAACTTCCCCCTTAAGTGGAAAAACTTCTCCACTTAAAAATAGATTTCCCTCCTTTTGCCTACTCCCAGCTGGGTCTTTCTCCATTACTCTCTTAAAAAGGAGAAGCTTTGCCTCCTGGTTCTAAAAGGGTTATAGGGAATCCAGGTAGGCTGCAAGTGACTCAACAGAATTAGAGAGGAAGAAGCATGTCATGATTCTCTTTGCTGTTGGGTTGTGCTATGTTAAGAATAGTTTGGAAAGGTCAACATTGTATGTAGGTTGTCTGAAAGTACTAAACCTAAGGCTGGCTCTTCATTTATATATATGATAGAACCATAGACTCTAACTTGAAAGCAAAATCACATTGAAAAGGACTATATTTTTCTGAAACCCCAAATCACACATCATCTGGGATACACATAAGAGGATTAAAAGGAATATTGCAAATCGAGAATCTCCTGGTACCTTGTCCCAACCCACTTTTCAATGTGGAAGTTCTCTCCAAGTCTAACTGATTTTTAGCCTGGCAAATTATGAATTTAACCACAAATAGTTCTGGGTACAGAAATATAAAACACTAGAAATGGGACAAAATATAAATAGGAATATGTTTACAATAGATTTATCTGATGGGTAACGGAAAAGGTGTCAGACTTGCAGCCTTCTTACCTCTCGTCCTGCTGAAATAAATCCTTTATATTTCTCAAAGACCTAGATTTCCTTCCCATCTCTGACTGACACTAAGAGAAAATCTCCATCATGTGGTCTGCAGCATTCTGCCACTCACTGATGGCTGCCTGCACCTAAACATTGGATTTCATATTGATTCTCTCTAGCTATATGAATAAGTACTTTTGAAATCAATATGCCTCTCCCTCTAATCACTTGGTGGATGACCACAAAATGTAAAATCACTCTGATAATAGCATAAGGCAAATATGATTAGAAAGGTAACTCAGGGGCAAACTTTTTTAATGGATTCACCAAATTAAGTCAATATTATTTATACATTAATCTTTTTCTTTTTCTTTTTTTTTTCTTTTTTCTTTTTTTTTTTTTTTTTGACACAGAGTCTTGCTCTGTTGTCCCCACTGGAGTACAATGGCACAGTCTCAGTTCACTGCAACCTCTGTCTCCCGGGTTCCAGCGATTCTCCTGCCTCAGCCTCCTGAGTAGCTGGGACTACAGGTGTCCGCCACCACATCTGGCTCATTTTTTTTGTAATTTTAGTAGAGATAGGGTTTCACCATGTTGACCAGGCTGGTCTCAAACTCTTGACCTCAGGTGATCCACCCGCCTCGCCCTCCCAAAGTGCTGGGATTACAGGCATGAGCCACCGCGCCCGGCCATTGATCTCTCATTTAAAACAGTGATTCTCTACCCCAGTACACCCAGATTCATTTTTGGTAATAAATACTTTGTAATGCTTCCTCTACTATTCTGGATGAAAGCTAGAGATGGTTACCTTCCTATGCACTTAATTTTTTAAAAAATAAATATGTCCTGAGTATGAAAGATAAATCAAATGAAAGTAATTTTGAATAAAATCAATATTTATTCCAACATGTGAATGCTGGGGCATGCGTACATTAGGAGACGCGACGAAGTCGTCAGATGTTTGCAGTCATTTGTAGAACCACTGTGAGTATAACAGCCACAAATGCAGACTCATATAGGTCTGTCATTTGATGCTCAAAGACCATGAATAACGTTGTTGTTGATGATGGTCTTCCAAAATGATGATCAACTCGGTAAATTCCAAACCAAACAAATGACAACTGCCTCTCAATTTACCCAGCTGTTGCAGTCCTGGAAAATTCAATGTCTAAAAAGCCATGCAAAAAAAATGCTTTGTGTGTATATGTATAATGGAGACAAATTCAAGTTCAAAAATTATAAACAGGTTTATACTTAAATGAATGTCCACTGGGGCCATCAGCAGTCATGTATGATACAAGACAGAGCTTCATTCTGTGAGTCAGTCACATTGCAGAATGACGAACAGCCCAGGCCCCTGTCCACTTAATGCCACAAGTGCCCACACTCATCATGAGAACCATAGACACTCCCACATATTTCCAAAATTCCCCTAGGAGTCATCACCACCTTTACTGAGAACCATTGGTTCATACAGTATTTTCTACAGGGCTTCCCTCACTAAATAGATGATTAAGAGTTGACTTTAGCTGTAAAACCAAAGAGTGATGCACCAGAAGGGATCCTAAACCATATCTAATTGGCCGCCTCGTTTCATCCATAGGAGGGTAACTTGCCCCTCAATACTCAGTAACCTAGGACCCTAGATAATCTAGGATAAAAACCAAGGTTTCCCCGGGCACGGTGGCTCATGCTGTAATCCCAGTACTTTGGAAGGCTGAGACAGGCAGATAACTTGAGGTCAGGAGTTCAAGACCAGCCTGGCCAACATGGAGAAAATCTCTCCTAAATCTCTACTAAATCTCTCCCATCTCTACTAAAAATACAAAAATTAGCCAGACATAGTGGTGCATGCCTGTAGTCCCAGCTACTTGGGAGGTTGAGGCAGGAGAATGGCCTGAACCCAACAGGTGGAGGTTGCAGTGATCCAAGATCACACCACTGCACTCCAGCCTGGGCAACAGAGTGAAACTCCATCTCAAAAAAAAAAAAAGGTTTCCGTTTCCATGCTTTTAATTTCTTAGTGAAATTAGAAAGATACTCCTGAATGTGTTTCTCTTACATACCAGATATTTTAAAATATTTGAATGAACGAGAACATTTTTCTCAGGATATATGAGTCTGTAAACATTCAGTTCTCACCAGTGAACTTCAAAGCCAGGCTAGACGCTCTCTAGTGCCCACTCGAAGTCTGAATTTCTCCATACAAACAAATCAAAAAGATTTTAAAATACTATAAGATCTTTTACAATGTGTCCAAAACAATGATTTCTTGGAGCAGAAATTGTCTTGTATGGTTAGTGCCTGGTTGATTTTCCCACTGTTCTCCCCAAACTATAGTCATCAGGACCCCAGCAGGACCTTGGGAAATGACTAAGTTTCCAAATGCTCCTTATACCATGCACAGCCAGGGCCTGTTTCTCTGATTCAGACAGCAATGGACTGGTCCGTTCACAAGACCTAAGGAAGACTTGGCTATTTGCTAATTACCCTTGGCAAGTGTATTCTGGTGGCAAAATGGGTATTTTTCAATTTAATTTGTCGATCTAATGTTATGCAGAGAATGTTTGATTGCACAAACTCCACAATATTGGCTCTCCAAATTAAATTTGCAATCAAATCAATGCCTACTTCAAAAGCATCATCTGGAAAAGATTTTACTTATAAATATTGTACAATATCAGGTGGTAAAGTTGGGTGATGAGAATAAGCTCATAGAATGCAGGAATTATTGGATAATGCTGTGGCTCCAATACCAAAGCAGAGAAGTGAGTTGCCTCTTCACTTCCTTTCTCACACAGCACTAAAAGAGCAACCTAATCCATACGTGCAAACTCAACTCCCGAGAACCCTGAAAACACATGGCATTCAAGAAAATATCATCAGGTTCTTATATTTAATGCATGCACACTCTATACTTTCCCCATGGAAGAGTTCTTCAGGCCTTTCTTCAAAGACCATTTCCTCTTAATTTTAGACTCACTCTAACAATTTAAATATCAGGCGTTGGAAGTAGCAATTTAGAAAAGAGGTGGTCTGACTGCTCCAGGTAAGCACTGGGACAGCAACAAGAAGTAACAACTGACAGTCTGATATCAAGGAAGGAGATGGAAAGCTATATTTACAAAGCAAGGGGAGGAGGGCTGACATAGGAACTCAAAATAAATAACAGCCTGGACTGTTTATATGTAGAGACAAACAGCTTCACTATCCCTGAGAGCATCTCCATAAAACCGAACAATACTGTAGCTGATGTAAAAGAAAAGCTAAGTTGTGCTCAATAGATTTTGCAGCAAAATATTGCAAAATTCAATATAACAGATGGAATCCTAGAGTGTCAGCGTTAGGAGATCCTTCAGAGAGTCTTTGGTGTAGTACTTTTATTTTAAAAACAAGGATGCTGAATCTATAGGTGTGGAGTAGAAACAGGAGCCCAGCATAACTGGTCCAGTGCTGCTTCCATGTAGACACCCTGACAACTGAAGCAATGGAGGGGAAGGAAGAGATAGTACATCGCATGGAATCATTTATTATGCCATTGCTTTTGACATCTCTGTTTTTGCTTCTTTGCATTGATTTCATCCCCTTCCAAAGGAGAAGAAACCTGCTCTCTTTATTCACAAAAGTGTGAACTATTGTTCCCTGGTTTGTGATGAGAGAACCTCAGGGTTGGCCCTTAACAAAATTGGGACTGAAGGTAAAGTTGACTTTGAGTTCCCTCCTACATCCTCCTACATCCCACCCCTGGTATGTTTCCTCCAAGCTGTCCTATGTCTGTCCTCCAACTCGTTGCCCTACTCACTGACCCACACCCAGAATTCCTAGCACAAAACAGGAAACTCTCCCAACTCCCAGAAGTTTGATATGTTCTCAATCTCTTTCTAATTTATTCTCTAATTACATCAAAGAATGAAGCAATATTCCAGTGCATTTCAGATACATGTTGGCACATGCATTACCTGGGGAGCTGGATAAAATGCAGCATCCTGATTCCTATCTCCTGAAATTAGGATTCAATAGATGATTCTGGTGGAAGTGGGCCCTGAACCCACTTTGTAAAACACGTGGCTCTGCTTACCTGGCCAGCCTCGTCTCCTCCTAATACCTCGATGCACACTCCCCTCCACTCAAATACTTCATACTGTCTCTCTCAGCCACGTCTTTGCCTCATGTTCCACCTTCTTCATCCAATTAATCCCTACATATGCCTCAACACCCTCTAAGTACATGTCTCACATCTCTCCTGTCATTGTTATACATTTTTAGATTGTCAAGCTTACACAGCCTACAATGGGCACTGATGGCCTCTCTCCCCTTAAGGGCAGGGGCATATGCCATTTGTCTTTTTTATACCCAGTGCTTCACACCCTGCCATGCACATGGTAGGACTCTAGAAGTGTTTGTTAAATTACCTTTTGTGCATGTGCTAAATTTCCTTGTTAATAATTAGCAATTTATTTATATTTGCATCTTTTATCTACCCCCTAGATATAGTACACCATTTTCACAGATTGCTCAAAGTATCACTGTCAAATGAGGAGCACTTTCTATAATATGTAAAAACCAAAAGAGAAGAAGTTTGTGCATAATATCACCCTGGTGCCATCAAGGGTGGGGGTCGTAATGAGTTGGGCCCATGTTCACACCGGATATCTGACACCTAAGGAACATGACAGAGACACACACAAGTGGAATATTTTCTAAATAAAGAACGGTTTACAACAGTTCAGTAGAATTAGTTCTTATTGCCTTGCTAGTCATTCAAGTTCGCATTTTTCAGAAGTGAGGTTGGAAGAGGTAAGAGTTGCCTTTGAGTCGATTCATATACATAAAACTTTGTGTGTTTGTTCTGAGATCCTAGAGAGTCTCAGTATGTTCTCTACCCAAGATGGTTAGCCACAGGATGTCAGCTTTTCTCCTGAAGTCCACCATCTGTGTGTGTCTGTCCCTTGCAGGCGTCTGCTATGCAGAGTTTGGAGTTCGAGTCCCCAAGACCACAGGATCTGCCTACACCTACAGCTATGTCACTGTCGGGGAATTTGTGGCATTTTTCATTGGCTGGAACCTGATCCTGGAGTACCTGATTGGCACTGCAGCCGGAGCCAGTGCTCTGAGCAGCATGTTTGACTCACTGGCCAACCACACCATCAGCCGCTGGATGGCCGACAGCGTGGGAACCCTCAATGGCCTGGGTGAGACTGCCACATCCTCCTACCCTCAACATGCAAACTTACCAAGCACCATAAATGAGTTCTCCTTTCAGAAAGCAATTTGGCAAAATGTATCAAAAGCCTTAAGTATATCTCTTTTCTTTTTTTGCAAAGTAATCCTTTCTCTATGGATCTATCTATCCTTAAAAAATAATTCTAATGTCCATGGAAGCATTATACAAAACGATGCTCATCACATCCTTATTTACAATAACAAGAAGTTAGAGACAGCCTAAATATTCTACAGTGGGCAAATGACTAAGTAAATTGCAGACAAATACTATGTAGCTAGCAATTAAAAGGATGATTAGGGAAACTTGTAATAACATGGATTATGTTTTAATGTAATATCATATGTCAAAGGATACAAACCATACATGTGTATGTCAATAGCTATATAAAAATAAAACCGGCCGGGCGCGGTGGCTCAAGCCTGTAATCCCAGCACTTTGGGAGGCCGAGACGGGCGGATCACGAGGTCAGGAGATCGAGACCATCCTGGCTAACACAGTGAAACCCCGTCTCTACTAAAAACACAAAAAACTAGCCGGGCGAGGCGGCGGGCGCCTGTAGTCCCCGCTACTCGGGAGGCTGAGGCAGGAGAATGGCGTAAACCCGGGAGGCGGAGCTTGCAGTGAGCTGAGATCCGGCCACTGCACTCCAGCCCGGGCGACAGAGCAAGACTCGTCTCAAAAAATAAATAAATAAATAAATAAATAAATAAATAAATAAATAAATAAAACCAATGCAGAAAAAAAAGAAATGTCAGCAATTTCTCCAGTGGTTTCATCAGATTTTTTTTCCAAATTTCAATGAAAAAAATTTAATGAGTAAAAAGGGTTCCAGCCTAGAAGAGGTCAGGAAGGGGTAATATAATAGTGAATGCTAAACCATCAGAAGTTCGTGTAACAAATACCATGAGACCTCAGGCTCCATCCATCATTTGCCATCCACTCTCTTTTTATCATTATTATTATTATTATTGTGACAGAGTCTTGCTCTGTTGCCCAGGCTGGAGTGCAATGGCATGATCTCGGCTCACTGCAACCTCCATCTCCCTGGTTCAACCAATTCTCCTGCCTCAGCCTCCTAAGTAGCTGGGATTACTACTCAGCCACCACGCTCAGCTAATTTTTGTATTTTTAGTAGAGACGGGGTTTCACCATGTTGGCCAGGCTGGTCTTGAACTCCTGACCTTGTGATCCACCGACCTTGGCCTCCCAAAGTGCTAGAATTACAGGCCTGAGCCACTGCGCCCAGCCACTCTCCATCTTGATGCCTGATAAACTCAAATTCGAGGAAAGCTGAACAATAGTTGAGAAAGCTCTGGAATCTTGCCTCAGAACTTCCAAGGAATGATCCTGTGGCTGTGTCAAGTCATCTGACTTCGATGTTCCTATCTCAAAAGAACTGACAAAAATGCTGAGCACCCAAGTACCATGACAAGATAAAAATATAAAGAACAAACCTGTTCAGTGTGCTGATTGTTTAGAATTTTAGGTCTAAAAGAGTCCTCCAAAATCAGGTCATTCATGTCCATCGCTTTACAAATGAGGTCCAGAGAGATAAGTCAACTTGCCCAAGGCCACACATCTGGCTATGGGCAAAAGTACAGCTGAAATTCAAGACCCCTGACAGCTGAGTCAGTGCCTTTTCCACTCTATAGAGGGCAGGAGTCCACTGGCCGTTGGGCAAAACCAAGCAGGCAGGGTGAACTCATTGGTTATTTTTTTCTCTGCAACCACATATACACAAAAGGACAGAAAACCCCTGTTCCCATCATTTTCAAAGACACACATTCTTCAATGTGTTGATAAAGAAAAGGTTTGGGAATGGGATGGAAATTTTACTGACTGTAAAATTAACAATAATGAAGATAAAAACAATTTTCAAATAACATGTTAGACCTAAATATGCATCCCAAATATCCCAGGTCAGTTCCCACTTCAAATGTTCTGTGCCATGCTTCCATAGGCGCTGTGTAATGTCACACCACATAGCCCAATTTTTGGTCCAGGATATCAGATCATCTTACCTATCTACCAAATTCTGCTCATTTGCAAATAGACACTTGTATCTGCTTGTGGACTACAGCATAGGCATGTGTAGGTGCACACACACACACACACACAGTTCCTTTTACAGACTCACTGCCCTTCTTAAAGCTGAGTGCGGATGCACTGGGGTAGGACCAGGAGTTTGCATGGCCCTTTCTTCCCTCCAGACAATGTCAAATCATGTCTTTCCTCTCTAGGGAAAGGTGAAGAATCATACCCAGACCTTCTGGCTCTGTTGATCGCAGTCATCGTGACCATCATTGTTGCCCTGGGGGTGAAAAATTCCGTAGGCTTCAACAATGTTCTCAATGTGCTGAACCTGGCAGTGTGGGTGTTCATCATGATCGCAGGCCTCTTCTTCATCAATGGGAAATACTGGGCGGAGGGCCAGTTCTTGCCCCACGGCTGGTCAGGGGTAAGTTTATTCCAAACACCTGGTGTGCCTGTCACACACTCTGCCTTCTACCCTGTGACCAGCCTAAGACATATTTTCAAGAAAATGCTGTTCTGTTCCATAATTACCACAGCACCCTCTTTATCACCTTTTGATCTGAATTTAGTTGGAATATCCTGAAGAAGTGGTTCTTGTGTGTGTTGTTTGTTTTGTTTTGTTTCACAAGCATTTGTTAAGATCCTATTTTATACAAATAACAATAATAGATTCAATGTTTCGGCAACCTGCAATTGCCTAAAATTGTGCTAAGTGGCGTTGCATGTACTAACTCATTTAATCATCCTGATAATCTTGTGAGGAAGATATTTACATTCTGCTCTTAAAGATGAAAAAAAAAAAAAAAAAAAAAACTCCCATTCAGAGAGTTCAAATGGCTTGCTGTTAAACACACAATGTAAGTGGCAGAACCCAGTCAGCCAGGACTGCCTGACTCCAAAGTCTGTGCAAGAACAGCTCGGTTCTATAGAATTATCTCTACAATCTACTAAGGGAGATAACAAGAACATAAATACACAAGGCAATAAAGGAGGCCAGGGAAAGGGGAGAGTAGGGAAGGGATGAGTTTTGCCTGGGTATGAAACTAGGAAAATAACAGTTTTTAATTGCAATGTCAGCATTTGACTCTAGGAGGAGAGTCCCACTGAGTCAGAGGACAGCTGAGCTGGCCTAATGGAGGGCTGTGCTATAAGTCCCATTCCAAAGGCATAGTTCATGATAGGCGGGTTTACCTGGTGTGGTCTAGGGGTTAGCAAGAGGGTGGGCCGGACCAAAAGGACATTTTCAGATCTCATTCCATGATCTGGCTAGTGTGGTTTATGCTAGAGAAAAATAGGAAGGTCAGAGTGGCAAATTCTTTATACTGACAAGTGGCTGTGAGTTGCACCTGGTTTCTTTCTCTAGGATGACTAAAAATACTTACGTTGTGGATTTATTGGTGAAATTCACTAGCCCACCTTTTTTTCATGGTAGAACATAAATCAGAGAATTTTGAGCTGTCAGGGACCTTAGAGGTTACCTGGTCCTATCCGTTCATTTAACAGATGAACAGTCTAAGGTCGAGAGAGGCAAGTCTGCCTAGAACTGATGACAGAAAGCAAGTCCAGGATTCCACCCACTTTGCCTTTGTAGCTTTTGCTTAGACTGGTTTTTCTCCAACATGTCCAGGGATCAGAAATGTTTCTTGGAGAACACTCAAAATCACTTCTGTTTATTCTGAACCATGCTATGCCGTTCAATGCAGAGAAATAAGCAAGGAAGCAATTTAAGCCAAGATTCCTAGTCTTCTCCTTATCTATAAGAATTCCACAGAACTGCAAAGTTCATCCCTCCTCTTTGAAATGAAGAAATACTGAAACTGCTTAAACCCAAGAGAAGAGACAAAGAAACACTGTTGGCCCCATTCTGGATCCCCAGATCTATATTATCTTACGATACAAACTGTTCCTTTCCTATCATATAAGAGAAACAATAAATTACAAGAGTGAAAAGAAGGAATGTTTTCCTGGAACTCAGTTGCATTTTCTTTTTTTTTTTTTCTTTCTTTCTTTTTTTTTTTTTTTTTTTTTTTTTTTTGGCAGAGTTAGCTAAGATTTTATTTTGGGCATTATAAATAAAGCAATTGAATTGTTTTGTAGCTGGAGGCATGGGCAAGAGGGGTCCCCAAGCGGTAAACTCCCCCGCAGGTGGGCTGAGAGCTGGGGCTGAGCCTCAGGTGGGTCTCCTGTTCCCTGCGCTCCCCTGCACAGCAGCCTCCCTCCCGGGCTCTGGGGCAGCCACAATAGGGGCAGGCTGGGAGGGGCTGCGGCAGCTCTTCACTTGGGCAGGACGTCAGAGGACTCGGACACCAGCTTCCCATCGCGGGTCTCGATCTCCTTCACAACCATGGCCCTGGTAGAGCTGGTGGAGCTGGTGCAGCTGAAGGAGCTGGAGCCCGCCACAGAGCCAGAGCTGGAGCCTAGGCCATAGCTGAGGCCAGGACTTGTGAGGCCCCCATAGGCCAAGCTCAGACCACTTGCATAGCGGCTGGTGGTCTTCATATGGATACTCATGTTCTGCATCCCAGACTCCAGCCGGCTCTCCTCACCCTCCAGCAGCTTCCTGTAGGTGGCGATCTCGATGTCCAGGGCCAGCTTGACGTTCATCCGCTCCTGGTACTCACGCAGCTGCCATGCCATGTCCTGCTTGGCCCGCTGCAGGGCGGCCTCCAGCTCCGACAGCTTGGCGTTGCCATCCTTAACGGCCAGCTCCCCACGTTGCTCGGCATCTGCGATGGCGACCTCCAGGGAAGCCCTCTGGCCTTTGAGGCCCTCAATCTCAGCCTGGAGCCGGCTGATGTTCCGGTTCATCTCAGAGATGTCAGTTTTTGTACACCGCTGGTCATCTCCGTGCTTCCCAGCCAGCGTCTGCAGCTCCGCATACTTGATCTGGTACATGCTCTCAGCCTCAGCCTGGCTGTGGTGGGCAATCTCCTCCTACTGCGCCTTGACCTCAGTGATGATGCTGTACATGTCCAGGGAGTGGCTGTTGTCCATGGAGCTCCTGGATCTCCTCTTCAAACAGCTGCCTGAGGAAGCTGATCTCGTCAGTCAACCCTTCCAGGCAAGACTCTAACTCTACCTTGTTCATGTAAGCTTCATCCACATCCTTCTTGATGAGGACAAATTCATTCTCCATCTCTGTACACTTATTGATCTCATCCTCATACTTGTTCTTGAAGTCCTCCACCAGCCCCTGCATATTGCCAAGCTCTGCCTCCAGCTTCAGCTTCTCCTGACTCAGAGTCTCCAGGTGCCGCCTAAGGTTGTTGATGTAGCTCTCAAACATGTTGTCCATGTTGATCCCAGCTGTCTTCTGCTGCTGCAGGAGGCTCCACTTGGTCCCCAGTATCTTGTTCTGCTGTTCCGGGAACTGTATCTTGTCAATGAAGGAGGCAAACTTGTTGTTGAGGGTCTTGATCTGCTCCTTCTCCTAGGTGTGCATGGCCTGGATATTGAGGTCCACCTCCAGGTTAACAGGGCTCAGCAGGCTCTGGTTGAACGTGACAGTGGTGATGCCTCCTATGCCGCTGGCCCCACCATAGCCTCCGTCCAGGCCACCCCAGAAGCTGCTGCTGCCCACTCGGGAGAGGCTTGAGGAGCTGATGCAGGCACCAGGCCCACTCGTGTAGAAGCAGCTGTTGAAGGCCTGGGGGCCAGAGGTGGACACCTGGTAGGACTTCTGGGTCACCCTGATGGACATGGTGGAGGCAGGAGTGGAGGCAGGTGGGCTGGATCAGGCAGAGATGCCAGAAGGAGCCGAGAAGCTGCTTCTTGGTCTTCAATTGCATTTTCATTGTAGCAGGAAAATGTCCTCACCATTTTCTTGACAATACAAGAAATTATTGGGTCATGGACTTACTGTAAGACTTTGGCCATCAATTAATTTCTGTGCTTTCAGTTTTTCTCATCTATTATGTAGCAAAACTAATTGCACCACGTTTGCAAAAAACAGCAAAATCTTAGATGTTTTTATGTGCAGCTTGTTATGGTTGGCAATAGTTAAAACTACACAAGGAAGGAACTAGTATTTATTGACTACCTGTTAAGTTCCTGGCATCGGATTCCATGAATAGTATCTCATTCTTAAAACAAAACTTTTAAGCGGTGCTGTTATCCCTAACTTAAAATTGGAGAATCTTCGTAGAGGCTGGGAAACTGACCTGACATCACTTAGCTAGTCAGCTCCAGGGCTGGGGTTTCTGCACAGATCTGTGTGACTCCAAAACCCTTTCTACCAATGGAGTACCTTGTGTATCATTATCATTCTCTCTGAGCTTTCTTTAGTAAGTAGTAAGGTAATAAATCTGACATGTTATATTTCCTTTAAACTTTCATGAAGTCATAGAATCTTGGAGGAACATTGAGAGATAGTCTAGTTTCTTTTCTTATCTTCAGATGGAATATAGTTCAACTGACCCAGGCTGCGTATGCATTGTTTATGAAGACATCCTGTCGACGCAATTCTAAAACTCTTCTTAACTACTTGATTGATATTTAATTTTCAAAATCCTCCTATTAGCTCACCCAAATGGCACACCCTCTAGTTTAGGCCCCACTTAAAGACTGGAAAGAGTTAATATCCTCTGTGCAAATGTTCTTTACCCATCCTGAAGAAGATGGAGGCACATTTTAGCATTGCCTTTAGCCTTGTATTTTGTTCTGGGGTGTTTATTCTCTTTGGGGGTCTCCCTTTCCTTCTCAGGGGCTCCATATCCTTCCTCAATCAGGAACCCACCTCATCAAGGAAGGAGCTCACCATGCCAGCCTTGGGGTTCCCCACTTATACATCCTGGGTTCTGACTAACTTTCCTAACAGACGATCAGAAGTCAGGCATAAGAAGGAAATGAAGGATGCTTTTCCTAACACTGAACATTTTCTTTGTGACAAACTGTTTCATGCACACTTTAAATTTAATCTTCACAACAGCCCTGCAAAATAAGTACAAAGATCTCCACTTTTACATACAAATAACTGAAGCTTAGAAAAGTTAAAGTCACAGATCTAGACAGTAAGTAATAGAGCTGAAATTAGATCCCAGTCCTGGATGGGTCAAAGTACTTATTTACCCCACTGCCACCTGGGTTTGGGGCCATGGAACTGGTTATCTTCTTTTGCACTTCTGTTCACTGTCCTCATTCCAATCCAAGCTTACTGCCTTGAGTAGTTTTGTCACTGGTCAAGAAAAAAGCTCGGCTGGGATTGTAAATGTTTTGCTAAATTATCCAAGTTTCCATTATCCCTAAAGGAAACTTGGGGATGATGTATGTCCTAGTGAATGTGCCTAAAAGTATCATCTGAGAACAAAGGACAGCCCAGTGTGAAGATGTTGCTGATTCATCCTCTCCGCACTCTGCCTGGCCTTGGATTTCTACGTAGTACATTTCCTTCCTAGTGAATGGGCCTGTACCTGTTATTTCTCACCTTTGGTTTCAGGTCATTTTTCCAAAGTCCAGCAAAGTCATTTTGAATTTAGACCCTATTTTTTAAGGTCTGACACTGTCTCATGAGCATGTCATACACCAAGGTAATACACACACTCCTTACTCTGTTACCTAACAATTGTCTACAAAAGCGTGTTTCCTCGTCAACAGATACATGAACTTCTTCACTCCTTAGCAAAACACTTACCTCTACCCCTGACTAGGGGACTAGTGCAGAGGTCCAACCCACTTTATTCTTCAATTGCTTTAGGTAGGATGGAATGGAGGAAACCATTGTGTAGGAGATGATGTATCAGAATAGCATGACATGACTTTCCACACAATTCTCAAAGACTTTGAAAGAGTTAATGAACAATCAATCCATCCTCTAACCATGGACCCCTTATAAACCTACTCTTTCCCCTGCTCCAAACACTTCCTTCCAAAAAAAATAGTTTAAGGAATGGTTTACTCACTTACAGGTTCTGGGTCAAATGCTTCTTTGGTCTTGAAGAGTTTAAGAACAACAAACATTTTTCCCTGTATCAAGTAACTCTGGCCTTCAGCTGAACCCCTGCTTCCATCTGCAGTTCGTCAGCCCTTGAACATTGTTGGATGTGTGTTCCCTTCATGTTATTTGTTCTTGATACTATCTTATGGTTTTTCTTTAAGCAAATAAGACACTCTAACAGCACAAATAGCTCCCACGAAAATGGTCCATAGCAATCATTTGTGGGGAATCCTGACAGCCTCCAAACAAAGGAAAAGTTGTTTTCCATGTTCTCCACATCTGAATCCATCTGTGGGAACCTATCAGTACATTCCACTGTCACTGGGGACAGGCTGCTAATAGAGCTGGGGCATGAGGGTGGTAGAAAATGCTATGAAAAGTTGGAATTTCATCTTGTTGCCTAGAGAATGAATAATATAAAGGTGCCTAATTATCTCCCAGGCATCTGGAGACTGGCCGAGGCAGAACGTGTGAAGGCTGCCTCATCTGAATGCCTCTCAAATATCAGCAACACGCAGGGGGCCAGTTTTTACGGACCTCACATACTGAGTAGCAGGCCACTAATGACATTACTTTTGACAACTAACTAAGCAGAAGCCCTCCCGCAACTAAGGCACGTGCTGCTTTCCCACAACCCCATTCTAGAGGGGTGAACTCTGTTCTGGATCAGCCGGCTGAGTTTTTATATCAGGTTGACTTCGAACAACAATCTCAGCTATATCATCAAATAAAAAGGTCAATACTTTTTTTTTTAGACAGAGTCTCACTCTGTCACCCAGGCTAGAGTGCAGTGGCGCCATCACAGCTCACTGCAGCCTCAACCTCCCGAGCTTCCCACCTCAGCCTCACTAATCTTCCCACCTCAGCCTCCCAACTAACTGGAACTATAGGTGTACACAACCACACCCAGCTAATTTTTTTCAATACTATTTTTTAATTTTGCAAAACATTAAAGCAAAGAGTTAGGATAACATACCAATAAACCCAGAAATACACATACACTTGCACACAAACACACATACACACATTTCACCCACCAATTTTATTCACAGATGCTCACCCCCAGGTACCGCACATGTGCTTTTATGCATGGAAGTCTATCCTAATTATAGACACCAGTGGTCAGATCTGAGATCTGGACAGAGTGACATGGAAAACAGTTTCAGTGGCACCCATATACAGTTTCA
This sequence comes from Chlorocebus sabaeus, assembly GCF_047675955.1. NCBI lineage: Eukaryota > Metazoa > Chordata > Mammalia > Primates > Cercopithecidae > Chlorocebus > Chlorocebus sabaeus. The sequence continues at coordinate 19,287,537 of NC_132918.1, forward strand.
TTTCATGAGTCTTTGCATTTACCAATCAGGGGCCGTTTGCTTGCAAGGAAGAAAAGTTCATTCAAACTAACTCAAGGAAAAAGATGACCCTTTTTGCTAATTTTATTATCTTCTCTTTAATAATTTTTTATTTCATCTATGTCTTGTTAGGCCAAGTTCGGTTTGACCTTGGTAGGTGTGCTGGTCTTTCTTCTCCATTTGCCTCCACTCCCCAGACCTATTCTCCACCCTTCATGACCTGTTCTCTACTGCAGGTTGCTTCCTGTTGAATTTAGCCAAAGGGAAATATTATCAGGTCAGAAGGTGAGAAGAAAGCAAGGCCAGAGTATTTCTTCCTTGCTGCCTCCCAGCCTTGGCATCACACTGGCTGTGCCTCCACAAGGCAGCTCCTTCTAGGAATCTCTGACCCATAGCTCCGGCTCCTGCCGGACTCCAGGACACCATTCCACCCCCTACACTTAGGCCTCGGGATGACAACTTCTCAGTGTTGCTAAGTCTCTAATACTTCAACATCCCTAGTCAGTTCCCTTAACCCTGCCTAAATACTCCCCAGACCTGCCTATAGTCCCTCACTGAAATTTTGTTTGAATCATCTGAGTTATTAATAAATCTCTTGACTGCCTAATGTGGTAGAACCTCCACATGTCCTGCCTTTGATCTGTCTAGTCTTTCTTCAACTATACTTGCTTTCTAGTTCTACGTATGCAAATGCAGGCTAAGAGACATCCTCTTTGCAAGTTTACTTCCTCTTTTCCCTACTTGGTCATAGTTAACTTTCTGATAGCTAATCATTTTCAGTAATTGCCATCCCTTCTCTCATTCATTTAGAGGAAAGTAGCATTTGTATTTTATAAATAATACAGATGCTTATTAATCTTGTTCAGTTTGTTACCATAATCAAGACTGCATTTGGGATCTTGCAGTATCCTCTAGAGTCAATCTCCGTAAAATCAAGCTGGGTACTTTTTGCTCATAACTATATCCCATCACTAAGCACAGTGCCTGGCACATGGTAGCACTTAGTATACACAAGTCAAGTTCTAAAAGGAGGAAGGTGGGGGAGTAGAGGGAGGAGAGAAGGAGAAGGAGAAGGAGGAGGAGTTTGTGCCCTTGGGTGTCAACTGCTCTAGAAAAACTTAGAATTGTCATAATAATACTGGTGGTAAGAGCTAATATTTATTGAGCACCTACTCTATTATGGACTGCAGTTTACTCTATTAGCTTATTTTATCCTTGTAACAACACTATGAGCCAAGTGCTATTATTATCTCCATTTAAGTAACAATGAAACTTAGGCTCCAAGAAGTTAAGAACTTATTCTAGGTCACCAAGCTAATATGTGGTAGAATCAACCTGGGCCTGACAATCTACAAAGTCTATGCTCCTAACCAAAGCCAATCACGCCCATGTGCGTGGCTCTAGGATTTCCTCTGAAGCCTACAGTGGACATCACATTGACTCCAACTGCCAATACTGCACATATTTAACGGTGTCCTCTGCATCTTCCACTGAGTCTTCTGCTCTTCAAATTAAACATCCCCAGGTCCCCAGTTCTTCCTTACATGGCATGGTTCACAAACCTCTCACCTTTTTCTAAGATTGCTTTGCCCAAATTTATATGGTTGTCATGCCAGGTCACTAAATGATTTACAAGAGGAGTGTATGTAATGCATATGTATGTATGTATATGTGTTTGCATGTGTATGTGTGTTTATTTGTATTTGTGTATGTGTGTGCATGTTTGTGTTTGTACATATATGTGTCTGTGTGTGTAGAAGGGAAGAATGGATGTTAAAGGAAGAGAAAGCAGGACCTGTTTTTCTGGGGGTTTTTTTTGTGGGTACTTAGTAGGTGTATATATTTATGGGGTACATGAGATGTTTTGATGCAGGCATGCAATGTGAAATAAGCACATCATGGAGAATGGGGTGTCCATCTCCTCAAGCATTTATTCTTCGAGTTACAAACAATCCAATTACACTCTTTATTTTAAAATGTACAATTATTATTGACTGTAGTCACCCCACTGTGTTATCTAACGTAGGTCTTACTCATTCTTTCTACTTTTTTTGTACCCGTTAACCATCCCCACCTCCCCACCTCCAGCCCCCAACTATCCTTCCCAGCCTCTGGTAACCATCCTTCTACTCTCTATGTCTGAGCTCAATTGTTTTTATTTTTAGATCCCACAAATAACTGAGAACATGCAATGTTTGTCTTTCCATGCCTGGCTTATTTTGCTTAACATAATGATCTTCAGTTCCATCTATGTTGCTGGAAATGACTGGATCTCATTCTTTTTTATGGCTGCATATACTCAATTGTGTATATGTACCACATTTTCTTTATCCATTCATCTGTTGATGGACACTTAGGTTGCTTCCAAATCTTAGCTATTGTAAACAGTGTTGCAACAAACATAGGAATGCAGCTATCTCTTCAATATGCTGATTTCCTTTCTTTTGGGTATATACCCAGCAGTGGGATTGCTGGATCATATGGTAGCCCAATTTTTAGTTTTTTGAGGAACCTCTAAACTCTTCTCCATAGTGTCTGTACTAATTTACATTCCCAAAAACATTGTACAAGTGTTCCTCTTTCTCCACATCCTTGCCAGCATTTATTATTGCCTGTCTTTTGGATATAAACCATTTTAAGTGAGGTGAGATAATATCTGATTGTAGTTGTGATTTTCATTTATCTGAGTGTCAATACCTGTTCGCCATCTGTATGTCTTCTTTTGAGAAATGTCTATTCAAATCTTTTGCCCTTTTTTTTTTATCAGATTACTAGATTTTTTGCTATAGAGTTGTTTGAGCTCCTTATACATTCTGGTTATTAATTCCTTGTCAGATGGGTAGTTTACAAATATTTTCTCCTATTCTGTGGGTTGTCTCTTCACTTTGTTGATTGTATCCTCAGCTGTGCAGAAGCTTTTTAACTTGATGTGATCCCATTTGTCCATTTCTGCTTTGGTTGCCTGTGCTTGTTGGGTATTGCTCAAGAAATTTTTGCCCAGACTAATGTCCTGGAGATTTTCCAAACATCTTTCCAAACATCCCCTAGGGGTAGTCTTACAGCCTATGATTGGGGTTGAAAATGCTGGATGAAAACAAAGTACAAAAAGGTAAATGAGTTCCCTAAGACATAGAGATAGCCAATATATTGATTTATTTATAACCCCGCTTATTTCCACAGAGGACTTGAACGTGTAGAATAACTCTGTTTTTATTGGGTTGCCTGTGCTTGTGGGATATTGCTCAAGAAATTTTTGCCCAGACCAATGTCCTGAAGATTTTCCCCCAATGTTTTCTTGTGGTAGTTTTATAGTTTGAGGTCTTAGATTTAAGTCTTCCATCCATTTTGATTTGATATTTGTAGATGATGAGAGACAAAGGTCTAGTTTCATTCTTCTGTATATGGATATCCAGTTTTCTCAGCACTATCTACTGAAGAGACTGTCTTTTCCCCAGTGTATGTTCTTGGCACCTTTGTCAAAAATGAAGGACCTATCTTAAAGTGAGGCTTTTCTTGATCAGGACTACTTAGTGAGCCTGCAGTCTAGCATCCGTTCATCCTTGAAGACCAGTAATATTTTCTAGATAAGTGAAAACAAGCACATTTCCAAGCCTGTGAACCTCCATGTATGATGAGGTGAGATCTATTTTCTCTCCTTGTCTGGAGGCCAAAGACATTTTCCACACGCTTGTATGAAAAATTTTGCTGTAGGGAAAGCAGGAGGTCTCTTCTCTTCTGGAAAGTAGCCATCTAGAGATGGAACCACTTATGTTTGAGAAGTTCTTTCTACCTGGCTTGTTAGAACAGACCAGGAGTTCTTGAATTTTCTTGTGCCATGGACCACCTGGATGTCCGATGAAGCCTGTAGATCCCTTATGAGAATTGTGTTTTTAAAGGAATAGCCTAATTACATAGGAATTCAAAGGAAATCAATTATGTTGAAATGTAGTATTAAGTATTTTTAATTTTATTTTATTTTTAAATTATAATCTAGTAACAATGTGCTTCTCTATTGGGATTTATATGTTAACATCTATGTCTAATAACTATCATAATTTGAAGGTAGTAATAAGCATAAGTGATATTTCAAGATCTCTGCAACAATTCTCATATGAAATGAAAATATCTGATTGCTATTGGTGACACAGGCACAGGTATTGCTAGTTTGACACCTACATTCATAACAGAAAGAAATGCTAATTCAACTAGAAGGTAGTGAAAAAACATATGTAATTCTTTCCCAGCAAAATTTATAGATGCCCTGAATTCCATGGCCTCCAGGATAAGAACCTGGGAGTAGAGGGTTGAAACATTAGAACCCTAGCTGAGAGAAACTGTAGGAAACACCAGCTCATTTTATAGATAAACAAAGTTTGCTTCTGAAGGTTTGAGAAGATCTTTGATTCTGTGGTGTACCTTACAGGTTCTGGTATTTCGTATTTTGTCTTATTGAGAAGTCAATGAGGAAGTTAAGAGTGAAAATTTTGGACAAGTGTCAGCTTGGCACACATTTTGATTTTCATCATTTATAAACTGAATGTGGAGAAAAGAAAAATAAAATGGTCCAGTCTACAATGGGTCTCACCTCCTGGACCACCGACTAGGGCTTGCATTTTTTTCCCTCATCGCATACACGCAAGTCCAAAAACATCTCTCACCTTCTAAAAGGACATCCCCAAGCATTCAAAGAGGCCCTTTTTTTACTTAAAGCTAACAATGAAAATACCAAGGTGGGTAACCCTCATTTAAACTTCAATAGGTTCTTTCAAAGAAAGTAGCCACTCTTCAATGGAAGGTTTTCACTGACATTTTGACATACATAATACATTCCCAAACACCCCTGGAGCCATGTGGACTCCTGGCAGACAGACTGCCAGCAGACGTGACTGGATACTATCCCCTAGCTTTACTCTGACCTCCTGCCTCATGCCCAACTAGGTCATTCAAGTCCCAAAAGGAGCAACAAATAAACTGTCTTTACCCTGTCTTCCCAGTGAAGACAATAGAATATCTGAAGATCTGAAAATCTTTTATATCATTTCAGATCTGGAAGTTACCATAGAGCTGATCTGTCAGGGGTACTAACAGTAATTTAGGTAGGATAACTCTTCCTTATGCAGAAGTGTCTGAATCCCCTACACTAAAAGGCAGAAGCCTTTTTTTTTTTTTTTTTTTTTTGAGATGGAGTCTCCCTCTGTCACCAAGGCTAGAGTGCAGTGGTGCGATCTCGGCTCACTACATCCTCTGCCTCCCAGGTTCAAGCAATTCTCCTGCCTCAGCCTCCTGAATAGCTGAGATTACAGGTGCGTGTCACCATGCCCAGCTAATTTTTGTATTTTTAGTAGAGACGGGGTTTCACCATGTTGGTAAGGTGGTCTCGAACTCCTGACCTCATGATCCACCCACCTGGGCCTCTCAAAGTGCTGGGATTACAGGTGTGAGCCACCACACCTGCCAATTCTTCTTGTCTCTATTTACACAGAGTAAGAGAATCGACCACAACCACACAGCTAGAAAGCGTAGGAGATCAGAACTTGCGTGTTTAGCACAAGTTCCGCCATGTTACTCCCTCAGCCACTCAGTCATGTCTGCAGGGCATAGGGCATAGGGCAGTTTCCACATTTAAGGCCCTGGTGCCTCCCTGACCTTCTGAGTCTGACAAATGCCATCATCCACACAGGTGCTGCAAGGAGCAGCAACATGCTTCTACGCTTTCATTGGCTTTGACATCATCGCCACCACTGGAGAGGAAGCCAAGAATCCCAACACGTCCATCCCTTATGCTATCACCGCCTCCCTGGTCATCTGCCTGACAGCATATGTGTCTGTAAGTACCAGATGCTTGCGGGACTCTCCTCATGATGTGGCTCTGGCACCGAGCTCCCTTCTCTGTCAGGAAGGAGTCCTTTCCTATGTCTTCTTGGTGTCTGTGTGCCTGTCTTTTATCCCCTGTAGTCCCATTCCCCACTCCCCATGACAAGAAAAAAATTAGGATTCCAAACTGAAGAAGAGGAGAAGCCCCAGTCCTTCACTTCAGCCTTGGCCTTCATTCCCACCCCTCCATCCTCACAAGCTCTCGGTGTCTGCTGCTGCCCCAGGGGCTGGTGTGCAGGGAATAGGCTGCCGTCCAAGGAGCTCAGGTCATAGGCTGGCAGTAACGGGTGGGTGTGCGAGCAAAGGCATTGTGGGCCTCTGTGCACATTCCTCAATGCTCTTCTGTCTTCTGGGAGCTTCCCGGCAGCAAAGAGGCGAGGCTCCCTGCACAGCGGGGAGAGAGAATACATTGTCCTCTACAAACTCTCTTCCCCTTAAATCTGGGGAGGAAAGTGTCATTTCTTTCGGCCGTTGCTCTCTCTTGTTACACCAGCTCAAACTCACCTTCAGGTTTCCCTAACTAGGGGAGTCCCAGAATAAAGGCTTCAGCCTTGTCTTTTTCAGGATCACGCCCCTGCGACACTCCTCACGCTTTGATGCTTGCTCTCTCAGCTCCCATCCCAGAATTTCTATCACAGAAATGGCCCAGCTGCATCCAACATCCCCCTCTGCCCCTGGCAATGGAGACAAGTGGCTCACAGGCCAATCAGTGTGTGGTTCCACAAACATTCTCAGGTCCTGAGGGGCGGACTCACTTGGGTCACCACAATTAGGAAAGAGCCGGCGGGGGGTGGGGGGATGGGGGGGTTGCTACAGCTGATCAGCCTTGCTGTTTCTCTTTCCCAAAAAGACATCTTTAGCAACTAGCTAAGGAAGCCAGACTGATTGATCATTAAGGCAAGCTGCAAAACAGGATTGTTCTAGAAGCCAGAGAAAAACACAGAGCAAACTTGGGGGTCATTTACAGACATTCAACTGCCTACCCAGAGGTTTTATGGTTGCCTCAATTATCGCCTCCCGCTATGCACACACACGCAAGGGGCTTCATCCTATCCATATCATGATTATCCCTGTGGGCAGAATGTTGAGGGAGGGGTTGCAGGACAAAAGGAACAGCAAGGGCACTCTGCATTTCTCCTTCTACTCCTCCTTCATTCCTGCCCTTCCTCCAGGAGTGGGCCTTTACAACACACACAATAAAGTCAATCATTGCAGTGCCTGCCTTAGAATAGCACTTTATAGACCACAGAGTACTTCTATGCATCCACCAACTTTTTACCCATCCTGATCTAACTCAGGAGACTCCCTGCGGCTGGAGAAGGCTCAGTCCCACTCTCCTCCAGCCCACCCTGCCCCATCCCCAAAGGGGATATTGCAAGTGGTTGTGTTACTGAGAAATGTTCTCTTTCATACTGCACGGGCCTTAAACACGCCCTAGGAGTTGTTTGGTCTTGTACTGGCCAGCAGGCAAGCCCCTCTACCACCATGAGAAGAACGAGGTTGCTGGGCTGTGCTAGGACATCCTGTCCTCCCTGGTGGCCCTTGGCTCTGCTGGAAGATCTTGGCTCCAAAGGAATAGGCAAAGAAATGGTCTACATATGACCACCCTCTTTCCTTCAGGCTTTGAATTCCTTTCTTGATGTCAATTTGGCCTTCATAGCCTGGGCGGAGAGGGGGAGGGGACAGGGGATATATCTGGTCATATGACTAGTGGCTCCGTTGCCTATGGCCAATTCCGTATGGCAGGGTTGTTGGGCAGATCAATAATATGTGAGGGGAGTAGGTCCTGGGAGCCCCCAGTTAAGTGCTTATTGCCTCCCTGATGCACACGCATACCAGTGGCTTTGTCCTGTCCATACCCCGATTTCTCCCCGTAGGTAGAGTGTTGAGGGAGGGGTGGTAGGGTAGAGGGAAGAGCAAAGACATTCTGCTCTCTATTTCCTCTTCTGCTCCTCCCTCACATCTCCCTCTTCTCTGGGGGTGGACCCTTATAGCACACACAGTAAATGATTCCTGATTAAGCAAAGCCATAGTTGCCTGACAGCCATATAATCAGTAGGATTGATTCTGTCCTGATGCCATCATTTGTTTGTTGGCCTGCCTGGCTCCTAGGACTAAGCTAGAGAGAAGAAATAGAAATATGAGTCTTTATCTGGGTCCCAATAGTTAACAGGCTATAGGCCTCTTCATCACTTATCTTTGGAGATTTTATCTCTGGTGTTTCACAGTGAGAGGGAGCATGGATAAGACCCTGAGTACCAGAAAGCATAAGAGAAATGAGAGCCTTATCCACGTGGGCAGGTGCCCATGGTCCCTGCCAGGCCTGGTTGCAGGGCATTGGCTACAGCTCCTTCCTTCTGGAAATATCTGCTCTCCACGGAACTGTCAGCATAGCTCTGCTTTCATGGGGCTGAAATACCTGCCGTCTTACTCCTCAGATATCAAAGGACCAGAGAGATAGAGAGTTTCTGGCCCAGTCCACTAAATTCACATGTGAGGAGAAAATATTGAGAAAGGCCTAGAGGCCAGATGACTGGTCTACAGTAAAGGCACATGCCAGCAAGTAGTGGATCCAAACTGCCATGCAAGCCTCTGCCTCCAGGGACAGGGCTCTTTCCCCTCCCGTGGGGCCTTCAGCCATGCGTTCTTCCCCTGTACCTCCAGCCCTGTCTTCTCTTGTTTTAACAGGTAAGCATGATCTTGACTCTGATGGTGCCATATTACGCCATTGACACGGAATCCCCACTCATGGAGATGTTTGTGGCTCATGGATTCTATGCTGCAAAATTCGTAGTGGCCATTGGGTCCGTTGCAGGACTGACAGTCAGTTTGCTGGGGTCCCTCTTCCCGATGCCAAGGGTCATTTATGCCATGGCTGGTGATGGGCTCCTTTTCAGGTAAGGGCTACCCTCCGTGAAATTTATCCTGCTCTGCCATGTCTATCCAGGGAGAATGTCTACCCACTGTCAGCTTGACTGTGATTTTTATGTCAGTGCCTTTCACATGGACTGTGGACCTTGTCATGTATCCTGGAGAAAAAGTGAGTGAACAGAGCTCAGGCCCTGAAGCAGCCCCTCAGTTTAACTCTGTGGTCCCTCAATCCAGCACAAGCTGATGTGTGGCCCCCCCCCCCCCCCGCCACACTGTCCTCCTCCTTCCAGTTGACATTGCTTGCTCCTTTGTGAAGATGATGGGTGCCAAATTGCTGTACTGGGTGGCTTCCAGAAGGAAGAACCATACCAGGGACATCTTAGGCCTGCCCTCACATTGAGGCCTGGTAACCGCCCCTCTTTCCACAGCCCCTCTGAAATCCAAAAAAAGAAGAGTAGATAAGACCATCTGAACAGAACCTAACAATAGCAGCAACACCAGCGGCCATTTATTGAACATTTGTGTATCCTGGGTGCTGTGTATACAGTATCCCATTTAGTCCTCACAATAACTCTATTTTGCATATGAAGACATCTACTAGGACTCAGAGAGGTGAAACAAAATTGCCACAAATCTCTCAGCTACTGAGTGGCAGGTCAGGATTTGATCCCAGAACATCCAACTCCAAAAACCAGACTTTTTTTTTCTTTTTTATATACTTTAAGTTCTAGGGTACATGTGCACAAGCCAGACTTTTCACCACACCAGTATATTGGCAGTTCTTGCCCCCTACATTGGCCATGAAGTGGCTCATCTGCCCATGGTACAAAGGGGATGTGGCCTCAGCCCTTTGTTTCCAGCATGAGGGGCCTGCTTGAGAAGGCATTCTTCAAGTGCACAAAGCAAGGAGTAAACCATGGAGGCCAAGGAGCCCTCAGGTGTGCAGAGGGGGCTGGTTCAGGGACTTTGTCTCTGCAGCCATCATCTTCTGACTCATTTCCCCTGCATACCCTCTGAAGCCATCACCAGGTCAGAGCTGCTATGTTTAGGTTGCTGAACAGACCAAGAGGGCCCTAGGGTGATGGAGGTGTGGCAACTTCACACATCCAAAAGGTTTCTCTGCTGTCAAAGAAACTAAGAGGAAAGATACTGGGGCTTCAAGCACATTTGCAGTCTTGTGTGAATCATAAAAATAAGGGACCAGGAGGAGAGAGGAGGGGAGAGGGAGCCTACCGCATGTGCCATTCAGTCGCTCTTCTTGGTCTCTTCTTCAGTCAGTAACTAGCTGGACATAAACCTGTATCTGTGAGCACAGTTTCTCAATTACTGTGCTATTTTGCCAACCTTTGTCATAGGTGGTGTCTAGAGCTTTGGCATAAATCAGAATCCTCTGGAGGTCTTTTAAAGCAGTTTGCCAGGCCTCACCCCACTATGATTCTGGTATAGTAGGTCTTGGATGAAACCTGAGAATATACATTTCCAACAAGCTCCAAGAGGATGCTAAGATGCTAGTTCACAGGTCAGGAGGACCCCCAAGCAGGTCCATGACTTCCTCTAACCATCACTTTTTCACGCAGAGCCTGGGCTTCAATCTAGATTTCTGAAAGACAGACTTCCTAGGTTCAATCAACCCTTCCATTACATAATAATTAGGAACTTTACTAATGAAGTTTGCCTTAAAATCAAAGAATTAGGCTGGGTGCGGTGGCTCACGCCTGTAATCCCAACACTTTGGGAGGCCAAGTTGGGTGAATCATGAGGTCAGGAGTTTGAGACCAGCCTGGCCAACATAGTGAAACTCCATCTCTACTAAAAATACAAAAATTAGCCAGGTGTAGTGGTGCACACCTGTAATCCCAGCTACTCAGGAGGCTGAGGCAGGAGAATCGCTTGAACCCAGGAGGCAGAGGTTGCAGTGAGCTGAGATCATGCCACTGCACTCCAGCCTGGGGGACAGAGTGAGACTCCATCTCACCAAAAAAATAAATAATAATAATGAAATAAAATAAAGTGAATTCTCTTTTAATTATACACTAAATCCTGGGGTAGGAATAGCAGCTGGGTTTAAAGTAGTGAATGCAGAAGTAAATTGGTGGAGCAGGACCAGGAGGAGTTAATCACACCAGCCTATTGATAGTTCTAGCTCCCTGTGTTGGCTGCACTGGAATCGGTCACTGTAGCCCACCATTAACCCTCTGTTTGCACGGCCCTTCCAGGTTCCTGGCTCATGTCAGCTCCTACACAGAGACGCCAGTTGTGGCCTGCATCGTGTCGGGGTTCCTGGCGGCGCTCCTCGCACTGTTGGTCAGCTTGAGAGACCTGATAGAGATGATGTCTATCGGCACACTCCTGGCCTACACCTTGGTCTCTGTTTGTGTCTTGCTTCTTCGATACCAACCCGAGAGTGACATTGATGGTTTTGTCAAGTTCTTGTCTGAGGAGCACACCAAGAAGAAGGAGGGCATTCTGGCTGACTGTGAGAAGGAAGCTTGTTCTCCTGTGAGTGAAGGGGATGAGTTTTCTGGCCCAGCCACCAACACATGTGGGGCCAAGAACTTACCATCCTTGGGAGACAATGAGATGCTCATAGGAAAATCAGACAAGTCAACCTACAACGTCAACCACCCCAATTACGGCACCGTGGACATGACCACAGGCATAGAAGCTGATGAATCCGAAAATATTTATCTTATCAAGTTAAAGAAGCTGATCGGGCCTCATTATTATACCTTGAGAATCCGGCTGGGCCTTCCAGGCAAAATGGACCGGCCCACAGCAGCAACTGGGCACACGGTGACCATCTGTGTGCTCCTGCTCTTCATCCTCATGTTCATCTTCTGCTCCTTTATCATCTTTGGTTCTGACTACATCTCAGAGCAGAGCTGGTGGGCCATCCTTCTGGTTGTTCTGATGGTGCTGCTGATCAGCACCCTGGTGTTTGTGATCCTGCAGCAGCCAGAGAACCCCAAGAAGCTGCCCTACATGGCCCCTTGCCTCCCCTTTGTGCCTGCCTTTGCCATGCTGGTGAACATCTATCTCATGCTAAAGCTCTCCACCATCACATGGATCCGGTTTGCGGTCTGGTGCTTTGTGGGTAAGCAACTTCCTTTGCAGCCTTGAGAGCTCCCTTTTAAGGTCTTAAGCATGCTTATCCCAAAATTACCTCCTAGCTGGACTAGGCAACTCCATTCCTAGAGAAATCTGGCTGGTTCTATGGACCTTTGTGTTCTGCCTGAGAGTCAATAAAGCCAGTTGTCCCCTTTCTGCCTGTAATGGTCTTGGTCATCGGTTCTGGAAAAATGATGTTGATTAATTCATCGCCTTACTGAATTACTGAAAGTTCTTCCTATATTAGGATAATTAATACCATAAAAAGTCCACTTAAAGTGAATCCACATTTTTAAGGGGACAAAAATAGCATAGTATAATTGGGGTCAGGGCATTTGATTGGAATTTTATTGTAGAAACTAAGAATTGTAAACTGAAAAATATGAAAAGTATTTATCTTAGATTTCACAAAATTAAATTAAAATAGCAATTACGCTCTCATTTTTAAATGAACAAAGTGTGAATTAAGTGTGGATTTTTTGGCATCATTTTTTCTGACAAAATTGAATCATGGCATCATTTAACATCTCTCACTTCATACTGACTTTTGTAAAATATTCAAAAGTTTTTCATATTTCCCAAGGTCCTTTCTTCATCCCTTGACATTCAGATCATTCACTTGGGAAGTACCCATCATGCCACCATTCTTACTGATTTTCTCTCTCCTGCTGTTAATAACGAATATGACTCTGTTAGGTCCTCAATTGTCCACAATGTTGGGTGTGAATTCAAATTTTTCTCTAAACTCTCCTTCCATGGACTTCAAGAAGTCCTGTACCTTTTCTAAGATTTCTGATTTTACTTTGTGATCCATTTCTATTGTATTTGCAGTACATGTTTATCATCTAGGACAATCTCTGATGTTCATGAGGTGGCTGGGGATTGATGCTAGTAATAACTTGAGAAGTGTAAGGAGAGACTCATTTTAAAGTTCCTTCGTCACTATTTGTATGTCCCCTGTACAACCTGGTAACCCCGGAGGTTTCGGATAACAAATTCTTAGCTAAAGAGGATCTTCAGAAGCTCTGGGGAATAGAAGAGTAAACCCTGCCTAAAGGAGAGGCAAGACAAACACACGTGAGTCACTTAGCCCGAGCAAGACCACAGAGACTCTTTTGTTGTTGTTGTTGTTGAGGTGGAGTCTTGCTGTGTCACCTAGGCTGGAGTACAGTGGTTTGATCATGGCCCACTGCAACCTCTGCCTCCCGGGTTCAAGGAGTTCTCCTGCCTCAGCCTCCCGAGTAGCTGGGATTACAGGCGAGCACCACCATGCCCAGCTAATTTTTGTATTTTTAGTAGAGACGGGGTTTCGCCATGTTTGCCAGGCTGGTTTCGAACTCTCAACCTCGTGATCCGCCCGCCTCGGCCTCCCAAAGCGCTCGGATTACAGGCATGAGCCACTGCACCCAGCTCACAGAGACTCTTAGTGATGAGCGGCGGTGCATCCGCTCCTAGAGGTCAGGAATACAGTTGTTCAACGTATGTCCTCTGTGCCTGGAGCAGGGTGCCCACAGTATGTGCTCAAAAATACTTCTTAAATGATTACAAAGTACTCTTCAAAGGGGAAAAAGGAAAACTTCCAGTCAGAATTGCCAGAAAAAAACTTGGAGGGGTTAGAATTCAAAGTAGCCCTATAAGTTAAGATATAGATAGAAAGAAGTGGGGAAAAATATAGCAACCAATGGAAAGGGCATGTATCTTCCCCAGAGGCCTGACTCCTTGCTTCTGAAGGCTGATCTATGGCTTCCTGTAAGCATTTTGTCCCAATTTTTCACTATTCTTAGTCCTCCTGGTTAGACTTTAGGAGGATTTCTTGAGAGGACCCCACTGACTCATCAAGATTTTAACCATTTTTTATAACCTATTTACAATCTCTTGGCCAGGCATAGTGGCTCACGCCTGTAATCCCAGCACTTTGGGAGGCTGAGGAGGGCAGATCACCTGAGTTTAGGAGTTCGAAGCTAGCCTGGCCAACATGGCAAAACCCCATCTCTACTAAAAATACAAAAATTAGCTGGGCATGGTGGCAAGCGCCTGTAATCCCAGCTACTTGGGAGACTGAGACAGGAAAATCGCTTGAACTCAGGAGGTGGAGGTTGTAGTGAGCTGAGATCACACCAATGCACTCCAGCCTGGGAGACAGAGCAAGACTCTATTTCAAAAAAATAAAAAATAAATTTTTAATTTTTAAAAAAATTGAAAAAAAAATATAATCTCTTATCTCTAAACATTTTCCCACTGGAACATGTAGCTAGCCAACGCAAATCCTACTCTGGATAGAAGTGATGGAAGTGGGTAGAAATGTTTTAGTCATGTATTTGTCAAATTATTCAAGACACAGACACAAATACACACAGACTTATTTATTCATAGACTATTAAAGCGGAAAAGGGCCTTCAGTGTCTAGTACAATGCTACCCACGGTGTGGTGCCCATTCCACCGGTAATATTTTCAGCTGATATTAAAAAGTATTTGAGTGAGTTCTTAAAAGTATTGTATAGTTATTATACATTTTCACCTGGGTTAGAAAAACCACACATACACATTAATCTGGTGATTTCACAAATACTATTACTTGGAAAGAGATGATACATGACTTTTTAAATTTAAAATGTGAGTCATATTAAAGAAAAAAACATTAGTACTACTAGTATAAGTACCATATGACTCATAGGAATAGTAGTAATTAGTGCTTGCATCGCACTCACCACTTACCAGCCATTTAGGGCTTTACTTTATTTACTTATTTTACTTATTTAATCCTCACAACAATCTCTATTTGACAGATGAGGAAACTGAGGCACTTGCCTGAGGTTACATAGCTAGAATATAGCAGAGGCAAGATTAGAACTCAGGAAGTGTGGGGCCAGAGGCCATGGTTATAGCCTAAATGGTTATATACTAAAAATATGGTATATAAATAACTGGAGTTGGAGAAATATGGATGTAGTCCACCACCTTCCCACTTCTCCCCCTCTCCATTTTATGGATGACTACACTGAACCTTCAAGAAGTTAAATAACATGCTCAAAGTCAACAGGAAGTTATTCAAAGAGCTATTACTAAAACTCAGCATACCCATGCTCAAATCTGGGGCTCCTACTACCCCACCAGGGTGCCTCTGAGCAGACTCATTTCATTAGAACGTTCGATAGAGCCTAACACATAGCATCAGAACTGGCCTCATGGGCGCACAGCTGTGCACAGGGTCCCATGCTTGGTTTAATGCTCTGCTGCTGCCATCTTGAATTCTTAAAAATTTCTGAACAAGAGGACCCAGGTTTTCATTTTGCATTGAAAACTCTATAGCCAGTTCTGCAGAATATTTATGGCTCCTGAAGCAGCAGAGGCATTTTGCAAAAACAGTTAGGTGGCAGAGGCCCTCACCTTTGGAGTCAAACGACACCAACTTCAAATCACAGCTCCGCCCCTCCTTTGTCTTGTAACTTTGGGAAATTTCCTTAACTTCTTTGGGCCTCAGTTTACTTATCTGTAAAAAAGCAGATAATTTAATCAGCCTTGACCTGGTTATTCTTTGGGGCTTAAATGAGAAAATGTTGAGAAAAGCAATAAGAAACATGTATTTCCTGCCTTTCTTTTAAAAATCTAAAATGATTCATTGTCCACAAGTATGGACAGACTGGCTATCATATGCCAAAGCACGATGTGAACCTGCAGCGACTCGGGCTGCCCTTCCAGCTATCAGGCAGAGGAAAACTCCCTGAGCGCCTTTTATAATCTTGCTGATAGCACAAACTCCAAACTCCCTCCAGAAACTGCTACTCACTGACTCAGAAGAATGCCACCCTGCAGAGTGGGGCTGGCCAGCCAGAGGGCAGAGAAGTCTGCAGTTCAACAAGCACCCGGGGATTGCGATGCACAGCCCGCAAACCACATTTGGGAAGGACTGCTAGTATTTCTGGGCACCTGCTGCTAACTGCTTTAGTCTCATGATTTGTGAAGGCTGTCATATGACTAAGTTTCACCCAGAACAAAGATTCTCAACTCTAGCTACACATCAGTATCACCCTGGGTTGCTTCTGAAACATTCTAAGCCCAAGCTCCCACAACAGAGATTTTCTGATTCAATTGGTCTGGTGGCCAAGTGTTGAGGAATTTTTTTTAAGTTCCCCAGGCAATTTTAATAGGCA